>NC_139352.1:73318239-73341823 GCF_055883805.1 Amblyomma maculatum | reverse complement strand
ATATACATGTTTACTGTATTTCGGATCAGACATAATTTCTATTTTTAATCTGTTGTATCAAACAAGTTTCTGAAAAGTCATATTTTTGAGAAATGAATTAAATCGTTTGCTTTCTAATTTGACTGGCTAACTCCTTTGAGAAGTTGGTTTATCTGTACGCAGTTTGGAGAGGCTTTCTTTGCCATAATTGCACGCTTATGCAATTTCCAAGAAACATGGTGCTCTTTCATTTATTGCTACCATTTTTCATTGTTCTCGTTGTGTTTTTTCACAAATGCGGCTAAAGGCCTGCCATACCTCCTACTTAATTTGCTAGACCTTCCAAGGAGAGAGCTAGCGCGAAAAACGCCGAGAAGACGTGTGAACACATGTGTGTGGAGCATGTGGCATGAAGGGTGACAGGAAAACAATCGAGTCTGGTACGTACGCGAAACATTCTTTTAGGTGGTTCATATATAAGTAGGGCCTCTTAACTACAATTATTGCACATAACGTCTTTACCAGGCAACAAGGTTTACTTCTCAGCCGCATAGTGGATCCCTAACTTATGACACCCCTAAAAGCTATTTAAAATGTCTATCCTTTAAAATTTAAATGACTGTTTAAAATATGAGGAAAAGGGTTCTTTAAAATCAATTTTAAAATCTATCATATAAGTGCATATTGAAAAATCATTTTAAAATCTATTTAAAATGGATACCTTAAAACGCGAGGAAAAGGGCGCTTTTTACATGCGCAAGTGTAGAGCGTAAGGGCAGTATAGTGCTGTGATTTATGACTAAGAAATGTTTTTGCTTGGTTCCTTTTTCATAACAGATGCAAATATATTCAATCCATGGTTCGTATTAGACATTTACTCATTCCTTATTAGAATCCTGAAAAGTAAATCGGCAGCCGATTTTCAATGGAGGCGAAATGCAAGGCACCTGTATGGTGTGTGACATCAGTGCACGTTAAAGGAGCTCAGGTGATCGAAATTTCTTGAGCCCCCCACAACGGCTTCTCTCATAGCCTGAATGGCCTTGGGGCATTAAACTCCACAAATGAGACCAAATCAAACCTAACCAAAGTAAACCTGTCCCTGTTGTAGCCGTTGCTGCTTGAATTCCGAACGAAAATTGCGTGTGTTTCCAGATCAGAATCGCTAGAGATAAATACCTGGAGTTGAGATGAACACGATAGTTCTCTATCATTGGGTGCTCTAAAATGGTACTATCAATTTCTCATTTAAAATGCGTTTTGATGGTGCGAATTATATTGTAGAGTGCAAGGGCTCAGTGAATCTGATAAAATTTTAAATTAAAATATAGAGCACTTTAACGGCAGGTAGGGGACATATCTTGCCTGAATGTCATTTAAAAGAGGGCGGCTTTGTCTTTGGCAGTGATGATTTTATTATGTTGGGTCAATATGTGCTATGATGCTATGATGGTGCTTTATTCCTGATATTTAAAGACTTGTTTGTAAAAAAGTACTATGCACAATTCATGTCACAGTTTGTTCACATAGTAAACTGTTGGGAATTCCTCGTCAACGCTGAGATAAGAGGCAGACAACATTTCTCGCGACACTGCATATTCTGTAAAAATGGGAAACTTGCCTCCCTGGAGTTCAGCATAGTGGCTGTCCACATTCTAGTGCCCCTGAAATGATACTTGAGAGAATATTCTAGCGGAAGAAATCCATAAAGGTGGTCTCAGTGAGTATTCGAGTCAAATTTAACTTTTTGCTTGAGGCCACAAATATTTCACTAATAATTAAAGAAATGCCCTCCTGGAGACCGCTCGCAACCAGTTGCGGCGATACAGTTCCACGCGCAAACCATGATGCGAACCTTCCCGGTGACGCTATCGTGGCTTTCTGGGTGCGCCCATTCACTGGTCGGTTTCAAGTGACGCGGGTGGAGCGGAGCGGGGTGGACGCCGACAAGAATCTTTCTCTTCATTTTTTTTCTGGCACGCCGACGTGAGCTGAGTTGATGGATGTGGAAGAATTTCAATTTCGATTTGATATGGTCGCTGCTAATGAGGCTACCTTAAAATATTTACGCTGGGGTGAGGACTGATTGGATACCTATTGTTCATTCGGGTTTTCTGTTTCTAGTAACTAGCTCTTCACGGGACTTTAAATGCTGCATATTATTTAAAATAAAACTTCACTCCAGGATAGATTTAAATCTGTACGACATACAGTGAAACGCCATCAGAACGAATGTCAATTTTTTGTCAAGCATTTTCAAGGAACTCATGTGTGCCACAGATTGTATCTGATGGTGCTTGATTTCTTTAATTCAAAATGACATGTGCGGTCAAGAAGCTTCATGTTACTTTCATCCTCTTCCACATCCCATGGTCCCTTATACCCTCAGTCGCTTTGGAACGTTAAAAAATATATGACCTTCATATCTCATTAAGATATTTTAGCTTAGTTTCTTAAACCCCTTTGCTTTTGGTTTGGTCAAGGCCAGCGAAGATTCCCTTCATTGAAGTACCTACACTGCAGTACGTCTATTGGCTTGAGGTTTCCTTGTGCTTGGATGGTCACCAGTGTTGCTTGGCTACTGCTGATATAAGTTGGCATTCATCTGTAATACTGGGCTTTGATGAGGGCAGTAATGTTTTGCCAGGGATAATGAATGCGATCTTTGTGTAGTAAGAATTCAAATGGTTTATTTAGTTAAGGGCCATGAAATCAGATTGTCATTCCTTAGCAATAAATTCCACTTTGCTCTGTGGTGCCCCCCATGCGTCATTTATTTATTTATTCTAGTGTTTGATGAGGATAATACCTTTGACAGTGAATAGCACTGCGCTTGTGGCTGAAAGCGTGCTAAGGGCGACCTGATGTGTTTGGCATAGCTGTTCCAAGTTTAGAACACACAATAACAGTGCAAATCGGTCATGGAGGAAACTAGTGTATAATTTCCTGGCTTACAATAAAATAAAAATAAATTCATATGGTCTGTGAGTGCCTGTACTCATGGGAAAACCACAGTTCCTGTTCTCTGCAAGCTGATGACAATTCTGGAGTTTTATCAGAAGAACTGGTCGAAAAATGGAAAAATTTATTGTTCAAAACTATTATTCATGTGTCAATTCTAAGCGAAAGAATAAAATAGGATGTGTGGCTCCAGGGACTGTGCAAACGCTACCGAGCAGCCAAGGGCTGTGATAATTACCTGGTTTCTGTGTGTGCTTCAAGATTTAATGTAAGCTTCACTGTATAGCAAATAATAGAGCATACTTATGCTTCATGGTACACCAGCTATATCCTTAATGACAAGGAGCCCTACTCATAGTTTCATAGTTCTCATCTCTCCGGTAAGCCTCGATAACCCAATACATGACCACCCTTCAATATAGTATATGCCTCATTTGGCTTCCTAACCTCACTAAGCCCTATCAGATCCCATTTCATACCCTCTAATTCTATTAATAACACTACTAAACCAGCCTCACTATCATAGGGTTCTTTAAAAGTTGCCAGAGTCAGTTTCCAATCTGTCCGGAGCCAGATATTCTTAGCACCCTTTGCTGCCTTGCAGGTCTGACTGCCGCAGTGGTCAGTTGCTTCGCAGCCGCTGGGGACTAAGGGCCGGGGTTTTGCTAGAGTACTTATACGAGGTTGTGGCTAACTACTGCACCATGGTGGCCAAATCCTGCTCTGGTGAGAGAGGGTGTTGCCGGAGGTCTTCACCGGCATTAGGTCGCACCCCAAACCTGTTTATGAAATTCCATCGACACGCGTTTTTTTTTTTTTGAAACCCGGTGGAGAATTGCGCGCCACCAGGATTCAAACCTCGGTTCCCTTGCAAGCGAGGGAAGTAAATGCATATTTACTGCACCAAGATGGTTTTGTGGTTTTGTTAGGTTTAACGTCCCAAAGCGACTCAGGCTATGAGAGACGCCGTAGTGGAGGACTCCGGAAATTTCGACCACCTGGGGTTCTTTAACGTGCACTGACGTCGCACAGCACACGGACGCCTTGCTTTTCGCCTCCATCGAAAAGCGGCCGCCGAGGCCGGGATTCGATCCCGCGTCCTTGGGAACAGTAGTCGAGCGCCGTAACCACTGCTCCACCCCGGCGGGGTTATTGCACCAAGATAATACGCGATTTATAGGATTAAAGAAGCTGGCGATCACTGAGTAATTATAGGGTGGTAAACAACACAATAATCAGCAAATATGCGTATTTCAGTTGGTAGGTTGTTTATGTGAATAAGTATAAGATATCTCATTGGAATGACAGGGCGAGAGGGGAATCGAACCTTCCAGGACCCTTGGCTGAAGAGTTGAGACACGCAATTCTTAGGCCACGTAGGTAGGTACAACCGGCTTAATTGAAGTGAGGCTTTATAGATGTCTTCTGGCGATATTTCATATGACTGGGCAGCCGAACAAAGCAGCAGAAAATGTGTACAGAAAATATATACAGATAGTGTCTGTCCATGCGAACTGTTGCTTTAAAACGCACTAAATTTATGTTTGGCGAACACACTGAAGAATTCTTATCTCAAATTTACCTTGTGGAAGCATGACAGTTTGAGCAGCAAGCGAAGCCTTCGCCAATGACAATGGCGCTATTGAGTGCAGAATAAGAGATAAAAGAGGGGCTACATCAAAACACGTTCTCTAGGCAGGCGGCAGCACGTCTCTCGCGCCTGCGCGGCTCACGATGACTGGGCAACTCAGTGGTGAGTTCAGAATATAGGTAGGCCACTCGCAAAATTTCCCATGCTTGCACATTCTCCGTGATTGGGAGGCTATGTGCAACCTTTGAATGTTTGAAAGTATTGGAAAGAAAATCCACCTGTACAAATATGCAATGTTCCATGGTTTATTAGAGGAATTGAATTCCTGCAGAATACTTCTACAAGAGCACGAAGGCTGGCCTCAGCCTCCAGGACGGGCGTTTTGTTAGCTTTCGCACATTCCGAACCTTTCCCTTTGGAGGCGAGTGCATATGTATTCTGTAAAGAAACAAAGAGAAATAATGTGAACAAACACCCATTTCAAGCAAGTGTTTAATGATCCTAATTAAGGAAGGCAAAAGCGAAATTTGTGACTTTGTCTTGAGTTACTGTCTGCCGTTAATTATCGAAACATGTTATCCGTGTAACTAAAATACTGGCAATAAGAAAATGTTTGTAGTGATCTTTGATCTTCATGTTCCGAGGCGATGGTCGGAAATAGCAAAAATAACATACCCGAACGCACCATGGTATAGCTCACGTATATAACCTTTATCTAACCAGAACGAACTGTAGTGACGATCAGTGACGTCATGGTTCGTGGCTCACCACTTCACCCCACACGCTCTTTTCCCATAACACAACGTTTATTTCCCATGCAGAACTCGAAGAAGCGTTTCACAGCGATACATGGGCAAACGCTACACTTACTCTATCACCGTCACATCATCACGTTTCACCGCCCCAGTTTGCCTTTCCTCTTCCCTCGATGGAGAGGGAAGCGAGCCTCTCTCCCCGGCCGCGCGTTCCTCAAAGCGACCCGCTGCGGAGATTCCCGACAGTTCCCTCTGTCAAGCCACGGCCGGTCTCGAGGGAGAGAGCGCGCGCTCTTTCTTACGGCCTTCTCAATCGCCTCGTGAACAATGGGAACTTTTCTCCTTGAGTCACGCTCTCCGCCACCGCAAGGGGCGCGACCTGCTCACCGTTCGCTCCGCATCTGCTTCAGTGGCGGCGGGTGGCTTTTGCCTGGTTTCGCGCTGTCGCCCGCGGGTTTCGTGGTGAGTGCAGCCCCTAAATGAAAGATTACAGAAGGTAGACGCTGCAGCGGCATCCTGTCAGCGTACTACACACGTGAATGGAGTCTTTATATTAAAAAACCCTGTCGCACAGCCAACGCTCGACAAGCATATGACATGTATTGCGGCATGGTATCTACTTTTGTTCATTTTAATCTGAATTTTTGTCCAAGCCTGTACAAGAAGATGAATAAAAAAGTGAATGAGCAGTGATCACAACGAAGCTTCAATTCAAGGCAAACATAACAGCAACAATGGTAAAACCGTCTTTCAGCGCTAGATGAGAAACCGTCGAGGTAACACCGAAGATGAAAATAATTTTATAAAAATGTAATGTAAATTGCACAATGCTTACATGACATAAAGTATTAGTAGTATAACGTCAGAGTAAACGCTTTTAAGTTTTGTTTTCAGTTTTGCTATAATTTATAGACCAGGAAATGTTTTATGTTGTATTATAAACATTATTTTAATTTTGCAAATAAACGTTGGTTTAATGAAATGTTTACATGATATCATGATTATTTCATGAAAAAACAGGAAATCTATTTCAAGCACTAATTCCTAGCAATATTTTCTTTCTTTTTCTAGTATGTTTTTGAACTAATAGTTCTTCGTAACTATATGTGCAGTAATGCCTGCCTTAGAGAGCAATCGCTGCCCCATTATTTTGGTAGAATGCTTTGCTTATTACACATTCGCCACTGTTACTCAAGGGACACTCCTCAATAATGGATATAAAAGCTTTTCTCTGTGCTATTTATTCAGAGGTGACTATAGGAGTTGTATGTCGCGCTGTATTGCGCGCCTGTCGACACCGACGAAATCATTTCAGCTCTGCCGCAATCAGTAACCGAGGAACTGAATGAAGTGATGGTATCTCCTGTCATCCCATTTTAGCTTACGTCGCTGGATACATTGTGAAGTTAATCAGTGACTTCGAATGTGACGCTAGTGCTATCCCTTTTTTTTTGTCGATATTTATTGCCTCAGGGCATCAGTAGGTTATGAGATGAAGGATGAATAAATGATTAAATGAATGGAAAAAGGTTGGCTGATTTTATGAAGTCCAGAAGTGAGCGATGATGAGGTCCCTGCGTCCGTGACATATGAGATATATATGAGATATCGTATAAGATACGTATGACGTATCCTTCTTGAAACCAGCAAAACAAGCAGCCCCATGTACACTATTCTGCGAGGACAAGATTCTAGCGGACTGCATTATCCAAAACCAGAGTTTGTAGCCCTCTTGGACAAGGTTGTCTCTTTTTTTGAAAAAGCTGTCGTGCGCCTACCACACACAAATGTCCTTGAAGTCCTTCAAATCTTAATCCAGCCAGCACTTGAGAGCTCACCTTTGCTGAGTTGGCCGGAATGCATTGACAATAGCCAAGGTCCGCTTCTTTAATATGTGAGAAATTTCTCAGTTGTCAATTATGCTAAGAAGGTGACAGACAGGAACGAAAGGCCAGCTCCTTATGTGCACAAACCGTCCAGAAAGATTTTGAGACTTTAATTTTCTAGCCGCATGTACCGTTTTGATGAATGAGTGCAATGTGTTAACTTTGAAGGACATATTTTTATTGCTTGCTGCTTTTTTCAATAATGCATATTTGTTTATGCCCATTTCCTTGATTAAATGTTTTCTTTTTATCGCTGTATTATTCTGACTACGACTGTCTACGTGTGCGTCAGTCGCGAGATTACGTATACATCTGCTGTCTTTCAACCTACTGATTTGTTTTAAACGAAGCTAGAACAGCCCACTTCACTAGACAACTGAAATTTTAACTGTATGCGTAAATTTTTGTTCCTTACTCTGAATCTGAGACGTGCTATGAATTTTCATCAGTGCCTCTTTTGCTCTAAACGAAAACGGCAGCGGTTGACAGAATACTTAGAATATCCACCGAACAGTTTGCCATGCACTAGCGTCAGGTCGCGCTATACCTGCTTACAGCTTTCAAAGGCACACTGCATAAAATGGTACATATAGTTTTGTGAAAAATTTAGGGGCAAAAAGTGTTGATGTAAGTGCACCCGAAACTCACATTCGACCGTGCGCGACAGCACTGACGAAGGCGCGCGCTCTCGCGCGCACGCGCATTATTGACTATTTTATTGCTCATACACGATAAATCAGACGCTGATTGCGGCTTCTTCCTATAAGCTATAAGGGGTGAAATATCAGGACCTGCCGGTTGCAACCGATGCGGGCGGAGCGAAGAGCGAGCGCGCGTTTCCCTTGCGCGTGAACGGCTGTAGCGGAGGAGCAGCAGTGGGGCGGTGGCGACCCCACCGAGGCGCGGCGGGCGGTGGAAACAGACCCCATTGGAGAGGCCGTAAGAGAAGAGAGAAACGCGCTCTCCCTCGAGACCGGCCGTGGTCAAGCTTACCATTCTTCCGCGAATTCGGCGTTCGTTTATTTTTTACGCGGTTTTAACTTGCCCTCGCGTCCGCGTCTGCGGGACTCCGGTCCCACGTTACAACACGAACGCTTATACCAGCTTGCTAAAACCTCACACAGACAGTTTTACTCGTTACCATATAGCGCCGAAAACGATCCTTATATTTTAGCTGTGAAAAGGCTAAAAAGCGTTCCTTTAAAAATCTACCATTTATGTTGTTAAATACCATCGAAAATTTTAGAAATTTATTAATCCGGCAGACAGCTCTAAAATAACTAACGAGTTATCACGAGCGAATGCTCATCAGTATTTAATATTTTCTTCGAATCCTTGATCGAATAATTTTCAAACAGTTTACCTGATTGGTGCGCCCATAATTAACTACGGATGTATCTTGTTATGAACCCAGATGGAATCGCCTAAATTCCTGATGACTTGAAAGCTTCAGCTGCGGTATCAACTGCATAAACAATTTTTAAGAACCACAACAATATATTCCTGGATTATTCTGTCTGAAGTGTTTCAGCAATCTCTAGAAAATAGGACGATGACGGCAGACTAGAAGATAGGAAGGTGATTCAAGTGCATATATCTGGAAAGAAGTATTCACCTCACAACTATAGCTCTATGTATATTTCAATTACCATTAACCCATGTAAGATTCTCGAACACGTCATTTGTTCATACATACTCAATTTCTTGGAATTGAAGTCGTATTTTTATTTTCTCAACAGAAATTTCGTGTCATATTTGTTTGAAACAGAACTTGTCCTTGTTACTCACAGGTTGGATACAATACTTGGTTATCATTCCACTGCTGATTGCATCGTTTTAGATTTCGTCAAGGCTTTTGATGATAATTGTCGTCGGCTTTGCTGCTAAAACTGCGCATAATAGGACTTGATACCAATGTACTAAAATGCCTAGAGTGCTTTCTATCGGAAAAGCAGAAGTCGTAACAGCTAATGGCACTAACCCACGTCTACACTCCATTCTCGCGGTACAGTCTTGCGCCTTTACTCTTCTTAATGTTCAGGAATGACGTACCTGATTCCTTTACCTCATAAATTCATCTATTTGAAGACAACTGTGCTGTTTTCCGATAAATAATAACTGATGGTGGTGTAAGCGAAAATGACACTGATATTGGCACTATGTCCTCCTGGTATAAAGCGTGGAAAATGACACTGAACGTTAACAAACGTAAATTCTTGCGCGTATGAAGGCCATCTAGCAACTTATAACATCTTAATAATGCCGCTCTCGAATCAGTTGTGCCATACAAGTACTTAGGCATTCATATCATTTCTAACCTTAGCTACCTTAGCTGTAAAATTCACGTCATATTTAATGTCAACAAAGCTAACCGCTTGTAAGACTACTCAAGTAGCAGAAGGTGTACGCAGAGAGTGTGTACCGAAGTACGCATAAAACATTCTCTGTCCATACAACGCCCAAAATTGCCCTTTTGGGACCCCGATAGCCCCGCCGGGGTGGTGCAGTGGTAGTGGTAAGACGCCCGACTACTGTCCGGAATACCCGGGTTCGAATCCGACCTCGTAGGCTGCGTTTCGATGGAGGCGAAACGAAGTGGCGTCCGTGTGCTGTGCGATGTCAGCGCACGTTAAAGATCCCCAGGTGGTCGAAATTACTCCGTAGCCTTCCACTACGGCTCGCCTTTCTCTCTTTCCACTTTCACTTCCACCCTCATCCCTTCCCTTACGGCGCGGTTCAGGTGTCCACAGAGCAAGTGTGACAGATACTGCGCCTTTTCCTTCCTATGAACCAACTAACTAACCCCGATATTTCGTATTTGAAGAATATGTAGAAGAGCTCTAGTTTCCTCTGTGTACCTTGGAGAAGCATGAACGCTTAAGCAAGAAGCGATGTATTCGCTGATTAAAATGACAGCAAGAGTCTAAAGACGCAACAGAAGAGGGGCTATAGACCAAAGCTTGTTCTCTAGGAAGGTGGGAGCACACGCCCGCGTTGGTGCGGCTTACGATGACTGGTCAACTCAGTTGTGACTGACTTCAGAATATAGATGGGCCACCCTTGGAAATTCTGCATGCTTGCGCATTCTATATGTGTGGGAAGCTATGTGCCCCTTTTGAATTGTTTTTTAAGTATTACAAAGAAAAGCCACCTACAGAAACACGCAAGTTTTCAAGGTTTATTAGAGGAATTCCATTCCCAGCGTATGTCGGCAAGTGCGCGAATACTGGCATGAACCTCCAGGACGTGCGCTTTATTAACTTTCGCAGGTTCCGTACGTCTCCCTTCCGCGGCGAGTGCATGCGTATCCTGTAAATAAACAAAGTGGAGCAAAAGGAATAAACAACCACTTCGAACAAGTGCTTAAAGGATCCTAAAAGAAGACTGAAATATGAATTTATTGCGAGATACAAGACTGCCTTCAACTAACTTTAGTGCAACAAGCAATTAGAAAATGTTTCCACCAATCTTTGATCCTTATGCTCCAACGCGATGGTATAAAATTAGTAAAATTTATATAATGCAAAGGCGTGGTGCTATAACTCACACATTAGGCGCTTATATAACTGGAACAAACGCTTATAACAGCTTGCTAAAACCTCACGCAGTCGGTTTCGCTGGTCACCACATCGCACCGCAAATGATGCTTATATCTCAGTTGTTAAAATGCTAAAATTTTTATTACGAAGTCTTTACCGACGACTTCCTGCGCAGTGGAAAGTAGGTGTCGTCTATCCCTCTTCCTATTACCGTACGCATGTGTCGCTGGGCCGCACCTATGTAAGGGGAAAGTCCCCTAGCCGCCGTACGGGAAACTTAAGGTGACATGGCTTGATGGTTAAATAGGAATAACCTTCCACTGCCTATGACGAATGACGACACTGTAACTAGTACACCGGCGCTGCACACGATAACATTGACAACGACGCGGCCACAGTTTCAACTGGCGACGTCGTCCAGCGAAGTGACAGCTGCGACGTCGAAATAAGAAGAAGCGGAGACCGGATATCGAGGCCAACGTGCAATGCGGGAATACGAACAAGTGATCTTGAGGTTACGGTTGCACTGTAACTGCTTTAGGGGACACAAGAACTGACTATTCAGTCATCAGTGGGTCATCCGCTTTCCATCTAAAGAAAATAACCACTTGGGATGACCCTCGGATCCTAAGCTAGTGGTAATTTTATTACGCCATTGGGGCTATGCACCGCAAGAAAAAAAGCGTACATAATGCTACAAACGTCTGGGTCCTACATCAGCGCTCGGGTGAAGTGATTTCGGATTTTGGATACAGTGATCACCGACATTTGTTCAAAGCGTATCGATCTTTAGACGGACAAAGCCACGTCTACACCTTCAATGCAGGTTCTTATTACAAAAATCCTTGACTAATAATTGAGCATATCGGCCATGCCAAGCGTCATCATCTGCGTAGGTAGCGGCGACATCGAAATTAGCGAATGCGTCGTAGATGACAGCACGTAGTTGCTACTTGATAGACGACTGGGCAACGCAGGGACATTGCCAATTTCCGGAATTGACAAGCTCACGTGGTGGTAACGAACTTCAGCGAATAGCACTGACATGTCAGCAAAGGCACCCCGAATGTTTTCCCAGGAAAGTTTTGAGACATTCAGACGTATTCGCCCTCTCCGATTAATCCACAGAAGATCTACCCGACCAAGGTCATAGGTCCACTTTGATCACCAGCCCAGTTAACCCGGAGATGACAAGACCAGAGGCGATTTTTTTCTTTAGGGATGCTCAGTACTCTTTTTTACCTGTTATTCTGTTGAGACTAGGTTTGCCTAAATTTGTTATTACATCTCATCGTATTGTATTTAAAAGAAGTTGTACAAGCTTGTCGTTTTTTTCAAACGCAATTTTCATAGGATTATCTTGTGAAGTTACACAAAAAAACTTATCAGCAATATATGTGGTTTAATGTTCCATGCATCATTGTATAGGACCATGTACAGTGCAGGTCCAGGCCAAGACGTCTTAAAATGAGTTAAAAATATAGACGGGACTTTCCCGGGTAAAACGTGGTTCTAAGGGAAATATATTTTTGTGCCCTGGGGAGTCCGTGGAAGCGATGGAGGCGAAATGAAGAGGCATCTGTGTGCTGTGCGATGTCAGTGCACGTTAAGGATCCCCGGGTGACTGTAATTACTCCGGCGTGATTAATATCTCAACAGAAAAAAAGTGTCACAATACTGCGCCTTCCCCTTCCTGTGAACTAATTATTATTAATATTGACACGGTGCATTCTTTGTGTTCCCTCTGCGCTGATCGCGAGCGTGTGCCTCCTGCAGCGGGCCTGCTAGTTTCCTGCCGCTCTGTGCACTGCGACTCCTGTGTCCCGTGGTGACTTCTGATCAGACTTCACACCGTGACAATATTATTTGCACAGTCACGTGGGCGAATTTTCAAGTGACGTCGCAATGGGTAATTAGGTGTCGTTATGCCGCTTCGCTGTCTAACCCCCTTCACAGCGTGGATCGGAGCCACATTTTTGCCAGGAAGTGTTCTTCAAACTAATGTCAGATGAATATAGGCCTATAGAGTACAATGTAAGAAGTTTCCGAGCCGGCTCGGCTCTCGTAGTTTAATCTTGACCAACGAGACTCCCATCAGGAGTGATCCGGGAGGCCAAAGAGATCCGCGTCCCTGGTTTGTGTATACGCCACCAGCGCAGGGCCGACACCACCCTGTCCCAATTGTGCACGGTGGCAGACCAGGTGGGCCGTATGGTCCGCCGCGTCTCCAACAAGCGGGCGGATTACGAAGCAATGATGCACTGCGGCTTGCACATGCTTTTGTAACGAGTAGACTCATCTATACTCGACCCCCTATAGCCTTTGAGCACACGGCATGGCACGCCATTCTGGGACTGAGTTTGGTAGTGTGGTCACGTCAAAGTATACTTGGAGAAAACTGTGGTACGCATATTCTAGGGATGAAATCATCAGATTATAGACTCGACATTGCATCCTTATTTCGCATGTAGTTTGGCCGATAGCGTATACAAGTGGTTCGCTTGAAAATACATCCCCGTTGCCGTGGTTCAAAATTGGGAAGTAGCATGTTGGGACAAAATCCGCACATTATTTCGTATCAGAGAGTTTGCGCAAGCAATCCAGGTCCAGCGCGCAGGGTGGTGTCACACCATACGCTTCCCCATTCAGCATTCATTTGCTAGCCAAGGTAAACGCTAGTTTGCGGTAGAGATTATAACCAATCACAGACGTACCTCTGCTTTCATGACATTCATTTTAAGTGAAGACGTTCACCGAGAAGTGAATCAGATACTGTGCCTTCCCTTCATCAAAAATCAAACCAAGTAAAGACATCTAACACTTTATTACCAAACTTTGAGCCTGTCTATCAATGCCGAAAATTCGAGGAATAAAAAGGCGATGTTAGAGGAGCTATCGCGTCTACTCTTAACGAAACGCTTAAGCCTATTATTAATTTTTAAAAGCAAGGCTGGCATAAAGGCACCTATAGCAGACGCGACGGTTTTACTAGGTGGAAGCGAAGAAAGCATTTCTGCATTAAAATACAGACAATAAATGTATTCTGTACTTACTTGGTTGATTATCACAAGGACATTTACCATGGTATCGACCGGCGTCTACCAGGCTATTTTTGAGAAGTATGGTACCGCAGCTTTCGCCGAGCGTCGGACGTCTTTGGCAGCGCCCATTTGTTTCTCTCTGCGATCTACGCAGCAGTAATCTGTTTCAGGCTGGCATTGGGTGTTTGAAGTGCACTGGCTTCCTACAACCTTAATGTTTTTATGGTGCGATAGGGGAGAGACAAGCGACAATCAATGTGAGCAACAGACCACCATTGAATACAAAGGTCACGCATGCCTATAATAAACACTGTAAATTCTACGAAATTGGCAATACGGCCAGAGATGGCCTGCTACTTCCACCTTTTTTTTTGCCGTGTACATTCCTTCGTATTTTGTGTAACATGTGCGGAAATAAGCGAGAAGAACGAATAATGATTAAATCTGCATTTAGAATTTCGGGAGTGCAATTACGTCATCAAAGCTATGAATGTAGCCAGTTTCGCAGAGGTCGCGCGAATTTTCGACGCCACCTGAAAAATAAGCACAGGTTACCAAAACAATATGCGTGCCAACAAAGACAGAGTTTATTAAATGTCTGCTTTCAGTGGGTGTTCGCTTTCGTCATCTAGAGTCACAGCAAAACCCTCTTCAGGGTGATGAACAGGGGTTTTCAAGTAAGCAGAATCCTGCTCATTGCGGCAACAAGGATTACAAAGGAGAAATTGGTGGTATGTTTTTGCTCACAATATATACTTAAAATTTGTTCTTGTTATCATACGCACCACATCTAAAGACTTAATTTTATACTCAAGATCTCGCTATGATTAACATCACAGTTGATGTTAGAACTGCAAAAAATACATTTTTCAAGAGTGAGTAGATTAGCGAAGCATTTGGGATCAGTCAAAACATTACCAGACTCAGGCACTGCTTAACCCGCTTGTAGAACAACCATTCATAAAAGTAATAGGAGAAACAATCTGGTCTAACCTGTTCCGCATTACAGCATTGTAGGAATGCTGTTTGCTGTTGAACGCTTTCATTGTATGCATAGTTAATGAAAAACACAAAAAAAGTTATCATCAGGCCTTTATGCACACCTCCATTTTGCCACATGTCAGCACCCACGCTGTGGTAGCGGCGTTAAAACACGTTTACTTGTATGCTGACTGGTTGTCGGTTTCTCTATGCTAATATTTGTTCTTAATTTTTATTAAGTTCCACCAGAGGTGTGCGTTTGACCTCAAATACTTCGACCTCATCTTAACCTCTAACAAAATTCCATGGCAAACCTCAACCTCACCAGTTGAGATTGAGGTCTACGGATGTGAAGTCACCTCAGTTTTCCAGACCACACTAGCAACCTTAGTCAACGTTATTTCAGAGTCATATTGTGAGGCTGAGATCGGATGCTCCACCTCAACATAGAAAAATGTCGAGGTCACTGAATCAGTAATGTAATAATAGTGTAATTGAATTTCTTATGTTGAGAATTGTCAGCCAGCTAAATTGATGATACTATATATTATGACTTTTATTGGGACAATAAAGACGGCTGAATTTTCTGGGCATTTCAGTTAACTTGAGTAAAGGGTTTAAAAATATACCGCACACTGTTACTGGGTGAAGCGAAATTCACACTATTTGCCGTTATGTGACGCTCCTCAGAACATATTCTACTCCACTTAATTAAATATTTAACTAAGAATGAGACACCCACACCTCGTTGAGTCAGAATGCTTTTCGCAATGTTGCAACACGGCGACGCAAGAGAGCGATCACGTACTTTCTTTGCATATTTCGCGGATTCCCTTAAAGTGCTGGATTCAAATGTATGGTATACGTTTTCAAAGGCAATTAGTTGGCATTTTTTAAAATCCCTCTAATATTTAACGAAACAAATTGATCATACCGTGAATACTAAAAATGCATTATTGATTCTGGCTCATTATTTAATTACCGGGAATTAAAAAGAGTCCTAGGAGTGCCACACTGCTGGAAACAATATGTCGTTTGTTGCATCCAGCTGCAGTGAAATGATTTTTAAAATCAATGGCTCGATCGGCGTGAAATACTCTGTATATGCAATATATAAGGCCAATATGCTGTTAACCATGCATTCTATGGATTTTGGCAGTCGTGACACGATTTGCACGTGGAAGAGCCTGCAGCTTTCTTGGTCGCTTGCTGGAAGGCCTCGCGTATACTTTAATAAGTCAAACGCTGCAACAAAGTCTTACACATTTGATATCCTTGATGGTGGTGATGATGACAATGGCATATCTTTACGGTGCAAGGACCCGTGGGAAAATATGCTTGCGGCTTTCAATGTACATGCTGCTAAAAAAAATATATATTGCACTTTCTTAATTCATTTATTATTTTTTTTTAATGTGTTTCAGAACCCTCGTCGTGAATTGTTTTTTCAGAACCCTCGTCGTGAACAAAATGATGCCGTACGTCTGAGTGGTGTGAACAATTGTCACTTTCCAAAGTTGGTGCCCAAGGAAGCTACTTGATACCTTGTTTCTTTGGCAGGTGGTAAAGAGAGGGAAAAACACACTCCCCACTCGTAGGACAAAAAAAACGTTTGCGAGAAGAAAACTTAGCTTTAACGGTGTAAATAAACGACGAATCCTCTATACAAGACAGCTCCGAAGCCTAGCTCCTACTATGACAGGTAATTATATGACTAACAAAATAATCACTAATGAACAAAAAACAAAGAGTAGTGACAGCACTCTTAGAAGACCGTCATGTAAGCTACAAAAAGCGGCGTTGGCGACAACGACGGAGTTCTTGAACTCCAGTTCGGAGGAAGTGCAACCCAGAGTAGGCCGTGGCAAAAGGCCTCTACCCCAAAAACCGATCTCACTTAAAGACGACCTCTCTTAACCTCAAAGTTAAGCATGAATGAGGCTGAAGTCCACTGAAACGAGTTTTAGGTTTCAGCCCAATGATATTTTTTGGTGAAATAGTTTTCACCGTCCAAGGGACAGAAACGCTCAGGCTAACAACAGGTTCGCAATTTCTCCCGGCGTTCAATAAATTTGAAATTTTAATTTTAGCGAGTAAATGTCTCTAAAACGCTCATACTCCACAAAATCTTGAATTCTCCCAGCCCACCTCTGCAAACACACACTCTCAATTTTTGTAGGTGGTTCCCGCTTCAAGTTTCCTTTAGTGGTATCATTTATCCTTTCTCATGTCTAGAAAAGTTACCTGTACGTAAGATTAGTGGGATTTAAATATACTGGATTAAACCCAGATATTATCGTCCAGACTAACAAAGGCAGAGCCGTTCGCGCGGAAGTTCCCCTCAGCTATGTGTCGTAACAAGCATTGAGCAAAAATACCTGCACAGTGCCGCACTTCAGGCTCTTTTTGTGATATAGCGAAGATATACGGCGCGAGAGACAGCCCAATGAGAAAGCTACTTTGCAAGCATCTACCCTCATCAAAGCAAACTCAGAGTAGGGATATAATTTAGTAGCGATTTTTGCATAAGGCAAGATGCACATTACAGTGTTTTAGGGTTTACAAGTTGAGTGAGTTAAACGTGCTTTCGAGAGTGCACAGTGCGCTGTGTCTAAGAAAACATCCGTATTGAAGGGCTGCTACCAGAACTCATTGGTGATACGCACGTTAGGAGATGGGTAAATTAAAAAAGGTTTCTACATACATGAAGGTCACATAACAAACATCAGTTCAGTTCAGTTCAGTCGTACAGTCGTGTCCGACTCTTCGTGACCCTATGGGCCATGTCACGCCACGCTTTCCGGTCTCTCACTATCTTCCTAACATCACATAACTTCATCTGCAGTGCCTGGAGGATGCCATCTAACCATCGCGTTCGCTGCCTACCCCTTCTTCGCCGACCCTCAACCTTTCCCAACATCAAATCTTTCTCCAGCGACTTCACTCTTCTCATCAGATGACCAAAGTAGCTGAGCTTTAACTTTAGAATTTGACCCTCCAATGAGCAGTCAGGGTTTATGGTCGACAATATCGACTGATTTGATCTTCTGGCAGACCAAGGAACTCTCAAGAGTCTTCGCCAGCACCACAATTCAAATGCGTCAATTCTTCGGCGGTCAGCCTTTTTCACCGTCCAACGCTCGCATCCATACATCACAACTGGAAAGACCATAGCACGAGTTATACGGATCTTGGTTGGCAGACTAATGTCTCTGCTCTTTACTAGGCTGTCAAGGCTAACCATTGCTCTCTTTCCCCATACCAGAAACAATTGCCCCATGTGCTCACGTGCGTGTTATTACATTCCCATGGAGAGAAGACGCCTTAAAAAAGACCAGAGGATTCAGCATCGTTAAAGGTAAACTAAATTACAGCAGCTATAAACTCACGTTTTCTCCTGAAGGGTGGGCATATATGAAAACAGTATGAAATATCAGAAGGGAACCGAAAAGCAGCACAGTAATGTTCGAGTGTTCCTTCCTCGACATAGTTTCTGGTCTGAAAGCCGTATATATGTGTAAGACCACTTGAACGGTGCTTATATACGTTTCACTCATACATATGTGGCTTTTTTTATGTGTGGTGATTTTTTCCCGAGACAGCATAGATCCTTGCTCCTTCCCTTTTTTTATTCTAACAAGGACAGGAATACCGTTATGTATGACAGCATCAATCAACTCAAACTTTTCTAAAGATATCTTTAGAAAAATGATCATCTGGTCCTTGTTAAATGTTTACACACGTATGAGACGAGGTTGAGGCAGTGCATAAATGTACACGAGCATGCTTTTTTCAAAAGTGATATTTCTTCAGACAGGACATTGCATGTGTTAAATATTTTTATGACTTCCCTTGATTCTACAGGAATGTTCGCATAAATCCTCTTGTGCTAAGAGAGTTGCTAACAAGAAGCTTCTGGGGCGCTAAATTGGCGCAGTCAATGCTGAATAGAAAATATCTTATATGCTATATTGTATACGCGTTCTGTAATAAACTACTGTGTCACGGAGCTTGTTTTCCAAGGACGTTGACACCGATGAACGCTTCAAGCGATTGTTCAAAGAAATGTGCTCCGTATTTAGAGAAGTGTCCCTAAACACCAAACCGACGTTCGTCCTTTTTATGAACGTTCTTTATAATTGTTTGCTTTCCATGCGTTGTTAACATCGATATTTGAATCCAAAAATAATTATTAGTTCTTCGGTCCTCATAACAGCGTTACTGCAAAACACTAGCATCGATAAAAGTAAATACATTCCGAAAAATAGTGCGATGGCATACATTTTCTGTAAATCCAGGTTTTCGTTCCTACCGACTTCATGAAGCTCCACTTTAAACTCGAAGCTAAAAAATGTAAGTTCTTACGAATCGTAGCAGGAATGCAGATGGAGTATAGTCAATAATACATATATATATATATATATATATATATATGTGTGTGTGTGTGTGTGTGTGTGTGTGTGTGTGTGAAGAAAAGCAACCAACAGTCGGGAGGCCAAGGAAAGCATTGGGGATTGTACTTTGTCTTTTTTTTTTATTTTTACTTCGGCAATCACATAAATTAGTAATGTAATCTGTTTAGGGGAAAGATAAACACAAAGTAGAAGTAACAAACAACGTGCCGTTTGTGGGGACCGAATCCACGACCTCCGAATATCGCGTCTGGTGCTCTTCCAACTGAGCTACATCGGCTTTTTTTTTCTTTATTGCCTGACTTCGGCACAATACACAAAACCACTTACAGGGCACAATGAGCATTCATTAATACAACAATCATCCAGGTGGGTTGTGGCGTCGTCATGCTAAAATTCTCTTAGGGTCACTAATGGCTCCAATCTTCCGAGCCACTCGGGAGCTTCAGGAGCAAGTTTCTGAATTTCTATATATCTATTCATGCTTTCCCGAAAATAGATCCGTGCTGGCCGTGCGTCAGGATCGCAATGGTATCCTGCCATTCTCGAGCGCCAATTTGTAAACAGCCAGAAACTATAGACCACGTTTTCCTACATTGTTGGGAAGGGGTATACTTTTCGGATATTTTACAAAAGACTTTAAAAAAGGAATTTTCATTAGACTCGCATGGTATTAGGTACTTGCCGGTCGAGAATGAGGATGGGGTGCCATTTGACCTTATTATGCTAATGGCCCTCCACTGTATTTGAGCTACATCGGCCGCTGTCCCACCTGCTACTTTCTTGGGTATTATTGTTGTCTGTATACGAACCTTGAGAGTGTTCACCAGCGCCGACCTCAACCATAGCGGTGGACATGGAACGTCCTGTGTTACCGCCAGCGTCACGTGGAACGTGATCAAGAGAGAGGGCGAAAGCTGTGCTAGAACCCTCTTACGCTACCTATGGCTTCAAGACTGCCAAAACCGAGACCCCCGTACGCTACAAGCAGATAAATGAAGGGGAAATGAGGGTGCTCGTTATAATACATGAAGGAAAGAAGCCAACAGTCGGCGATGCCAAGGAAAGCATTGGGGATTGGTGTGTCTTTTTTTTATTTTTTAATTATTACTTGGATAATAATCATCATCATAATCAGCCTGATTATACCCACTGCAGGGCGAATGCCTCTCCCATATTTCTCCATTTAACCCGGTTCTGTGCTAGCTGCGTCCACTTGACCCCTGCGAACTTCTTAATCTCATCCGCCCACCTAACTTTCTGCCGCCCCCTGCTACGCTTTCCTTCCCTTGGAATCCAGTTTGTTACCCTCAGCGACCATCGGTTATTCTCTCTTCGCACTACATGTCCTGCCCATGTCCATTTCTTCTTCTTAATTTCTACTAGAATGTCGGCAACTTGAGTTATTTCTCTGACCCACTCTGCACGCTTTCTATCTCTTAATGTTACCGCTACCATTTTTCGTTCCATAGCCCTCTGGGTTGTCCTCAACTTAAGTAGAACTCTCTTGGTTAGCCTCCACGTTTCAGCCCCATAGGTGAGTACAGGCAAGATGCAACTGTTGTATACTTTCCTCTTGAGCGATACCGGTAAGCTGCTAGTCATAATCTGCGAGTGCTTGCCAAATGCGCTCCATCCCAATCGTATTCTTCTTGTTATTTCCTTTTCGTGGTCCGGATCTGCGGTTACTACCTGTCCTAAGTAGACATATTCGCCTACTACTTCCAGTATTTCGCTACCTAATGTAAACTGCTGTTCCTTCCCGAGGCTGTTGAACATTACCTTAGTCTTCTGCATATTGATTTTCAAGCCTACCTTTCTACTTTTCCTGTCTAGGTCATCAATCATTATTTGCAGTTCATCCCCCGAGTTGCTTAGCAAAGCAATGTCATCAGCAAATCGCAGATTAATGAGGTATTCTCCATCTACCCTTATCCCTAACTGTTCCCATTCCAAGTCTCTGAATACTTCCTCTAAACAAGCTGTGAATAGTACTGGGGAGATTGTGTCTCCTTGCCTAACACCTTTCTTTATGGGAATTTTGTTACTTTCTTTATGCAGAACTATGGTTGCTGTGCAGCCACTATATATATCTTCCAGCACTTTCACGTACGGCTCGTCTACCCCCTGATTTCGCAATGCCTGCATCACCGCCGAGGTTTCAACTGAGTCAAATGCTTTTTCGTAATCAATGAATGCTATGTATAAGGGCTGGTTATATTCCGAGCATTTTTCTATCACCGTAATGGTATGCATACGATCGATAGTAGAGTACCGTTTCCGAAACCCTGCTTGATCCTGTGCTTGATTGCAGTCTAAGGTTCTCCTGATTCTATTAGCGATTACCTTAGTAAATACCTTATACGTAACAGACAGTAAGCTGATTGGTCTGTAATTTTTAAGGTCCTTAGAGTCCCCTTTCTTGTGAATGAGGATAATGCTTGCATTCTTTCATGGTTCCGGTACCGTCGATGACACCAGGCACTGCGTATACAGGGTGGCCAGTTTTTCTAGCACGATATCCCCCCCGTCCTTCAGCAAATCTGTAGTTATCTGATCCTCTCCAGCTGATTTCCCCCTTTTCATAGTTTCTAGTGCTTTCTTGACCTCGTCCTTCGTCACTGGTGGAACGTCTGACTGTTTTTCCCTACCGCCAATTTCATTACGGTCCTGACTACTTTGGCTACTGTAGAGATCTGTATAGAACTCCTCGGCTACTTTGATTATCTTTTCTATATTAGTGATGACGTTGCCCGCCTTGTCCCTTAAAGCATACTTCTGGTTTTTGGTTATGCCCAATTTCTTATTTACCGCTTTAAGGCTTCCCCCGTTCTTTACAGCATGCTCAATTTTCTCCATGTTATACTTCCTTATATCAGCCACCTGGCGCTTATTGATTAGCTTTGATATCTCGGCCAATTGGATCTGGTCTGTTCGATTGGAAGCTTTCATACTCTGGCGTTTCTTAATCAAATCTTTCGTCTCCTTAGACAGCTTGCCGGTATCCTCTCTAACTATCCTACCGCTTACTTCTACCGCGCACTCAGTAATGATATCTCTGAAATTATTGTTCCTTGCCTCTAAGGTAATGTCGCCATCCTCAGTTAGAGCTGAAAACCTATTCTGTAGCGAGATCCTGAACTCTTCTGCCCTCCCCCTCATTACTAATTCGTTGATGGGTTTCTTTCTTACTAATCTGTTGCGTTCCTTCTTCAGAATTAGGCTAATTCGGGACCTCACCATCCTGTGGTCACTGCATCGCACTTTCCCGATTACCTCTACATCTTGCATAATGGCGGGGGTTGAACACATTATGAAGTCGATTTCATTTTTAGTCTCTCCGCTAGGACTTTTCCATGTCTATTTCCAGTTCTGCCGTTTGCTGAAGAAGGTATTCATGATTCGTAAGTTATTGCGCTCTGCAAACTCAACTAGCAACTCCCCCCTGCTATTCCTAGAACCAATGCCATAGTCACCTACTGCCTTGTCTCCTGCCTGTTTTTTCCCTACTTTGGCATTGAAATCGCCCATTAGTACAGTATATACTGCGTCTTTACTTTTCGCATTGCCGATTCTACATCTTCATAGAAGCTTTCAACTGCCTGGTCATCATAACTGCATGTAGGTGCATAGGCCTATACAACCTTCAGTTTATACCGCTTATTAAGCCTAATTACGATGCCTGCAACCCTCTCATTAATACTATAGAATTCATCTATATTACCCGCTATATACTTATTGACATGGAAACCTACTCCTAGTTGTCGCCTCTCTGGTAAGCCTCGATAACACAGTACATGCCCATCCTTCAGTACAGTATATGCCTCATTCGGCCTCTTAACCTCACTAAGCCCTATGACATCCCATTTCATGCCCTCTAGCTCCTCTAACAGCACTGCTAAACTAGCTTCACTAGCTAGGGTTCTAGCATTAAACGCTGCCAGGGTCAGTTTCCAATGGCGGCCTGCCCAGCGGAGCCAGGCTTTCTTACACCCCCTGCTGCGTCACAGGTCTGACCGCCGCCGTGGTCAGTTGTTCCGCAGCCGC
This sequence comes from Amblyomma maculatum, assembly GCF_055883805.1. Taxonomy (NCBI): domain Eukaryota; kingdom Metazoa; phylum Arthropoda; class Arachnida; order Ixodida; family Ixodidae; genus Amblyomma; species Amblyomma maculatum. The sequence goes on along the minus strand of NC_139352.1, from coordinate 73,318,631 downwards.
TAGTGACTGATGGCTGGGGTTTTATGGAGCTTATCATAGGTGGTTTCAGTATGAGAATTCATAGGAGAATCATAGGAGAATTCAGTAATGTACTCTGTTTAGGGGAAAGAGAATTAAACACAAAGTAGAAGAAAAAATAACGCGCCGATGGTGGGGACCGAATCCACGACCTCCGAATATCACGTCCGGTGCTCTAATAAATAATAAGTAATAATTAAAAGAAAGAAAAAAAAAGACATAAACAATCTCCAATGCTTTCCTTGGCATCGCCGACTGTTGGCTTCTTTCCTTCATGTAATAAACGAGCACCATCATTCCCCTTCATTTATCTGCTTGTAGCTTACGGGGGTCTCGGTTCTGGCAATCTTGAAGCCATAGGTAGCGTAAGAGGG
>NC_139352.1:73140739-73315739 GCF_055883805.1 Amblyomma maculatum | reverse complement strand
GCAACAATTACAATAATAACCATTAAATATAACATCAAAAGAGGAAAGAAAAACAACACCAAAATATTCTATACATTTCCGTCACAGCGAAGTAGCTCTTGGAATTTTTTTTTATGTTAGTTTCTGTAGCGACGTGCGATGGCAAGTTATTCCATTCAATGATAGTGCGAGGTATGAATGAATTGGCATACGATGATAAATGACACTTTGCGCGTTTACCTTTGAAGGCAGGATCAAGTCGTGGAAAAATGACATCAGGTGACTGAAACAAATCACTGCGCAGTAGTGGATAGTGATAAAATTGATTGATAAGTGTTAACCGAGCGTGTTTACGACGACATGATATGTCGTCCAGTTCATCACGTTGTTTTAATGCTGTGACGCTAGTGAAAGGTGAGTAGTCTAAAAAAAAATAAAACGCACATCAGAGTTCTGCAAGGATTCGATGTTGGTGATAAAATAGGCTTGATCAGGGTCCCAAATAGCCGCGGCATATTCAATTTTAGGGCGTATTAGAGCAATATAAGCAAGTTTTTTTAACATGGATAGGGGCGTGTTTGAGAGTACGTTTAAGAAGACCAAGTGAACGGTTAGCAGCAGCTAGGGTGAGGTCGATATGGTGAGCCCATGTTAGATCAAACTGAAGGTGCACGCCAAGGTATTTGTAAGTGTTTGTTAGTTCAACAGCATTGTCATTGAGCATGTAAGTGGTTGAAATGCGATCTGTACGACGAGTGAAAGATATCTGTTTAGTTTTAGAAACATTTAAAGTCATTAACCAGGATGAGCACCATGAGCTTACTACGTTCAGGTCAGATTGTAGGAATTGGCGGTCACTGTAATTAATAATGTTACGGTAAATTACGCAGTCATCTGCGAAAAGACGAGATCTAGATGTTACACAGGCAGGTAAATCATTAATATAGATTAGAAAAAGCAAAGGATCAAGCACGCTTCCTTGGGGTACACCAGATGTCATATAAGTCGAAGAAGAGTTAGAATTATTAACTGAGGTATACTGAGATCTAGAAGAAAGAAAGACCTTAATCCAGGCGAGCACATTAGGGTGGATGTTAAGCTGTGCTAGTTTTAGTAAAAGTCTGTGATGAGGGACCCGATCGAATGCTTTTGAAAAATTCAGAAAAACTGCGTCGACCTGAAAGCCTGCGTTAAGTGATGATTGTAAGTCATTAACAAAGCCAGCTAGTTGAGTGTCACATGAAAAACCCTTTCGAAAACCGCGCTGATTTTTGAAAATAATGTTATGATCTTCGAGGTAGTTAATGACTTGGCTATGAATGATATGCTCTAGAAGTTTGCAAAAGTTGCTGGTTAACGAGGTGGGTCGATAGTTAAGTGGGGAGGAACGTTAACCTGATTTGAATATAGGTATTACCTTTGCTACACGCCAATCATTAGGAATTAGTCCGTTCGATAACGATTGCGAGAATAAACAGGACAAGATAGCGGAGATGCTTTTGGATGTATTTTTTAGTATCTTATTGTTAAAGCCAAGGTGATCAGAGCTACTTGAAATTTTCAGATTGTTTAATAAAGCTGAGATACCTGCTTCGTTAATAACTATGTCAGGCATGCAGGTGTCATGTACTGTTTATTCTCGCAATCGTTATCGAACGGACTAATTCCTAATGACTGGCGTGTAGCAAAGGTAATACCTATATTCAAATCAGGTGAACGTTCCTCCCCACTTAACTATCGACCCATCTCGTTAACCAGCAACTTTTGCAAACTTCTAGACCATATCATTCATAGCCAAGTCATTAACTACCTGATGAGAAGGTAACGTTAAGAACCTGAGCACAATCAGATTCACTGATTATGACGCCGTTACTGTCGGAAAGTAAAATGTCAGGATGAAAGCTAGGATTTATGATGCGCCAAAATTTACGAGGGTTCTTGGTTAACAGAGAGGACAAGTCATGATTGAAAAACTGACTTCGAGTCGATTTTAATTATAACTGGTATTCTCTGTCGCATTTCTTATACTTTTCCCACATGCCTAAACTACCATATTTTTTTGGCCTGCCGGTAAAGTCGCTTTTTTTGTTATTCATATGCCGCAGCTTGTGATTAAACCATGGTGTATTGCTGCTACATTTAATGGACGTAAGAGGCACAAAGCTGTCGATAAAGTTAGTAAGGGTAGTTTTGAATAAATCCCAATTTTGCTCAACAGTGCTTAACTCAAGTTGTTACTTGAGTTTGTCCTCGAACGTTTTTTTTGCATATCAGTTCTGGTTTACTGCTGTTATCATTCTGTGTCTTTGTACTTCTCCCCGCCCCCCGCCCCCCTCCACACACACACACACACACACACACACACACACACACACACACACACACACACACACACACACACACACACACACACACACACACACACACACACACACACACACACACACACACACACACACACACACACACACACACACACACACACACACACACACACACACACACACACACACACACACACACACACACACACACACACACACACACACACACACACACACACACACACACACACACACACACACACACACACACACACACACACACACACACACACACACACACACACACACACACACACACACACACACACACACACACACACACACACACACACACACACACACACACACACACACACACACACACACACACACACACACACACACACACACACACACACACACACACACACACACACACACACACACACACACACACACACACACACACACACACACACACACACACACACACACACACACACACACACACACACACACACACACACACACACACACACACACACACACACACACACACACACACACACACACACACACACACACACACACACACACACACACACACACACACACACACACACACACACACACACACACACACACACACACACACACACACACACACACACACACACACACACACACACACACACACACACACACACACACACACACACACACACACACACACACACACACACACACACACACACACACACACACACACACACACACACACACACCTTTGCAAAAGTTTTAAGAATTGTCCCCCTTTGAAATATTTCTTATCAGGGCCCTTTGAAAAGCCTCTCCCTTTCCAAGGTGTACCTGCACCAAACCTGCTTAAGTGATGACTAATCATTTACTTGTAGTATTTCCTGGTACTGCCGCTTTTACTTCTTTTGTTGGCCGCAGCATCCCTGGTTTCAGTCTGAGAAATACATATTGAAGAAACTTTTTTTTTCTTTTTCACTCCATGACCTACTTTCTTCTCACCCACTTTCCCCCTCCACAGCTTTTCTTCTACGGAAGAAGAAACCTCTTTAAACCTCTGCCAGTGATGATCGCTTTTCCCGGACGAAGACAAGTCCACTTGTGGAAACGCTGGCTCGACCTGCGAACTGAGGCGTACCCCCTTTATCCTTGTTCAGTGCTCCTTCATACCTGTCCCAAGTACGGTATTTGCACTGACTTCACATCGTGCAACAACACTTAGCCCGGAAATATTGTCACCTGGAAACGCGGGACCAAAGTGATGTGCCCACTGACGAAGACGACGACCGAGGAACACGGGCACGACAAAGCGTTGAGAAAGAGGACATGCCGGAATGAAGAAGTAAGAAGACATCAGCACGGCTGCAGAACGAAGATCTGTAGCTGTCCGCAGCTTCGAAGCTTCCTAGGTTGAAGTTGATCGATTTCTGATCTGCCTGTCCTGGGAGTCCTCAAGGTGTTCGGTGCCTGAGCTTCTTCGTGGTGAGGCCTTTCCACGTTCAGGGGGGTTTTGATCAGGGTTCAGGCTAGCTTTATAGGATTTGGTAATGTAAAGGTGTCATTACCTTGCGCACAGGCATGTCTTTCACCACCCAGGGAGGGGGCTCGGCAGATTGGTTCGCCAGCCTGCCGAATGAAAGCTTGCCTCTGGAATCATTTGCAAAAAATGGCGTCGATGTGATTCCTGTCGCACTCATACCGATAGGCGATGGACTGCTGAAAATGAAAAATCCGAAAGCTATTCAGCAGCAACTAAAAACTCTGACGGATCACTACCTTGATATCTCTGAGGTGCGACCTTTCGGGAGAAGAGGTATAGTTTGCAAATCTGCAAACATTAATTGTGTGTCAGATCTGCTACGCTGCAGTTTTTTTACATCGATTCCTGTAAAAGCTTTTATTCCTGAACAGCTGGCTTGCACTAAGGGTATTGTGCGTGGAGTGGATCCTGCATCTACTGCTCAAGAAATTTTGGAGGAATTTCAGGACGCAGGAACTGGTGTTCTTTCAGTGTATCGCTGCTCTCGCATAGTGGCCGGGGTGCGTGTTGCTACAGAGTCAGTTATAACAACCTTTGCCGGTCTCATGTGTCCATCTGAGTTAAAAATTTGGCCAATTATTTATCGCATTGACCCGCTACGTCCTCGCCCCCTTCAATGTACCAACTGTTGGCGATTTGGACACAGTGGACGAGCATGTAAGTCTGCGACAAGATGCAGGGTGTGTGGGGAAGGACACTCTTCTAATAGCTGTACCGCTGCAAGACCTAGCTGTTGTCTGTGCAGTAACGAGCACTCGGCTGATGACCCCAGTTGTGAGAAACGATCCCAGGAGCAAGCGTTACTAGAATTAATTCAAGAGAATCGTTGCTCTCGAGCAGATGCTTATGCCCTTCTTGATCGGAAAAGGCACACTTATGCCAACTGTGTGCGCCCTTCTACTCCAGACTTTGAGACTTCGTTGTCTACCGCAATTGTGAAAACGGTTGAAAAAGCCCTTTCTGTCGTGGTTGACCGTATGCTTACCAGCTTTACTGAAGCTTTGTCTAGTATTGTTGGTAGCCAGTCACTTTGCCCACCTCAACCTGTGCTGACTCCAGCATCTATTTCATCTCAAACCTGTACTGAAAGCTCAAATGCAGATTCTCCTCTAGTGCTGGCTCAAGTGCACACAATCGACAGTATCCCTGTAGGCATTTCTCGCAAAAGCTTTTGCTCTAATGATGTTGAAATGGCTTGCCCTACTCAAAAGCGCCGTGCTTCTAGCTCACCCTCTAAGTCCTCCATTTCTCAGACCAAAACTAAAAAAGGACCTTCCAAAGTTTCACAGCAAACCGATGTGTTAAAAGAGGCTATTGCGGCCTCAATTTTAGATAAGTAATCATGGCAGGTGTACAAGTTCTTCAGTGGAATTGTCGCTCTATTGTATCTTCACTTCCAGATTTATATCTTCTCCTTTCAACACATAAGCCAGACATAGTGCTTTTGCAAGAAACTTGGCTCTCCCCCGCAAAGTCATTTACCTTAAAGAAATATCATGTTTTCCGCGCCGATCGTGTAAACGGTAGGGGCGGTGGTTTATTAACTTTGATATCGTCAATATTATGTCACCGGGCAAAAATAAGCAAAACAGTAATGAATCCTGAGTGTGAGATTTTGGCTGTAGATATCACATTGCCGCATTGTGGCCCTGTCACAGTCGCTAACGTCTACTGCCCCACAGGTGTACGTAGCACAGACTATTTTGACAGATTACTTACAAATTCTAATAGGGTAGTTATTGCAGGCGATTTTAACTCGCATCATACTCTTTGGGATAACTACTCCGACGCATGTGGACAGCTGTTATGGACGTGGATGTCGTCAAATGCTGTGCGCTGCTGCAATTCTCGGGCTATAACCTTCATGCGCGGAAATTCACAATCTGTCGTCGATTTATCCCTGGCAGTAGGTGGGATAGGTATAGGAGGATGGTCCACAGTAGATAGTGGTACGTCTAGCGACCACTTTCCAATAACATTTACCATCATGATGAGCACAACACGAGATAGAACTTTGGACCGTAAACTAGTAAACAACGCCAAATATGCAGCTTCGCTACGCTCCTCCCTCAAATCAAACCTTTGTTCATGTAGGACCGACAAAGCACAAAAGGTATTTTCCTCAATCGCGAATGCTACTGTAGATTCCCAGTTCACTGTGCGGTCTACAGTAAACAATAAGTCGCCATCCCCATGGTGGAATGACGCGTGTGAGAAAGCCTTCCGCCGTAGAAAAGCAGCATGAAAAAGCCTCTCTTATAACCAGAGCCCAGTAAACTGGATAAACTACAAATTTTGTTCGGCGTCATTCAAAAGAGCCATAGCGCAGGCAAAGGACGAGTACAACGAAAATTTAAATACTTATTTGTCAAACCCTAGGCACAGGAAGGCTTTGTATCGTTTCATGGAACGAAATAGAAACTCGCACCTTTCACAGTCATTAAGTTCAGTAGTGTTATCCCCACAGGAGGCAAAGGATGAGTTAGAACAAATTGCGCAAGGACTTGCATTACGTTTCCAGGAGCAGTGCAGAGTTCCCTTGCACGCTCCCATTTCCTGCTCAGAGTATGTTGAGGTTGATAGGTCAGAATTACTATCTGTGATTTCTTCCATGAGAAACTCGGCTCCAGGTTGGGACGAGGTTACGGTAGGTATGGTCAAAATTTTAGCAAATGATTTCGCTCAGGATCTCCTGGATCTGGTTAATGAATCATTAGAATCTGCATGGCTGCCTCACGTCTGGAAAGTGGCGAAAATTATATTGCTCTTGAAAGACCCTGGTAAAGGATTTCATGTTGAAAACATTCGGCCGATAGCTTTGACTTCGAATCTAGTAAAATTAATAGAAAGAATTGTGCATGGCCGCCTCTCAAAGCATATCTCAGAGGTTAATGCTTTGAGTTCTTCCCAAATAGGCTTCCGCAATGGATGCTCAATATGGTCTGCACATGTAGATTTAGAAAGTAGGATTCGCCTTGCAATGTACAACAAGGAGGTATCAGCGTTAGTGACGCTCGATATTGCTAAGGCATATGACAGCATTGAACATTCCATTCTACTAAACAAGTTGTCATTATTACGTCCTCAGTTCTACATTTATGCGTGGATCAGGGAATTTTTGAAAGGACGAGAATTTTTTTGCACTGATGGCACATTAACCTCATACACCTATGCACAGACAAGAGGGGTGCCTCAGGGTTCTGTGCTCTCCCCACTCCTTTTTAATATATTAATGTGCGATATTCCGGTTCATCCTGATGTCACTGTATATGTATATGCAGATGACATAGCATTCTTCGCCTCGGCAAAAGATATTCATGACCTATATCGTTCACTACAGGCTTACCTAAATGCACTTGAGGTCTGGTTTGACAAAATTAAATTGGTTTTAAATGTTTCCAAAAGTAGTGTGCTAGTTTTTAAAACCGTAACCCCCTTATATGTTTCGTTAAACTACCGCTCAGATGTAATACCTCAAGTTGAATCTGTGCGGTATTTAGGCATTACGTATGATGCTAGTATGGATTGGAGGCTTCACATTAAGTCTAATGTTCGGAAAGGTGAACGTGCTCTTGGTAGGCTGACACGGATAAGTAACAGGAAATTTGGTATGCGTCGAGATACCCTTCTACTTTTGTACAAAGCCTATGTGAGACCGATTCTGGAATTCGGCTGCATTCTTTTTTCTGGGTGTCCAAAATATAAGCTACATCCTTTGCTGCTTTTAGAAAGACGGGCGCTGCGCCTCTGCCTAGGGCTTCCACAGTCAGTCTCTACCACCGTTCTGTACTTGGAGGCCCGCATTCCGGACCTTAACTCCCGTTTCCACCTTCTAACTGTCAGATCATTCTTGCGATCATTTGAGACTACTCCCGGTGTGGCTATACCTATTTTTGTGTCAAACCCCGCCCTCTTTCTCACTCACCAGTGGCCAAGGGTCTGCAAGCCCCAGGTTGTTTATACGCAGAGCATTTTAACAAACATTGGTGTGGACCTTGCTTCTATATGTCCTATTGGTTCCTCAACGTCCTTTGTGGATATAAATTATGATTCTATATTTCCATCTAATGTGATGCACTTGCCATCAAATTTAATATCCAGTCTCCTATGTGAACACCTTGAAAAGTTCCCTGATCACGCTGTAATTGCCACTGATGCGTCTGTGATTGCGCACAAAGCTGCGATTGGAATTTTTTCGGAGTCTCTTTCCTGGAGTTATTCGGTGCGTGTCCCGGATTACACACCGATATTTCTAGCAGAGTTTATGGCAATTGGGCTAGCGCTACTAAAAGTTCCCTGCAGTCAATCAAAAATAATTTTTCTATCAGACTCTCTTTCTGTTTTGTTGTCACTGGAGTCAGCACGGGATGCTCAGTTGAACCGCTCACTAAAGTATTTCATACCGGGGTGGGTGAAAGAAATACGCTTCATCTGGGTCCCCGGACACAGCGGTATTTTTCATAACGAAACTGCAGATTTCCTGGCTAAATCAGCTCTTGATGCATCTGTTTCTTGTACCATTCCTAATATCACCATTTTTGGAATGTCCCGTTTCCAGCGATATCAATACCTAGCCGCTACATGCAATGATTCTTTGCTATCTACAGCCGAATACCAGCATCTCATATACTCATGGAAAGTTCGAGCATGTAAATCACGGCAGTGTGAGGTTACGATGACTCTTCTGAGATGCAGGATTCCGCGCTTAAATCTTTATTTATGTAGATGCGGGATCATCCCCACAAACCTTTGTGAGGCTTGCGGTGAAATTGAAAATATCGATCACTTCCTTCTCGCTTGCCGAAGATTTTCAAATCAGAGGAGGGTGCATTTAGAAAGTCCAATTGCACGCTTGGGATTTACGTTATCGGTCCCGCTTCTACTCTCCTTCGGTGCGAGTGCGAAAGGATTTGCGTTGCCTGAAATTTGTCAGTACTTACATAACTACATAACAGCTACGGACAGATTCCCCTGCTAATTGCATTCCAAATTTACAAAACTACAAATTTTTGCATCATATTTTTTCATTGAATAACTTTTGTGATCTAAAACCTTTTGTTTTTGTTTAGTTGTCAATTACTTTATTACATTAATTCAGTTTGTGTAGGACATTTGGCAGTCCACACTGAACCCTGGCCAATCCCCCTTCGTGGGTATGTGCCAAATATCAAGGAAGAAGAAGAAGAAGAAGAAGAAAGAGGACGACGCTGACAGAGTGGACACTGCACGGCTACTGAAGTCTCATCGTCGAGTTCAGCCCATCGCAGTGCTGTTACATTAAGTACATCCCCGCAACATCTTGGTGGAGGTCGCGGGTTCGACACAATCTAACGCTGGATTTCCGCAGTGGCCGTCACCTCGGAACCGTCACGATGACAACCGACGCGGCTCCATCTACCTCCGCAATTCCAACTGTCGTCGTAGCCCACCCCCGTGACCCTGGCTCATTCTGCGGTACAGATGAGGTCGATGTCGAGGACTGGCTTTCGCTGTATGAGCGTGTTAGGCAGCACAACAGGTGGGACGCCACGCTGATGCTGGCCAATGTCATCTTCTACCTTACTGGCACGGCACGCGTTTGGTTCGAAACGCATGAAGCAGAAATGCCCTCCTGGGATATTTGCAAACAAAAACTCCGTGACCTGTTCGGAAAACCGGTTGGCCGTCAACTCGCCGCCAAGAGGGACCTCGCCAAACGTGCCCCGACATCTACCGAGCCTTATATTACGTATATACAAGTCGTTCTGGCCCTCTGCCGAAAAGTTGATAAAGACATGCCAGAACCTGATAAGGTGGGGCACATCCATAAAGGCATAGCCGACGATGCCTTCAATCTTCTACTCTGTCGGGACTGTGCTACGGTTGACTCCGTTTTACAGGTTTGTCGACATTTCGAGCAGGCCAAACACAGACGCATTGCGCATTGCTTCGACCGGCTGCCCAACACTGCCCCTACCTCCACGTGCGAGGATCTGCCGACCCTGAGGCAACCTTCCAACACTGAAAATGTGACACGCATCGTGCGTCGTGAACTGGAAGCGCTCGTTCCTGCTGCATCCTACCCGCCCTCCTCGGACAGCAACCTAGCGACGATATCCCTCATTCAAGCCGTCGTTCGTCAAGAGGTTGCCAACTTGGGCGTCCCCTATAGCCACACCGTGGAACACCACAGTTCGAGCCCCGTCCCTCCCATGGTCGCCACCGCTACACCCCGCAACACCTACGCGCCACGCTACCGATACCGCAATCCTGATGAGTGGCGCACCCCTGATGACAGGCCGATCTGTTTCACGTGCTCGCGTATTGGCCACATCGCTCGCCACTGCCGCAGCCGCTGGACATCACCACCTGGACGTTTTCCTTACGTTGACCGCTACTCCAATTACGGTCACCCCCGCTTCACGTCTCGTTATGAGCCGCCCCGCACCGGTACTACTACGCCTCCTCCTGTGTCCAGTCGGTCTCCTTCCCCGCCAGCCCGCCGTTCCCGTTCACCTCTTCCTAGCCGCAGTTCCTCGCCGTCCTCTGCCGGCCGCTTCACGGGAAACTAGCCAATGCAGCTCCCGGAGGTGACGCTGCATTGGTACCCCGACCTGGAAATCCTCTACTGCCCATTTCTTCGCCCTGTCCCCTCCTTTCCCTGTTCGTGGATGGTGTTCCCGTCTCTGCCCTCATTGACACTGGTGCCCAAGTCTGGATCATGAGCTCATCGTTTTGCCGCTGTCTCAAGAAAGTATTGACCCCCGCCGCTACGCCCACCGTTCGTGTTGCCGATGGCAGTACTGCTGCCGTCACTGGGCAGTGCACTGCCCGAGTCACCCTTGCCGGTCATCACATCCCTGTTTTGTTCACCGTCCTCAACCAGTGCCCTCACAATGTGATCCTCGGCCTTGACGTTTTAACGGCCCACTCCGCCCTTATCGACTGCTCCAGCGGCCTTCTTCGTTTGGACCTACCTGTCTGCTCAGAACATCCTCCATCTGCACCCCGCCTTCGCTCCACTGAGTTCGCTCGCCGCCTGCCCCCTGACTCTGCTGTTTACCTACCTCTGTCACCTTTCCCGCCTGTGCATGACGGTGACTATCTTGCTTGCCCTATCGCCGAGGTCTTTCTTGACCGCAACGTCGTTCTTCCTCATCTCATCGTACGCGTTACAGAGAACAGCACCTACCTTCCTATCCTGAACTTCAGTTCCCCGAAGGAATATCCCTTGCTACCTTGTCCCCTCTCACAGACTGCACCATTTGTGCACTCACTCCTGGCCCACATTCAAGCGTCCTTCCAACACCCGTACTCTCCACCACAATTACCGACCCTATTTCCGCAATGATTGCCTCTGACTTCAGCCCCGAACACGCTCAGCACCTGCACAACCTTTTGTTATCCTTCTCCGACATTTTTGACTTTGCTGCCGGTTCTCTGGGCCAAACATCAGTTGTGACTCACCGCATTGGCACCGGCGATGCAAAGCCTGTACATCGGAGGCCTTGTCGTGTGTCCCTTTCTGAGCGCCAAGTCATCCAGCAGGAGGTCGACAAGATGTTGGGCAACGATATCATCGAACCTTCGAACAGCCCCTGGGCATCTCCTGTCGTGCTCGTTAGAAAGAAAGACAACAGTTGGCGCTTTTGTGTCGACTATCGACATCTGAACAAGATTACAAGGAAAGATGTTTACCCGCTGCCGCGAATAGACGATGCCTTGGACTGTATACATGGAGCCCGCTACTTTTCCTCCATCGACCTTCGTAGCGGCTACTGGCAGATCTCTGTTGACGAACAAGACCGCGAGAAGACAGCTTTTGTCACACCCGATGGACTTTACCAATTTAAGGTTATGCCTTTTGGACTTTGCAACGCCACTGCTACGTTTGAACGAATGATGGACTCCTTACTCCGCGGCTTCAAATGGACGACTTGTCTATGTTACTTGGATGACGTGAATGTCTTCTCGTCCTCGTTCGAAAGCCATCTTCGTCGCCTTTCTTCCACCTTGGCACTTTTCCGCCGTGCCGGACTTCAACTGAACTCAAAGAAGTGCAGTTTTGGTCGCCGCGAACTTAAAGTGCTTGGCCATTTGGTGAATGCCACCGGCGTGTAACCCGATCCCGACAAAGTTCGCGCTGTCAGTGCGTTTCCATGTCCCCGTTCACCCCGTGATGTCCGCAGCTTTATAGGACTGTGTTCTTATTTTCACCGGTTCGTCCCAAACTTTGCTGCTGTTGCTCGTCCTCTCACCAATCTGCTGAATAAAGGCGTTCTTTTCTCATGGGGACCAGAGCAGGCTAACGCATTCTCCACCCTCTTCACTATTCTCACCAATCCTCCTGTGTTGGCCCATTTCAACCCGTCTGCCTTAACGGAACTTCGCACCGACGCCAGTGGCCACGGGATTGGTGCCTTTCTTGCACAGCGACAACGCGGCCAACATTGCGTTATTGCCTACGCCAGTCGTCTCCTGTCATCAGCAGAACAGAACTATTCTATTACGGAACGGGAGTGCCTGGCTCTCGTTTGGGCCGTTGGAAAATTCAGACCCTACTTGTTTGGCCGACCCTTCACTGTAATTACCGATCACCACGCCTTATGTTGGCTCTCTTCCCTCAAGGATCCTGCTGGCCGCCTCGGCCACTGGGCACTGCGCTTGCAGGAGTATACCTTTTCCGTTGTATACAAATCCGGTCGGCTTCACCAGGATGCAGACCGTCTGTCCCGTTATCCCGTCGATCCCCCTTCCTCTACTGACCATGAGTCGGACCCCTGTGTCCTCTCTATATCGGACTTTTCCCACATAGCCGACGAACAGCGGTTGGACCCAACCCTCAGTTCTCTTATCGACCGCCTCCGCACACACAGCCGTGACTCTTCCCTCGCGCTGTTCTTCCTTCATGGGAATACGCTATACCGCCGCAACATGTGACCCGATGGCGCTGAGCACTTGCTGGTCGTTCCCCAACACCTACGCTCTGCCGTTCTCGAACAAATGCACGACGCCCCTACAGCTGGTCATCTTGGCCTCTCACGCACATACGACCGCGTGCGCCGGCGTTTCTTCTGGCCTTGACTCTACCGCTCTGTCCAACGTTATGTAGCCGCTTGCGACCTCTGTCAACGCCGGAAGAAACCCCCTGTGCTACCACCTGGACACCTGCAGCCGATTGATATCGCGACTGAGCCATTTTCTCGTGCTGGCCTTGACCTCCTAGGGCCCTTCCCCGAGTCCTTGTCAGGAAACAAATGGATCGCTGTGGCCACCGATTATGCCACGCGGTACCTGATCACTCGCGCCATTCCAACCAGCTGCGCCACAGACGTTGCTGACTTTCTTTTGTACGACGTCATACTACACCATGGTGCTCCCCGTCAACTACTTATCGACCGTGGCCGCTGTTTCCTTTCCCGAGTTGTTGAGGAAATACTTCGTTCTTGCTCCGTTCGGCACAAGTTCACCACTGCATATCACCCTCAGACGAACGGCCTTACGGAGCGTCTTAACCGCACACTCACCGACATGCTCGCAATGTACGTATCCGACAGTCATCGCGACTGGGATATTAGTCTGCCATTTGTCACCTTTGCATATAACTCTTCGCGTCATGATACTGCTGGGTACTCTCCATTCTATCTTTTCTTTGGAAGAGACCCCTTACTGCCCTTCGACACTTTGCTTCCCGCCGCTGGCCCCGTCACAACCTATGCCCGCGATACCATCGCCCGAGCCGACGCTGCTCGCCAGATTGCTCGTCACAATCTCACCATATCTCAAGAAGCTCAAAAACGCCGCTACGATGCTCACCACCGCGATGTGCACTATCCTCCCGGATCTCTGGTGTTGCTCTGGCTTCCGTGCCGTCGTGTGGGGTTGTGTCAAAAACTTCTGCCCCACTACACAGGTCCTTACCGTGTACTACGCCCAGTGACCGACGTGACCTATGAGATTTCACCGCTCCACCCAAAGTCACCGACTGCTACACCCACTTCCGAAGTCGTACATGTCGCCCGCCTAAAGCCATATTACTCCCCCTCCACATCGCACGCCTAATACGCACCGGGACGTTGCCTTTTGCCGAGGGGGGTAGTGTTACCTGGAAACGCGGGACCAAAGTGATGTGCTCACTGACGAAGACGACGACCGAGGAACACGGGCACGACAAAGCGTTGAGAAAGAGGACGACGCTGACAGAGTGGACACTGCACGGCTACTGAGGTCTCAGCGTCGAGTTCAGCCCATCGCAGTGCTGTTACATTAAGTTCATCCCCGTAACAATATGCTCGCTTGGATCGTATGGTTTTGTTACAATGGAGCTTTCGCCTTTCACATAATGCGATAGCTTAAGAATACAGACACTAATTGTAGTGATTAAGATAGCAGTCCACGGCATTTTCGTGAACAAATATTTACAAGGGTAGTTGCAGATAAAAGTGTGTACCCTTAGAAGCGGAACTGAAGTGCCCTTCAAATATTTTTTTTCCAGGTTAAGTTGAAAACCGAAGGGTTAAAAAGAAATTTCTAAATATCAGAAATCGAATACTTTAATCAAACGGCTAATTTTCTTTGCTCGCTTCTGCCCTATTAGGGTAAAATAATGAAATTCATAATTGTCGCAACTTTTATTCTTGTGGCAATAGGATTTCAAGCGCCAGCTCCAGAAGTCCAATATACCCGCTACATTCCGAGCCCTTAGAAGCTGTGGCAATCTCGGGTAGGGTGCAGGAGCAATATGACCTAAGGATCATCACATGAAGTGATCCATGAACATGCGCTGCTGCGCCCTGGTGTCATCCACCAGATGGCAGTCTCGACTTCCCGTCACCGCCGCATGCTTTTTTATTTTGAGTGTAATTTTAAAAGTAACCTTGTAACCAAAGACCTTGTTGCATGAAAACGATATAACACCGCAAGTAGCAAGAAAGAGCAAGTTATTAAACAGAGATCTTATCATTTAGCAGTACTCGCAGTCGGAAAGTGTAACGGTTGACCTAAAGTATGTACTGGATCATAGCCTCCTATATTTTTCCTTGCCAGTTCACTCGCTTCGGAGTGGCCGATCAAGATTCTTATTTAAAACTCCTAGTTGCAAGCAGCGCTGCGCTAGGGGCGCCGAAATCTAGGTGTTGAAGCAATTTTCCGCGATGCGGCGCGCATCGCAAGACAGCAGTTTCAAGGGTTGCGTTTCTACCTACGTGGTGATCGGCGCTTACCATTTGTGCCATCCGATGAGCGTGAATTACCGCGAAGAAATGCCCCACTCATTCATTCATAGTTACGAGCACTTAGTTTTGTCCCTGAACGCATAATGGCGCTTGCAACCCGGCCACCCACCCACCAACTCGGGCTGCCTAACGCTCGGTGGAAGAGGAGGTGCAAAAGGGCCAGGAAGTTAACTTTTCACGGTGCGGCCGCAAGGAGCATCACCAGCAGTGGAGGCACTGTTTTTAACGGTGGAGCTTCGCGCAAGCGCTCACCTTTGATGCATATATTCTGTCCAGGTGCTTTTCATGACTTTTATAGGCTGGATGCACGTCGGTTTACAATCCCGCGCTTAGAATTTCTGCTTTAGGAGCGCTGGAGAATGATATCCTGATGATAGAGCGCATAGTCGCAACTGCAGGAACATATATAAAACACTTTTTCCCTGTGGCCGCACAATTGTGCTCCCCTTGGCGCTGCGAGATGCACGAAATATTTAAGACTGGGTACCAAAGTATTATGCAGTTGCAGTTGAGAAGGCGCGAGTCGGACTTTAGATTACTATACCATTTTCCGCACAGTTGCCGATTATGCAACCAGGGGTTGTTTGTGGCGACGGCTGTCAACCGATGTAACCTACCACTGGAGTCTCCTGCGGTACAGTCTGTATGACTGCTCAAGAAGATGACTCGTGTTTCCAGTGTTTAGAAATTAAAGAATTTGGACATTATGAACAGGCACAAAATCTCTTACTTTGAATGAGGAATAAACTGAGTAAAACAGGCTTATTCGATTGTTGCAGAGTTTTATTGCTGACAGCGGTGGCGAAATTTCAGCACGCGTGCTGTTTCTCCATAGGAACGCCAGTTGAATAGGCAGAAAGCATAGTTCCCTAAACAACGTGCTGCCACGAGCACCGCATACTATACGTCGTCTCACAAGACATCTGCAGTACTGCGAAAGGCAGAGGAGCCCTTGCAATTTTGTGCTCCTAGTGCCTCTCGCCCCTGCGCATTATAATAGAGCATTATGCTCCAAAAGCCCCCCGCCAATTTGGGGGGGCGAGGGGCGCGCAGGAGCACAACTGCCTGTTGTAGTGCGCGTGATCCTGAGTGGACCAGGGTGACTGTGCCTTTCGCAGGGCTGCAAACATCTTGGGAGACGAAATATAGTGGCCACTATCTCGCCGCATTGCGGGCGCGCAAACGCAGCACTATTCTTCCGCTGTGGCCTTGAACGCGATGCTAGCGCGCTAGCACACACGCACGCACATGCGCGCGTACACACACACACACACACACACACACACACACACACACACACACACACACACACACACACACACACACACACACACACACACACACACACACACACACACACACACACACACACACACACACACACACACACACACACACACACACACACACACACACACACACACACACACACACACACACACACACACACACACACACACACACACACACACACACACACACACACACACACACACACACACACACACACACACACACACACACACACACACACACACACACACACACACACACACACACACACACACACACACACACACACACACACACACACACACACACACACACACACACACACACACACACACACACACACACACACACACACACACACACACACACACACACACACACACACACACACACACACACACACACACACACACACACACACACACACACAGACTCTCTCTCTCTCTCTCTTAAGAGGTGTTTGAAGTAAATGCCCCGCCGGAGTGGTGCAGTGGTAAGACGCCCGACTATTGTGCCGGAGTTCCCGGGTTCGAACCCGACCTCGGTGGCTGCGTTTCGATGGAGGCGAAACGAAGTGGCGTCCGTGTGCTGTGCGATGTCAGCGCACTTTACATTTCCCCAGGTGGTCGAAATTACTCCGTAGCCCTTCACTACGGCTCCTCCTCTCTTTCTACTCCCTTCCTCCCACCTTCCTCCCTTCCCTTAAGGCGCGGTTGAGGTGTCCACAGAAGAACAAATGAGACAGTTACCCTTCCTATAAATCAATCTCTCTCCTGTCCGCACAAGGCAGCGGAGGTGGCTCAGCTACAGAGCCAGTAACAGGCCCGTGCATTTTCTTTCCCTTCTTCATACAGCCACAACAACAACAACATCAAAACGCAGTCCGTGTTTAGAATCTGAGGAACTGCTTGCGCATTATATCTGTTGGTTGGTTGGTTGGTTCACAGGAAGGGAAAGGCGCAGTATCTGTCACACTTGCTCTGTGGACACCTGAACCGCGCCGTAAGGAAAGAGAGGAAGAGGGGAGTGAAAGTGGAAAGAGAGAAAGGGGAGCCGCAGTGGAGGGCTACGGAGTAATTTCGACCACCTGGGGATCTTTAACGTGCGCTGACATCGGACAACACACGGACGCCACTTCGTTTCGCCTCCATCGAAACGCAGCCGCCTTGTGAATCCGGTGGCTTTAGTTTGCATTGGTGTAAGACACGTTCAATTCGCAAGCACGATAAGTAAACTAAAATAATTCCCATAAGTTTTGTATCTGAAAAAAAAAAGAATTGTATGTTTTAGTCTTGCACAGTACACCCATTACTGCTTCTTTACACGTCGGACGTGCCCCCTGGAGTATGCGCTACGGGGCGGTTGCAGAGTTCTAGACTGGTGCCCCCCTTTCTTTCAAGCAACTCATCCTTTTAGACGTGATATTAAGATTTGATATACCACATCGCCGGGGTGGCGCAGTGGTTACGGCGCTCGACTGCTGTTCCGAAGGACGCAGGATGGAATCTCGGCCTCGGCGGCCGCTTTTCGTTGGAGGCGAAAAGCAAGGCGCCCGTGTGCTGTGCGATGTCAGTGCACGTTAAAGAACCCCAGGTGGTGGAAATTTCCGGAGACCTCCACTACGGCGTCTCTCATAGCCTGAGTGGCCTTGGGACGTTAAACCCCTCTAACCAACCAACCAACATCAGTAGGCATTTAAAGCTATGTAAATTGCGGCAACTTAACAGGAATCCAGTGCAAGGAATTGTGCTTTATTATACCGTTCGATTCTAGCTACAGCTTGAAGATTCAAACCTGATCGTAGAGCTACCATGTCTTTTTGTTCACTTTTTGGATGCTTACGGAAAACGACTTATCAGTGGCATTTTTTCAAGAGTCACTGCTGTTTGTTTCTAATGCGTATAGGCTGAAATAAGGGTTGAAGATCTCTGCTTGCTACTGTAATTGGCGCTTATCATTGCAAAATTATGTTCCTCATTACTCTTACACTCGAGATTCCATACTTTGTCTAGGAATGCTGGAGACTGCTGCTTATTAGCTTACATTTTTCTTACTTGAATGAATAAAAAGCGCTTGTTATATTATCACAAGCATAAGTAAGTGTTCTTGTTAGTGCGCTCATTAGCATTACTCTGCGCGGAATCCCATTTCGACGCTATCTCTCGCATCTCCGCACGTGAACCCATCAATTAAACGCGTATGCATTGTGCTTATTTTTATCTGTTTTATTTTGTTTGCTATACCGCCAACCTCGAAAATGTCATCACAGGAGTGGGTTGGCAAATGAATACAACAAATGCACATGAGAAGCTGCGTCAACGATGAATACAAGAAACCCACAGACCTTTTCAAAGCAAGCTGAAAAGGCTGCATGTTGGCTGCATGAGCGAAAATACGTGGATGTAATCCCTTCCATTCGCGTACGGTTTGCGTTGCGGAAAATAACAGTGTCATTGTGTCATAACTGAGTGTACATACCTGGTTTCGCGGGTGTCTGTTATTGAGAAATTTAGCGGGATCAAGTTGTGAAAAAGAAAATAAAGGAATCTCAAAGAAATTTCCCGCGCTGCAACTGTGTTCGACTTGCCAGAGTGTGAAGTTCTGCACGCCGTAAAAGTTCTGTGGGTGGCTCGGACAGATTGTGGCAATTAGAAAAAGTAATATTTTACAGCTTTCTTCTTGATCTTTTCTAGTGTTTAGATATTGCGTTTCATGTGCGGAAACCAGAGTTGTAAGTAATCGATTACTTGTAATTAATTACACTTTCTTGAGTAATTTTCTAATTACTCTTCTTACTTTCTTGAGTAATTTTCTTCTTCTAATTTTCTAATTTTCACACACACACACACACACACACACACACACACACACACACACACACACACACACACACACACACACACACACACACACACACACACACACACACACACACACACACACACACACACACACACACACACACACACACACACACACACACACACACACACACACACACACACACACACACACACACACACACACACACACACACACACACACACACACACACACACACACACACACACACACACACACACACACACGCACCATCGGCGCGTTGCTTTTCCTTCCGCTTTGCATTTAATGTTCTTTATCCGGATAATCATCATAACACTAATTTCTGTCAATACCAACAGTATAAACATTAAAAAAAGGAAGAAACCCAACGTTTACCTTGCACTCGTAGGCTGTTCGCTCATTTACAAATATATATATATATATATATATATATATATATATATATATATATATATATATATATATATATATATATACCGCTCCTACAGCCGAGAGGGCGCCGTTGCCTGGACCTGGGGGTATGGGTAAACGAAGGATTGGCATACGTTGGAAAGCATGAGCAATCACTTAAGGCCAAAGGGCGAAGGAATGCCGGGATAATGAAGCATAAGGCATTGTGGGGATACAATAGGCATGCGGTATTGAGGGGTAGTTGGAAAGGAATTATGGTGCCAGGACTTACTTTCGGAAATGCGATTTTGTGCCTAAAATCACAGGTACAGTCGACATTAGAAACAAATCAGAGATCCGTTGGACGATTAACACTAGGTGCCCACGGCAAAACTACAAATGAGGCGGTACAGGGAGATATGGGCTGGGCATCTTTCGAAGTACGAGAAGCTCAGAGTAAAATATTATATGAGGAACGCCTGAGGAAATTGGACAGTAACAGATGGGCAGCTAAGGTATTTAAATACCTGTACCTAAAAAGCGTTGACTCGCAATGGAGGAAAAGAACTAGGAAACTAACTAGTAAGTATGCTAGTAACAAGGACGGAGAAATAAAGAGCATTAAGCAACAGGTGAAAAACACAGAAGGTAAAAATTGGATAAATTCGATGAAAAAAAAAAAAAAAACAGAGTGTGGAATTATACCGAAAGTGGAAAATGCAGATCAGGAAGGAAGATTTATTTGATAACTCAAGAGGCAGTGCCCTACTTTTTGAAGCTAGATCAGGGTGCCTTTGAACACGCAGCTACAAAAAGAAATTTAACAATGGAGATGACGCATGTGCTGTATGTGGAAACTCCAGTGAAACAATTTACCATATTATACTCGAATGCAATGGTATCCATCCGGAAGTTGATGCAGGCGCAATCACTGTTCCTGAAGCTCTGGGGTTTAGAGATAACAGTGGCCGGGTGAATAAACCGGCGGTGGAAACTAGCAAAAAACGGCTGGAAGATTGGTGGCTTAAAAGCAGAGAAGTGACATAATGTTAGTAATGTAGGAGCAAAATTTAATAAATAGAATGAAGGTTTAGTTAACCATTCTAAATCAATAATTAAGATATATGGAGAAAAATGAGCATGATAGCTACTGCTACCACCCCGTTTCAAAGGGGACGCTCCTATATTCCATCCATCCATCCGGCATCATGCCGTATGATACTTGACGTGTCAGAAAAACACATACGCCATCGCATCAACTATTTGGCGATGCTGCAGCGTCTCGCAAAATTTTCCAAAAGGTATAGATGGACTGCACTATGATCCAACATTCAAGTAAGAAGAGAAGAGGCAAAATACAAAAAAAAAAAAAAATCTGAGAACCGTAAATGACAGTAACCCGCACGTGGAAGTGACTAGATTCCGATGAAACATGGCAGGAAACTAATGAAAAACTAATTATACTATTCTTGCCTACTGCCTTCCTGTCTCCCTTCCCCCACGCAGTCGAATGCGCGCACCAATTAGAAACAAAAATCGTCATGCAATTGCGAACTTCAAAACAGAAGATTTAATCCTTACCAATCCCAAGCAGCTGTAGGATAGCAAGGTGACCCTTGTTGAAGATTATTCGGCCGTAATCAATGCCTATCGATTTTGCAAAAAACCAACCTGGATTCTCCTCCCCCCCCCCCCCCCCCCCTACAAGCTGCACTGAAACAAGTTACTTAAGGTCAAGTCATATTACATGCACGCCTCCAACACTGACTTCGCCATTAACATTGCTACACGCGGCGTACAAGCCAGTTCGACCTCTACAGTTGGCTGGGATATAGTACATCTTAGGCATGTGAAAGGGGTAGTGAACAGGCATGCGGGTTCCTTTTACTGATATCACAAGCGTTTCTAACAATCACAACTCTCTATCGTCAGCTTTTGACACTTGCTCCAATGAACTCATCGCGTTAACAGAAACATGGCTCGCTGCGGGCGGGGCAGTCAGTCGTTCCCTAGGGAGTGACGCGGGTTCACCCAGGTGACATGAGCAACTGGCTAGGCCGCGACCACTGGCGGCCATGTCCGCCATTCCGGAGCGCGTGGGTTACAATGCAAAGACGCCCTGCGGCTGGCGAATGCATTTGTAACCAGTGTAGTTCTATCACTCGGCTCCATATCTCCACCCACGCAAATTTGATGAGAAGTACTCGAAGTCATTGTGCGTAAAATCACTGCCTAGTGGCACGGGGAGAGGCATATTATTTTATATTCTTTTGGTAGCCTCACCATAATATATGTCCGTAAAATCTGCAACAGGGTTCTCCACCTTTCGGTCAACATCAACCAGCGCCTCCTGGGCATGGAATGACGAATTCCTTTAAGGTGCTGCGAGAGGCACAATTGATGAGCAAATACACGGAACTCTTTCATACGCCGTCAGGTAGCCGACTCCTTGCCCGATTACACATTCATCACTTAGTACATACGGAAGAGTGCATACACATCCCGTTAGAGAAGATATGCCCTGCACGTTCGCCCTCTTCCGGTCAACATGGCACGCGAGAATCATATTGGCAGACGTCTCGCGTGGGTGGAAGGCCTTCCCCACCCTACTGAGAAACGAAAAGTTTTACGGGGCGATAACCTCATAAAATGTCATCTAATTTTATAGACCCTCATGCGGTTAACATCATTATCATAAAATATTGTACATAATTTATGATAATGTACAAGAAACTATGAGACCTTATGCATTTATATGAGACTTGCATTTGACTTCTTATGTGAATTGAGTGAGATAGTGGGAAAAATTTTGAGGTTATTGCCTCATAGAATTTTTTCAGTAGGGTACTGAAAAAATAATTGTATGAGGCAATACATTTTCTCACACCATCTCACTCAATTCACATAAGAAATCACATACAAGTCGCATATGATTGCATAAGGTCTCATAGCTGTTTGCACGTTATCATAAATTATGTACAATATTTTATGATAATGATGTGAATCGTATGAGAATCTATGTGATTAGATAAGATTTTATGAGGTTATTGCAACGTAGAACTTTTGGATTTTCAGTAAGGTTGGCACGCCACTACTGACGCAAGCGGGGAATATTTTACGTGAGCGCCTTCGGCCCGCGCAATACGAGTTGGTACACGGCCGCAATTGTCCACCAAAACACTGCAGTAAACGGACTCACCTTCCGTGGACATGTTATACATGCGGCGGAGTGAAGAGCTGAGACTGAGAGCTTTCCAGTGTGGCGTGCTTCTGCGTGATTGCCTTCAAATATCACTTGATGAGAATAACATGCAGCGGCGTAGCACAAGGAAAGCTATTGCAGAGTCGAACCTATAACCAGTTAAGCAGGTTCTAAGCGGTGTATGTTACCATTCCTATATAGTTACAGAGCGAAAACCAACTAGGATTTGCTAGGACGAACGTATAACTTAATTCCAATACTTTACAAAATGCAGCGCATTCCGGTCGATTACCACTTTGCCAGTGAAATTCTACAAGCTGGATTGATAAAATTTCAGAAAAACGAAAAAAAACAAACAATTATTTCAGTGTTTGTATCATGATGTTTCAGGGCTGTTTTAGTCAAAATAGGACATTTAGGCAAGAACTTAGGAAATATGAATTTAGAGCCACTAATTGCCGAATTAGAAATTTATAGATAGTAACCCCTGAAATAGGCATTCATATATTCTCAAGACCTAATTCGTGCGCATATGTAAAAATGATGCGCCTATGGTGCGCAGAAAAAATACGCATTTGCCCGAAATCCGGTCTCTATTTATTACTAATACAGTTCAGAAGAGCGTGTTGTAGGGCTAGTTGGTTCTGCATAGTATATAAGAGAAATGCGCAACAACTTAGACAGGACACAGGAAGAAACACATACAACAGTTCACGAGCGCAAATATCGCTCGTGAACTGTTGTATGTGTTTATTCCTGTGTCCTGCCTAAGTTGTTGCGCATTTCTCTTATATACTATTATTACTAACGTTCGGTCCTAGTAACAGCTTTATGAAGATCACACAAACTTGATATTATAGAGATTTCGTGTAGTTAGATAGATAGATGTATTTATTGATAGGAAAAGGCAGACAGGTTGGCCGGAATAATTCAAACCTGGCCTGCTACTCTGCACTGGGGAAGGGGAAGGAGAGAAGAAAGAAGGTCATGATGGGTGACGATGTGGGAGAATGCATATGAAATACATATACAGACACAGTAGCTTATTTTACAAGCGCGAATCAAGTCCGCTTGCGCACAAAAAACGGCAAAGAGCACGCACTGCCTGGACACCCTTCCCCTTGTCCTGCCAAGCGCCCAGCAGCAGTTCTTCCGACAGAGGCCTCTTGTCTAAACGCTTCAAGAAAGCCGCTAACACACTTCTTTCGCGCGAATACGCTGGGCACACCAATAATATATGGTCCACAGTCTCTGGGATGCCACAAGTTGAACATTCCGGCGAGTCAATCTGTCCAATTAAATGTAAGTACTTGTGCGTGAAAGCCACGTTTAAGCGAAGTCTATGTAGTAAGCATGCCTGATGACGCGGAATATAACGCGGAACATAAAATTTTAATGTTTGATCGAGCCTTCTTAGACGAATGTGTCGGCCGTCTGGCTGGGCCCAGTAAGCTGCTGTAGCATTATTCATACAACTCGTAAGAAGGCACGTCGTGTCACCTCTTGAAAAAGGCACAGCTGTTTGGAGGCCATTGATGAGTGCGCTTTTCGCTTCAACATAGGCCTGTTCATTCCCATGGAGCCCGCAGTGGGCATGGATCCATTGAAACATTATCCTGTGGCCTTGCAGCTGGGCAGATGTGAGGAGCTTCATAATGTTTAGTGCCAGGGACTGATAGGCAGTGTGGCGTAAGTTTTCCAAAATTTGTAATGCCGTTTTTGAGTCCGTGAATATACACCATTTTTGAGGTGGTTCCCCACATATGTAGCGAATAGCTTCCCGAATGGCAACAAGTTCAGCAGCGGTTGATGTAGAGGTATATCCCAAAAGGAAATGCAGAGTCGTTTTCTGAGTTGGTATGACCACAGCTGCAGCGGATGCCTGTGCTGACAGATCCATCGGTGTATACGTGAATATAATGAGGATATTCTGACCAGATGTGCGCCAGAGTAAGTTGTTTGAGTCCACTAATTGGTACTACTGATTTCTTTAGTATTCCGGGAACACGAAGGTGCACCAAAGGTTTATCCATCGTCCAAGGTGATTGGGCGGGACGATATTGGAGGGCATATCCTGTCGGTACTTGCGACTGATGGCAGCGGAGTGCACTTGTAAAACTGCAGTCCGGCCTTTCATCCAGAATCTTGCTGAGTGGGTGAAAACTGTGTCTTGTAAGTGCTCGTAAATATACACGAAGTGGTTCGTGCGACAAGTATATGGATATTGGGCGAGCATGTGCCTCTTCAATTGTACCTTTGTTAGAGGTGCATCTAGGCAGTCCAAGGCATATTTTCAGTGCCTGCGATTGTACGCTCTCTAAAGTCCGCAAGCATGAAATGCTCATACTAGAGAGTACAGGACTGTACCGGATGTAGCCAACAAACAGGGTCTCGTAAAGCCGTATTAAGGATCGCTCAGTTGGACCCTATTTGATGCCAGCTATGTAACGAAGTACATGGCAAAAATTAATTAGCCTTTTCTTCACCATAGTAACATGTTTCGACCAAAATAGTCGGTGGTCAATAATTACTCCCAAGAATCTGTGCCTGGTATTACGACTCCATGAAGGGTAATCGGGTAGCGGCCGACACATTTCCCAGTAAACGCAATCACTGCACACTTTTCTGCCGCTAAGTATAAACCTTGACGCCGTAAGTACATCGATGTCGATGACACAACTCGTTGCAATCTCTCACGTAGTTGTGGGCGCGTCGAACCAGAGGCCCAGATGCAGATGTCGTCAGCATATGCACTTATGTGGATGTTAGCTGGCAGTTCACTCACCAGGCCAATTAGCGCAACGTTAAATAAAGTTGGGCTGAAGACTCCTCCCTGTAGAACTCCATGACCGACCTGAAAGCGGGTAGTATCTCCTTCAGGCGTAGTCATGTAAACAGAGCGGCCACTGAGATAGCTTACAATCCACAAGTACAGCCGGCCACCAACTCCCACGTCGTCAAGTGCATCTAGAATAGCATCATGTAGGATGTTGTCGTAAGCTCCCTTTATATCTAAAAAGACAGCAGCTACTAGTCGACGGTGACGCTTTTCGTGTTCTACTCTCGCCACAAGGTCGATGACGCTATCAATGGAAGAGCGTCCGCGGCGAAATCCAGTCATCACATTCGGATAAAGATCATTACTCTCTAGATACCACTCCAGTCTTGTCAGCACCATTCGCTCCATAACTTTTCCAACACAGCTTGCTAGGGCAACTGGCCGGTATGAGGTAAGTTCGAAAGGAGGCTTTCCAGGCTTCAAAAGAGCAACCAGGCGGCTAATCTTCCAGTGGTCAGGAACAGTACTAGAAGCCCATATATCATTGAAGTAATTAAGTAGTGCAGTTCTGCCATCCTTGCCTAGGTTTGATAAGGTTGTATAAGTAATCCCGTCAGGACCAGGTGCAGATGAATGCCGACAAGAAGCAAGAGCGGCGTCTAATTCAGCTATTGTAAAGGGCACGTCGTATTGATCATTCGGCGAAGGTGGCGCGAAAACCTTTGAAATTGGTAACTGTGCCTGGTTTGTGCCCACAACCATTTTACAAAAATCTTCAGCTACGTCAACTTCATTGCGGCTTTGATAAAGGGCCAGGGCACGAAAAGGGTGCCTTTCTCGCGGAGGTGTGCGCAAGCTTCTTGCAACATGCCAGATACGCGACAGGGGCTTACGGGGATCCAGTGATGAGCAGAACTGCCTCCAACGTTGTCGTCCTAACCTCTCCAGGTGGCGTAGAACGTGTCGTTTAGATTTGCGAGAAAGGGCGAGATCTTGCGCGGATTTCGTTCTTCTGTACTTCCTTTCAGCTCGCCGGCGGATCGCACGAAGTCGCTCGAATTCCACGTCGATGCTGGACACTGACATCGGCATACAAACATAGCGAGTGTTTTCACTTAAAGAGGAAGTAATGAGGCCCTCTATTTGAGATGGTGACCGGAGGTCCACGCTGGAAATCTCCACCGATGCCCTAAAGGCGGGCCAGTCTGTGTATTGCACACGACGCGAAGTGGCAGGTGCAAACCACTTGATGCATACGTACGTTGGTATGTGATCACTCCCATGTGTTTCCACATCACTACACCAAGAAACAGAGGGATGGAGGCTTCTGGAAACAAACGCCACATCCAAGCAGCTGCTGTAGGTTGTACCGCGTAGAAACGTCCGTGAGCCGTCGTTTATATTGACGAGATCTTGCGTATGAATAAAGTCTGCCAGGTCTCTTCCTCGATTTCTCATTATGGCACTACCCCACTGAGGGTGGTGAGCATTAAAGTCCCCTACAATAATACGAGGAGCTGTACAGCACTGGGTTGTTGAAAATAGATATGACTTGTCCAAGCCATCTCTCGGTGGAATATAGGCGCCAATTACAGAACATACTCGTCCTTTCAGGGTTAATGTTAAACAAATGTAGTGGTTCGTGCTGTGGGGCTGCAGAGCATGGCGGACGTGCGCAATGTCTTGGCGTACACACACCAGCACTTTGCTTGTTTCGTCTGCTTCTCTAGACCATAGCAGAACATATCCAGAAAGGCGGAAAGCAGCCGGCATGTTGGGCTCACAGATCACAATCACGGGAAAGCGGTACTTCTGTACCCGCTGTCGGAAGTCACTCAGCCGACCACGCAGGCCTCGGGCATTCCATTGCATCACTACACTGCGGCGCAAGTGCATCGTCACAGAGGTGGGGTTAGTTTGCTGCGCCATTGTGAATTATTGCAATGCCGCCAAGAGCGGCTCAAATGCGTCCAAAAACTGAACAGCAAACTTTGCTGTTTGCGTGTTGATGCTGGAGAGCAGCACCCGCATTGAACGAACCAGCTGTTTCAGCATTTCTTTCACCTGCTGGCTGTCGAGGTTGTCGGAATTTTCAGCACGTGTGGCAACCAAACTGGGATGAGGCCTGGCGATGGCCTTGGATGGTAGAGCAGGCCACTTAACATCAGAGGCGGCAGGTAATACAATAGCTTCTGTCTGATCCTTAGCCTGTGACATTGCCTGTGACATTACAGCAAGAGTATTCGTAACGGGATTAGACTCAATCTGTCGTGCCACCTGAGCTGACGTTAACTGTAAAGTTGACTTATCCAAGCTAGACTTGCCTTCCGATTCCTTGTGTCGGCGTCGGGAACGGTGTTTGCTACGACGAATAGATGCAGCCGCTTCTTGATGAGTCGAGTTGTCTCGCACCATCTTCTTTAGTATACGTCTTTCGTTCCTAATTTTAGGACAGTCCTTAGCCGTTGCTTCATGGGCACCCGAGCAGTTCGCACACTTGATAGTCTCCGTCTGGCATGTGTCATGAGGATGCGTACCGCCGCATCGACGGCAGGATACCTCGTTACGACAAACGGCACTCACATGCCCAATCTTGTGGCATTTGTGGCACTGCACAGGTCTTGGAACGTACATCCGAACTGGGGGTCTCACATAGCCCACTTTAACGTGTGACGGGAGGGATTCAGTTTCAAAGACTAATTTAACACACTTTGAGTGGCCGAAACGATGAACATCCACAATGCGCGCCGTAGATTTGATCAGCCAACTAGGTCTAATCCAGCACGCCCAGCGAGCAGCGAAGCTCAGCGGAGCCCTGGAATAGGGGCACCGACCCTGTGAGAAGACGGAATATGGAACTATTCTGCTACTAGCACAAGATCCTCCAAGAGAAACTAACGTATTTCCTATCCTATCCTATCCTATCAGCGTGCAGAGATAGCTTTCACTTATCTCGGGGTCAACATCGGTGATTACACCCGCAGTAGTCTTTTTCCCATGTGCAAGAAAGGAACGGACCGGCATGTTGCCAACCGCTCCAATTCCTTTCAGCTTGTCCACTGTAGCCTGGTATTTGACATCCACGGTCAGAACATTCTTCCAGAAATTGATTCTGACTTCGTCAACTTCACCGGGAACTAGCTGGTCGAAAAACTGGGCCAGGTGCGGTCTGTTTATAACATTCAGATTCGCCGTTGCCGTTGTTGGTACGAAGGCCACGGAAAAGATCCCTTGCTTTTCAGCATTCTTCTTTGGTGTCTCACTCATTATTGATGCTCGGCGCAGCTTCCTTTTCAGGCGGCGCGACTGTACAGGCGTGTAGCTGCTGTCAGAATCCATCTCAGTCACTGTGGAGTCATCTGCCGAGTCTGGAAGCTCCACGTCCGCGACGTCGAGGTGACCCATCGAGTACGCCGTAGCCTGTTCGACGGTGGCGGGTGGGCGCAGGGGTGGTGCGCCCGCCATCCCGAAGGATGACGAGATCACAAATAGCTCACAGCGATAGAAAATTCAGAAAAATGGAAGAGCGCTAGCTTCAGGCGTTCGGAAACCTCCACTTCTTCTTCCTTCCCAGATTTCGTGTATTTTTGTTCAGGACTTATATACTTTCAGTAAATAACTTATAAGTGCTTCGTTTCCGAGAGCCATTGTTGTTTTGTTATAGTGCGTATATGTTAGAATAAGTCTTGGAGAGCTCTTGCTACTGCAATTGCAGCTGGTCATTGCAAAATAATGTACTCGGAATTCCATACTTTGTTTAGTAATGCCGAACACAGTTGCTTACTAGCCTACACTTTTCTGACTGGAATGAATAAACAGCCGCACAGAGCGCGCTTGTTACTTTGATGTATCATCAAAAGCAAATATGGGTGTACCTGTTATTGCACCCATTGCCGTTACTCTGCACAGAATCCCATTTAGACACCCTCTCTCTGGTCTACAGATTTGAGACGATCAGTTATGCGCCTAGTCCTTTGTACTTACTTTTTACATATATATTTTTGTTTGCTACACCACCAATCACGAAAGTGTGATTACAGGAGTGGATTTACAAGTGAAAACAACAAATAGACATTAAGAAGCCCTCTCAACAATGAATGTAAGAAATAGACAGGCCTTGTCATCGAGCTCAAGGAAATTTTCCATGTCGGTTGCATGCCCGATAGTACATGGCTGCGCTGCATTCCATTCACTTCCTGCTTGCGGAAAATAAAAACGCCAATACAAGTTACTATTGCAAATATTTTCTTGTATCATACCTGAGTGCATGTGCATTGTTTCGTGTGTGTCTCATATTGAAAAATGCAGCTGCAACAAGCTGTCAAAGAGCAAATGTTTTTGTTTAAAACAAAGGCCTGCCGAATAGATGGCCTTCAACACCACACTAAGGCGATTGCGACCATCATCTACATGGGAATCGAACCCCGGACCCTTGGATTTGGAGTCCAAGATGGAAACTGTAGGCCACACCGGTTAGTTCTGAATGCTTGGTTAAGGCGGAGTTTTATGTCTATGTCGGATGGTCTCTCACATAATATAGCAGCTCACGACTGCATGTTGGATAAGATGGGTGTGATATAATAGGGGACCAAATTAAAAGGACAGTGTTTTTGCAAGCAGTACAGTGTACAGACTGGGACGTAAATCATAAAGTGTAGCCGCAGATAGGAGGTATCAAATCGATCATATCATGTCCTTAAAGGCGGGGCTTAAGGTATGCTCAAAGTATCCACGATAAACTACGCTTTCGCCGAAGAGAAAAGCGCCTAAGTCGCCCGCTAACCGCTAGAGGCGAGGTCGTCGAGATACAGCGGTGGCGCCTGCAGCTGTTCTGAAAGCGCCTCCTTTGTAACAATCGACAATTGCCAATGAGTGAGCACCAGAGGAACGATGATAGCAGTTGACAATATAAAGTAGGCTCAAGCTGCATATACACACAAACATTTCACTCCAATGCTTTACCTCGCACATTGCAGCTGCTCGGTCAGCTGTGTTGAAATTTTGCATAACAGGGTATCACAATATTTGGCCAATTTTTATTTATCGTGCCGAGCTGTCTTCATTCTGCGCAAGAAATTTGCTCTTCGATTTTGTTGGCGACGAGACCAACTGGCGAAGCTCATATGTTATACATAGTTTTATTGCATCATCCCTGAACACTTCGGCAAATAAATTTCTTCACGTTCCTTCGGCGACACTTGGTATGGTGTTGGTGACGCAGCGTTTTCCTGAATAAAGCATAATACTATGCTTTTTTACATCTGAAAAAAAAAAAACGACGACGATTACGGTACTTTCTAATGCGAAATTTGAGCGCAGTTCGTCAGCTGTTTCAGCTTTTCTATACATTTAGGCAACTAATTCGAGCAAGACATATATGTACAATTACAGACAACTGGTTACGAGGGACAATGGCGACGGCGACGCGAAACCCAGGAACAGGCGCCAAAGAGCTTAATGCTGGAACGATGCCATTCGAGACATATTTTGAAAAGCGAAGTTTTTTTGTTTTTTGTTTTTTTACCGTGGTGAACTAGGTGTATATAAGCAAGCTACATCAAAATATGATGCTTTTCTCTGTGAGTGCGTGAATTCTCGGTTACTGCACATGTTACCCTGCAGTTCGGTGTGGGCGCTCGCATTATTCATGAATTATCTTTGCAGTGTGCACCATTTGTGGTCGCGTCTTCCACTTGAGCTGTGAAGCGTGCCTTTCATAATTGTTTCACACGAATGTAAAGGCGAAGTGTTGGTCACTTGTTTCTGTGGACACCTGAATCGCGCCGGAAGGGGAGGAAGGAAGGTGAGAGTGAAAGTCCACTTGAGCTCTGAAGCGTGCCTTTCAAAGTTGGTTCACATGAATGGAAAGGCGCAGTATCTGTCACACTTGTTTCTGTGGACGCCTGAATCGCGCCGTAAGGGGAGGAAGGAAGGTGAGAGTGAAAGTCCACTTGAGCTGTGAAGCGTGCCTTTCATAATTGGTTCACATGAATGGAAAGGCGCAGTATCTGTCTCACTCGTTTTCTGTGGACACAGCAACCGCGCCGTAAGGGAAGGAAGGAAGGTGGGAGTGAAAGTGGAGCTGGTTACGAGGGACAACGCCGACGCCGCCGCGAAACCCAGGAACGGGCGCCAAAAGAGCTGCGCTCTAGAAAGAAAAAATCGCTCCCCCCCCCCCCCCCCCCCCCAATTGCTGCATCTTTACATGTCGAATCTGCATTTCGTCGTTTATGCGCAGCGAGGTGAACGGAGAGCTCTAGAGTGGCGCTGCCCTCTCGCGTCCCGTTGAACAACACATCCTTCCAAACGTGATTTTAAGTGTACTGCAACTGTAAACATTTAAAGTCATTTAACCTAATAAAAACACACTGCGAGAAATTGTGTTTTGATCGATTTCTAAGGCTCGATCTTGGCAAAATATTTACGAAGATTCACACACACTTCATCTTATAGAGCTTTCATTTAATTTGAGATCACGGCTTATATGATTTTGAAAAGTGACCGATAAGTTCCCCCTTTTCAAGCACCATTACTTTTTGGTCCTAGAGCTCATAGCTTAGAATAGGTCTTGAATACCTCTACTTGCTAATGCCATTTGTGTTCGTCATTGCAAAATGATATAGCTCATTACCCTCAGGCTCTAGATTCTATACTTTGCTTAATAATACTGAAGAGAGTTGCTAATTAGCTTAGATATTTCCTAATTGGATGAATAAATATCTTCAGAGCGCGCGCTTTTTGTATCATAAGATAATCTTACAAGAAAAATGGGTGTGCTTGTTAATGCTCCCGTTAGTATTATTTTGTGGTGAATCAAATTTCGGCGCTCTCTCTCTTGTATCCGGACGTGAGGCTGTCAATCATATGCTTAGCCTTTTGGGCTTATCTTTTATATTTTTGTTTGCTGTACAGCTAATCCCGAAAGTGTCATTACAGGAGTTGGTTGACAATAGCAAATGCACATGAAGCATTGTCAACTATCAGTGCAAGAAATTCACAAGCCTTATCATCAAGGTCAAGAAATTTATCTAATGTTGGCTGCATGAGCGATGGTACAAGGCTGCACTGCATTCCATTCTCGTTCTGTTTGCAGAAAGTAAGAATGCCAACACTAGTTAGCATTGCAAAATATTCTTGTATCATATTTTAGTATATGTGCTTGGTTTCGTGGATGTTTCATATTGAAAAATGTAGCTGGAACGAGTTGTGAAGAAACAAATAAAGAAATATCGAAGAAATTTTCAGCGCTACACCTGCAGCTTGACTTGCCGGAGTGGGAAGTCCTGCACGCTGTAGAGATTCTGTGGATTAGTCGGAAACATTGTAGCGATTAAATAAAAAGTTACGAATTTCTTCTTGATCATTTCGAGTGTGTAGATATTGTTTCACGTGCGGGAAACATACAGTACGTGCTTATTCTAAAGTAAGACCTGAGAAATGCAGGCGTTTCGTTTCTATAATCGACTGCCGCAGAACTCTTTTACTAACGAAAAATTTCTGCATCGCTGTGCTAGTTGACACATGTTCAATGCTATCGCCACCGCCGAGTCGCTTAGTTCTTTTGTGGCACAAGTCCGCCCGATAAAGAGTTGCTTCAGTGCTTTTACGCCTGTCTTCACATTTAGTGCCAACGGCAGTTGTCGCCATCACGTGATATTTGGCGGAGGTGCTGGATTCCGTCAACATGGGATACCCTCGAAGACGCCTGGCGAACAAAAGCCACCTCTGGTCTTCGTGCAGTCCCGGGAGCCTCTCATCTTCCAAGCTCTGCCCAGTAAAGCTGAGGAAGACTGGATGGACCTCTTCGACCGCGAGGCGGGATTCAACGGCCGGAACGAAGCTGCGAAACTGAGGAATGTCTACTTTGCTCTTCAAGGATCTGTCCGAATCTGGCTAGATATCACGGGACTTCTTTGAAGGGTTGGGATACATTCAAGATGGAACTATTGAGGGCGTTTGCAAGCTCTGTCTGAAAAGAAAGAACCCAGGACCTTCTCAAATAAAGAATTCAGCTTCAAATGGGCCTGTCTTTGCTTGCGTTGAGCAGATGAAGCGTCTCTTCCGCCGCGCTGATTCCGGCATGAAGGAGACCAAGGTGAACCTGTTATGCGCGGTGTGCTTTATCAGCTATTTGTGGGTCTGCTTTGCCAGCCGCTAAAGGCTGTGGCAGTGTTCTTCCAAGAAGCAGTGAACATCGAAAATACCTTAGAATCAAGGACGCGCCTCTAGAACTGGTGTTTTCAAATGTTCTCTGCAAGCCATTGCGACACCACACATACAAGCGGAGATAACCTCCATGAGATCATCCAAGTCTTTCGTAAAGAATTGCGCAGATGTCTGCCATCGCAAACGCAGCCTCAGGTTGCGTCGCTCAAGCACGCCCTGGGCATTTTTTAAGCGACTGCTGCAGCACAAGAACCCACAGTAATGAACTACGCTGCTACGTTACACCATTCTGCGTTCCGACGAAACGCGCCCAGCGCCAGGCACACATGCTTTCGCTACGTATATCCTTGCATAGCTGAGCTAAAACCACGGCCACTTTATTTCGCCTTGAACAACCTTGAAGGTCAAAGATATTGCGCCTTTTCTCCCGTATAAACCAAGTACTATATGCAAGAAAAAAAAATATGTAAACATAATATTGACCTGTTTAGGTGTAGGTGTCCACAATCGCTGACGTCAATATCGAGTGCGCAGTCACGCCACGCATTCGGAGTACGCCAAGTTTAAACCAAGACGAAGTAGTGGTAGTATTAACTTTATTAAAACAGAGGAGTTTGGGGCATGCATGCCCCTGGGCCCCCGAACGGCCCCACTACACTCAAACGTTCATGTGCCTATGGTTCATGACGTCGGCAGCCCAGTCTGGCGATCTTCTGCCGAACCGGGTCCTCAGAGTGCAGCAGGGTCTCCCAATCTTCCCAGGTGGTAAGGTGCTCTACATACCGCGGGGGAGGATCCGCCGGGCATGGGGACAGGATGTGGGCGAGGGTGGCGGTGGGGTTGTTTCAAAGGGTGCAGGATGGATCGGTGAGGGTGTGGTGGTAGCGAGACGCACCATAAGGGGACGGGAGGGTGCGCGTCTGGAGTCGTCGCCAGAGCGTCTGGTGGCAGTTATCTATAGATGGGTGAGGGGGGGGGGGGGGGGGGGGTTAGAGAAGTCGCTCGGCCCGATAGGCCTGCGTTAGCTCACTGAAGGAGTGCATGCGATCACGCGTGAATCCTGGATCGGAGGCCGCCGGCGTCCGGTTTAAAGAACCTTGGGCTAACGCATTCCTCGTTACCGGGATTCCCGGAGTGCGCAGGCACCCATATCAGCTCCACATAACGGGGCGGGCTGGAGGCGGGTGAGCTTAGTATACTGAACGCAGGAACGTGAACTCTACCACGCGCAAAATTTGGTATCGCAGTAGAGTCAGAAATTATGTAGCGTGCTCCCGTGTGTGCAAGCGCATATGCGATCGCTGCTTCCTGGGCTTCCTCCTCCGAGGTGACCGAGGGGAGGGGGGCAGTAGCAAGGAGTTGCAGGAAGGAATTGGTGATGGCCAATACCGCTCCCTCATTTGTGCGTGAGGCGTCCACCCATATGGCGTCCGTTTCTGAGCCGTAGTATTTGTGGAGCGCCTTTGCTCGGGCTCGGCGGCGTTGCTCGTGATACTGGGGGTGCATGTTGCGAGGGAGAGGCTTGATGAGAAGGTCTCAGTGGAGGGGCGAGGTATGGGAAAGAGGGTAGGGCCATTCGCTGGGACGCGAATGCCTAAAGTCTCCAAGATATAAGCTGAACGTCTTTACAGATCACCGGAGTCTCTTCTTGGCCATAACCAAAGAAAAACCTTCTTCTGAATAAAGAGCTCTACCATGTTTACCCATGCTTCAGCTTTCGCATCACGCTAGATTTAACCGAAGCTAAATCACAGCCATGTTGTATTTATCAGAAAGAAAATCCACCCGACGCATGTCTAACCTTGAATTGTTTCTTTTATTTATCAGAAAAAAAAGAAAGATTTGTGAGAAGTTTTCATGGTTTATTAGAGAAATTCAATTTCCAGCATACGTCAGCAAGCGCACGAATACTGGCCTCGACCTCAAGGAAAGGCATTTTAGTAAGTTTCGCAGATTCCTGTCGTTTCCCCTGAGGGGCGAGTGCATGTGTAGCCTGTAAATAAACAAAAAGGAGCAATGTGAATAAGTATGCTAAAGGAGACAAAATAAAGCATATGACTGGACTGTTGGACTGTTCTCGACTAACAAAATGGTTTTCAGTAGAACTAAAATAGAAGCAATAGCAGAACGTTGCTAGCGGTCTTTGATGCTTATCCTCCTTGGTGATGATAGAAAGTAGCAGAAATAATATAATTCAAAGGGGCAATGGTATAACAGAAACATTAGGCATTTATCTAACCGAAAGAATCGCTTATGCCGGCTTGCTAAACTTTACTCAATTGCGCTTATCATCATATAAAGCCGCAAATTATGATTATATTTCAGGCGCTAAAATGCTAAAAATGTTTCTTATAATGGCTTTACCGAATACGTTGCTAGAAAATCCTCAGTAAATTCGGAGAGTTATCAAACGGGCAGAATGGTCTAAAATCCCTATAACAAATAAGCTCTAATAGCAAACCTATGCCTGAATCTCTCACCAGTATTAAATGTTGTTTTCTGCAGTTACTTCACCAGACTCTTGTCAAATCACATTTCTGACTTTGCGCCCGTGATTATCTAGCAATGTATCCTATTGTCAGCCATGGTGGTCAAAAGTATTGACTGTCTTTAACCTTTCCAGCTACCAGCATCGACTACATAAGCTAAATTACTTTAAAAACACCTTAGTATATTCTCATATTCCCCGATTATTCGGACTCAAACGTTTCAGCAATCTCCAGAAGATATGCTGATACTAGTTGATCGGTAGGGTTCTATCAAATAATCACCACAGTAAAACTAGTTCCAAAACCTTTCTCCTTATTGCTCTTAAGGGGTCCTAGTGCTTCATGGATGTTTTGGGCAAAAGCGACGATATGCAGGTTCACGAGGCGTTGGAAGCTTTCCACTCTAGAAATATGGGAGTGGGCACGTAAGTGACACGTCTGTGGGTCTCTTTAAGGCAGTATTTATATACCTAGAACGACTTGTTCGAATGGGTGCTATTAGCTACTTTTCACACTGCGCATATTTTTCTTCATCCATGTATATTAGTGGTTTGGAAATGAATGGTACAGGATAATAGTTTAGCACCAGTCTCCTGTCTTTCAGTCTATATTCCTCTCTCATATGCGATACCATTAATCCGGAAAAAGCATACCAACTAGCCCGTCTTTAAAGCCTTTTGGTTTGGTTTATGGGTTCAACGTCTCAAAGCTACTCAGGCAGTGAGAGCCACCGTAGTGGAGGACTCCGGAAATTCGGACTACCTGGTGCTTTTTAAGAGGCACTGACATTGCGCAGTACACAGGCACCTTGCGTTTCGCCTCTATCGAAAAGCGGCCGCTGCGGCTGGGGTTCGATCTCTCATCCTTGGGTACAGCTGTCGGGCGCCCTAACCACTGCGGGCTCGCACCGGATCAACGCTCATGTAACATACTGTTTGCTATCGTACTGTCAGATGTAATACGCAATTAAAATTTAGCGAAGTTTATCGAACCAGTCACGTTTCATTTCCCTTTCAGGTTGAGACAACGATTTCAAGGTCATGCTTCAGGACAAGATCGGCGAAATCAGTGCCTGTTAACCTTAGAGGTTGGTCACTAAAAATAATTTGGGAACGATTAACACCCCTTAAGAGGGCAATGCATAAGCGATGCGTTTGAATTCATTGCGCCCTTTAGCTGTGCGATGCCAGAGCCGAAAAGCTCTAGGTGGTCTAAATTCCCGGAACTCTCCAGTACGGCGCCTCTCAATGCATTAGTTGCTTTGGGACATTACACCCCATAAACCAAACCAAATAATTGCGAACGAATGGATGCTGATTATGTGATTGAAGGTGGCTCTAGGTGCGCCACATAATGATTCTATGCGAAGATTTCAAGCCACCGCCTCAATGGGGCCTCACGGACCAATAGGGTTGGGAGATCGCGGTCTCCAGCTCGGACCCAGCAGCGCTAAAGATGCTGGTCGACTGGGCTGAAGCGGTTGCTGCCAGGCACGGCCTGACAGACACCAGCCGGGATCAGGAACCACCTCAACCCTTGTAATCTACCCTGGTTCCCACAATAAATGTTTTACCACCAATGGATGCTGATGAAAACGAAGAAATGCATTGTACGTGTGAGAGGATGGTTAACACGTGGGGTGTTTGGTAGCGGCTGTAATATAGTTCTTTTGTGCAGTGTCTTGCGAAGGCGATCTATCCGCGCTGCAGCGGGATCGAAACCCTGTGCGAGCGTAGTTGCGGTGAT
This sequence comes from Amblyomma maculatum, assembly GCF_055883805.1. Taxonomy (NCBI): domain Eukaryota; kingdom Metazoa; phylum Arthropoda; class Arachnida; order Ixodida; family Ixodidae; genus Amblyomma; species Amblyomma maculatum. Next base: position 73,277,738 of record NC_139352.1, on the reverse strand, counting down.
ATTAATTTGATTTCTTTCAAATTGCAGATTACTGAGGTGTTCTCTATCTACCCTTATCCCTAACTGCTCCCATTTTAAGTCTCTGAACACTTACCCTAAGCAAGCTGTGAATAGTACTAGGGCGATGGTGTCTCCTTGCCTAACAGCTCTCTTTATAGACATTTTGTTACTTCTTTTATGCAGAACTATGGCTATATATATATATATATATATATATATATATATATATATATATATATATATATATATATATATATATATATATATATATATATATATATATTCCAGTACTTTCACATACGGCTCGTTTACATCCTGATTTCGCGATGCCTGCATGACCGCTGAGGTTTCAACTGAGCCAAATGATTTGTCGTAATCAGTGAATGCGATGTATAAGGGCTGGTTATATAGTGAGCATTTTTCTATCACCTGGTTGATGTTATGCGTATGATCGATAGTAGAGTACCCTTTCTGAAAACCTGCTTGTTCTTTTGCTTGATTGAGGACTAAGATTTTCCTGATTCTATTAGCGATTACCTTAGTAAATACTTTTTCGTAACAGACAATAAGCTGATTGGTCTGTAATTTTTCAAGTCCTTAGCGTCCCCTTTCTTATGAGTTAAGATAATGTTTGCGTTCTTCCATGGTTCCGGTACCACCGACATCAAGCACTGCGCATACAGGGTGCTAACATGATATCCTCAGTCCTTCAACAAATCTATAGTTACCTGATCCTTGTCAGCTGTTTTCCCCCTTTTCCTAGTTTCTAATGCTTTCTTAACCTTGTCCTATGTCACTGGCGGAATGTATAACTGCTTTTCCCTACCACCAATCTCATTATTGTCCTGACTGTATTGGCTACTGTAGAGATCAGTATAGAACTCCTCGGCTACTTTGACTATCTTGTCCATATTTGCGATGACGTTGCCCGCCTTGTCTCTTAGCGTGTACATCTGATTTTCCCTATACCCAATTTCTTCATCGCTTTAAGGCTTTCCCCGTTCTTTACAGCATGCTCAATTTTCTCCATGTTATACTTCCTTATATCGGCCACTTTGTGCTTATTGACTAGCTTTGATATCTCTGAAAATTCTATCTGGCCTCTTGGGTCGGAAGCTTTTATACTTTGGCGTTTCTTAATCAAATCTTTAATCTCCTTAGACAGCTTACCGGTATCCTCTCTAACTATCCTACCGCGTACTTCTGCAGCGCACGCAGTAATGATACCTCTGAATTATTCATTCCTTCTAGGCTAATGTTGTCGTCCTCAGTTAGAGCTGAATATCTATTCTGAAGTGAGACCCTGAGCCCTTCTGCACTTTCCCTCACCGCTAATTCGTTGATGGACTTCTTTCTTACTATTCTATTTTGTTCCCTTTTCAAATTTAAACTAATTCGAGACCCGACCATCCCGTGGTCACTGCATCGCACTTTCTCGATTGCCTCTACATCCTGCATAATGTCGGTTTTTCGTCGTCTCCGCGGCTCCGAGTATGTATCATGCTGCGCCAGGAATTCACGCGTCGAGGCCCAGAATCCATAGCCCGTTGGTACTGGTGAGGTACGGGCGGAGGCCGACGGAAGCATAACTCTCAGCCGGTTGTTCTGCACTAGCAACCATTAGCCCAGTAGAGATGGCTTCGTGTGTGAGTGCCTGTCTCAGTCCCTCACGAACGGCCGTAGCGATGGATAGTGGTGAAGTCTGCTCAGGAGCTGGGAAAATCCTCCGGAGCTCTTCGCGCACGACTTCGCGAATGATTTCGCGGACGTCGGTGAGGACAGCAACACTAGCTAGGGCCAGACGAGGCAGCTAGGGCTCGAGACGTTGGGATAGGTGCCCAGCCGCTGATAGTGGTTTGTTCTCGTGGCCAATGCGCGCTCAATGTTAGTCGCTTCAGTCACAGAACTGGCTAGTGTAATCGGCGGATCATGTATAAGTCCGGCAAAGATCTCGTTTCGGACGACCCGCATCGAGGCGCTCACTTCTTCCTCAGTAGCCTGTGGGTGCGTACGAGCACGTAGGCGCAGCACGTCCTCTACAAAGCTTCTCACACTTTCGGCAGGGCCCTGAATTCGAGCTTACAGGAGATAGTCGGCGTGCTGTCGCCGGTGCTGGTTCGCAAACGTGCGCACCAATTCGTTCTTGCAGAGCTCCCAAGAGGTCAACGAGGTCTCGTGGTTCTCGAACCAGTACCGTGCCGTTGCCTTCAGACAGAAGTAGATATTCTGAACGCACTGATCGGGGGTCCACCCGTTGTGGCGCGCAACCCACTCGTAATGTTGAACCCAGTCTTCAACATCATCCAGGCCATCGCCAAGGAACGGGGTAACAGTCCTTGGGGTCACCCGCATGTAGATGACCCGCGCAGCAGCCGCGCTGTCGGTTTGCTGCGGCTGAAAGGTCCTGGTGACGTTAGCCCTGGTGGTCTTCCCCTCAGGCAAGAGTCCAAATTCCGGAGCTTGGCCTTGATGACGTCGATTAGCGCGGCTTTCAGGTGCTATAGTAAACTTTAAGAAAATTCGGCGGCCTGGACTTAAGACCGGGTTCGAATTACGTGTAGGGCTACGTTGCATGAGATTCGTACCCCCCACCTCCACCATATGTTACGTCCTAGCCAAAGGACAGGACGATAACAGCGACCGCAGGTAATCAGGGCAGCAGCAGGAACCAGGGCGATGGCGAGGATTCTCAGCACACCGAAATGTATCGCCCGCACTGGCGTCTTCTTTCTTCACAGAACACTCGCACTTTCTCTTCTTCGGCTACAATATCGTGAGCCCCTATGTCGTAGCATCGTCAAGAACAAAGCAGTTCGTGGCTTCTTACTATCGCGATGTGAAATTAAGATTTTGGCCTATGCTGATGACACTGCCCTTTTCTGCTCCGATAAAAAGAGTGTGATCGAGGTATTGCGCGTAACTGATCGTTGTTGTAATAGTTTGGGGGCGACTCTTAACATTGATAAACCAAAGGGGTTCTGGTTAGGTCAATGGGGTACAAAACCCTTTTTTTTACCAGAATCAGATGGGACTCCGAAGACTTGCAGTATTTGGGGGTTTCCTTGCATCAGTATTGCAATAGGGGTCCTCACTGGGTTTCTCAGACATCATCAGTTAGGCGACAAACCGAGGCTTAGATAGGTAGTGTTGTGCCGGTGGGGTTATCACACAGTAGCCCACCGTCAGCAGGGTTGTGCCAGTGGATCCTGCAACTGCCACCAATATTGTGCCGGTGGGGTTATCACACAGTAGCCCACCGTCAACAGGGTTGTGCCAAGGAGCTGGTAACGCAGCGCTCGTCACCCGTTTCGTGAACGAGGGCTGTCAGCTTTCTGGGCGGTAGCGATGAATCCGAGTCGGCGTTGGTGAGATGAAGAAAAGGCTTTATACACTATTTACATGTATTTACACAACAAGATCGGCTCTGGGGCCGAAAGCTAACATACCCATACGCGACTGTTCTCGCGCAGCGACGGCCGGGGAGATTCCGCCGCGTCCGCACTGTCAGGGGGGCGAACTGCTCCCGATGGACGCTAGTGAAGAACTCACACTCGGAGTCTCGAACGGAAGCACTTGAGACTTCGTTGCCGAGAACCGTTGACGCTCAAAATGGTCCAATCCGACGGCAGCACTTTCGCAGGGCCAATGGGAGAGCTTGCTGCGCTCTCGCTTCAAATATGCCGCGGGGCGAGAAGGGGTTCACCGTCAGGGCCACGGCGCGCCGTGCTGTCTGGACGTTCAGCTCATGTTGAAACACGTCGCTTCTCTCCCTTTGGTACGGCTCGCCTCCAGTGCAATGGTGCTTTGCAGAGAAGTATCCAGAGTTTGTGAAGGAGGCGTTCGCCGAAGAAGTTTGGCGTCCGGCTGAATTTCTAGGCGGCTTTGGCCAGGCACAACAGCACCCCCGCCATCAGACAATGCGCCGGGAAGACGAGCTGCTCGCATGTGGCTCGGATGCCGGGCGCGCTCGTTCTCCAGGTTCCTCCAAGCTCACGCACAGTGTCCGGGCGCCAGGTAGCCTCACGTGCCTCGGGTTCCACTCGCCAGGTCAGGATCTCTGCCGACAGCCTTGTTGCCGGGGCACGCCGATAAACTTCGCTTGGGTCGCTCCGATGCCCTTGCCACTCGCCACTGGTAACAGTAGATTTTTCTGCGGCTTGCGAAACCGACCGACAACAGGCAACACCCAACACAAGCAAGTACCCTCGGTCACCCGTCAAACACCAGACAGAGGCAAAATTTCAAATTCAATTAGCTAAATTGTTGTCCCCTTTTTGCTCCCACTACAACAAGAGACAAGTGTATACGATGCAGTACACAAGGTTCAAACAACAATTTTGCGCATTAAGGATACATTAAATAGCAAAGAAGATTAATAATCAGTAAAGGAAAAGAGTCTCCTAGAAATCACTTGGGCCGTAAAGCACAACTGAGGAAGTAAGGAGGTCCTTCAATTTTTCCCAGTCTGCCTACAAAGTTACCGTTAGCGAAGAAACGCTCGTCGAAGGCAGCTACGTTTCCAATGCATGGCTCTAAGCATCCGAGTTCGCATTGTGCTGCTCTCTTCCGCAAGCGGCAGAATGCGTAGCAGTACTCGGGCGGTTTGGCTCTCCTCCCTCCGCTACAGCTTCGTCTGTCCATTTCTCTACGAGACCTTTCTTTCCACTTTGTGCGTGAAAGAACAGACGAGCACAAGTTACTCGCTTTGTGGAACGATCTGTCTCGTTCCTTACGCTTCGCGCACCAAACGCGCATTTTCTCAGCACGGGTGCATTTGTGCCGCTGAGATCGCCGCTTCTTTTCCTTTCGCGATCGTTTGCGTTTTCTCACCTTTCGATGAGAGCATTCTTTCATGCACCTGCCTTTCCGCTCTTTTCGGCGGCGGCACTTGAATTTTCGCTTTCTTTCTTTTGGTGCCAGCTCTTTCAAGCTGCCGGTAACCGGAGCTAGTATGGCGCCGGCATCGTCGGAGTGCGGCGCCGCGCCTGCTTCGCGGCCAGCAGCGCATGACTCACTGCCAGTTGCGTCCGAACAAGGACAAGGATCGCTCACGCCAGCCCCCAAGCTAGGCATATCCTCTGCAGGCTCGCCACTCAAGTTACCCTGATCCGCCGATGTGCCGCATCGCTCAGCGCTAACCGGCGCACGATCAAGGTCGTCCGCCAGCTGGGGCGCTTCGGATCGCGTGAGGTCCATGTTCGCATTAGGGTTGTTTTCGCCAACACAATTGACCACGTCAGGACAGGAAGATTCATGGCTCCTGTCTAGTCGCTCGCTGTCGACTTCACAGGTGTGGTTCTCGACAGCGTCCGCGTCATGGGTTTGCCTTCGCTGTTCACCACTCGTGGGCTGCGCAGTTTCCATGAACGGCACGTCTTTCTGTGTGTCATGATCTACGACAACGCTGATTTCGGAAATCACCCATTTGTCGTCTCCTAGCCTGACTACATCTCCGCCACGTTGTGCAACTGCTGCTTCTGAGTTGTCAGGCGGTTGATTTACTGCCAGTTCCCCACTCTCGATTGGTGGAATGCTTACAGCTACGTGGGAATGCGTGCAGGACGGTGTCACTTCGGATTTCTTGCCGATGGAGTCGGCTCCAACCGTCTCAGCTGCCAGTGGCTCGACCAAGGTAACCCCAGATACTTCCGTTCGAGGCTCGATCGGCTCACTGCTGCGGTCGCTTTGCTCGGCCGCTTCCCCAAGTTGTGTCTCATTCTCTGGTGCAAGCACAATTTGCTCCGAGACTTCCTGACTGTCTAGCCATTCGGTTACATCGGCTTTCAATTGATACGCCAAATCGAAGTACGTTTTGGTACAGTTTTTCTCACGCTGATACCTGTCCCTAAGTTCCATTGGTGACAGCCGATGTCTTTTCAGTAAAGACTCTTTCAGGTAATCGTAGCTTTTCAAGTCAATGTCTATCACGCGCTTGATTTCTTCCGATGCCTCAGCGGAGAGAAGAGCTACCAATTTTTGTGCCCAAGTATCTCGCTCGAAGCGCTTACTTTTGCAGACACGCTCGAAACCTTCCAAGTACTCTGCCATATCCTCGGCGATGAGGAACGGTGGTGGACAGTCTCGCGGTATTGAACCGTTACAATAAATGACATTAAAAGCTTTAATCTTTTCCACGCTCATTCTATGTGTTGAAACCTCCAGCTGCATCAGTTGCCATACACGGGCGTCCTCTTTCTCGTGACGTTCCCTACGTTCACGATCCTCTTTCTCGCGACGTTCTCTACGTTCACGATCCTCTTTCTCGCGACGTTCATCGCGGTTTTGGCGTTCTAGCTTTTCACGCTCACCGCGCTTTTGGAGTTCTATGCTTTTGGCTTCCTCCTTGCCTTTTCTCTCTTGAATATCATCCCAGGCCTCTGCGGCTTCCTCAACCGTCACGTCATCTGCCTGCATGATCTCAAGAATTTCCTTTCTTCTTTTCGCTGAGCCCAAATCGATGCCCAACTCCTCACAAATTTGGAGAAGTTCTTTGACCTTGTAACTCTCCATCCTTTTACCGGCCTCTTGTTGTTTGCCTTTTTAGAATAGTGTACTATACGTTCGCTATCTCGCTCCTAGCAAGAGATGCGCAAGCCTTTCTCACACTGATTTCCTTCTCAGCATCCCCTGGTTTTCAAAACACTTCCTGTAGGCTTGAAACACGCAAGGTTAACACAATGCTACGCTCAGCTTTTCTCTAAGCTACCCTGTGTGTTAGAGAGAGAAGTCTGGCGTTTGAGGGAAACTTCAGGTACTCACCGCGCCGAGGTGCCTGACGCCGCTCGATCCCGCAGCTGCCATCCCATGTTGTGCCGGTGGGGTTATCACACAGTAGCCCACCGTCAACAGGGTTGTGCCAGTGGATCCTGCAACTGCCACCAATATTGTGCCGGTGGGGTTATCACACAGTAGCCCACCGTCAACAGGGTTGTGCCAAGGAGCTGGTAACGCAGCGCTCGTCACCCGTTTCGTTAACGAGGGCTGTCAGCTTTCTGGGCGGTAGCGATGAATCCGAGTCGGCGTTGGTGAGATGAAGAAAAGGCTTTATACACTATTTACATGTATTTACACAACAAGATCGGCTCTGGGGCCGAAAGCTAACATAGCCATACGCGACTGTTCTCGCGCAGCGACGGCCGGGGAGATTCCGCCGCGTCCGCACTGTCAGGGGGGCGAACTGCTCCCGATGGACGCTAGTGACGAACTCACACTCGGAGTCTCGAACGGAAGCACTTGAGACTCCGTTGCCGAGAACCGCTGACGCTCAAAATGGTCCAATCCGACGGCAGCACTTTCGCAGGGCCAATGGGAGAGCTTGCTGCGCTCTCGCTTCAAATATGCCGCGGGGCGAGAAGGGGTTCACCGTCAGGGCCACGGCGCGCCGTGCTGTCTGGACGTTCAGCTCATGTTGAAACACGTCGCTTCTCTCCCTTTGGTACGTCTCGCCTCCAGTGCACTGGTGCTTTGCAGAGAAGTATCCAGAGTTTGTGAAGGAGGCGTTCGCCGAAGAAATTTGGCGTCCGGCTGAATTTCTAGGCGGCTTTGGCCAGGCACAACAGTAGGAAGGTGTATCTATTTGTACGAGAACAAGTTCGCAATGTCTTCTTAATTTAGATAGATATCTATGTCATGCAGGTGTTACATTGTGAAAGAAACAAAGTTCATGCATAGCATTTTTGCTACTTTTGTGTGGCGCTGTCAATAAGAACCTGTGCGTCGAGACAATTTGTTTCTCCGTCTGGAGGCTAGTGGAGCTGGTCTCAGCGCATGCTTGTTCACCAGCGTGTTTCAAAGTTTTTCTTTTTTAGAACAGCAAGCCATCCCTTCCTCCTAGCTGTGTTTAATAGATCATTAACTGCCCATTTGCTTAATTTATTTGCACCCACTGGCCATAGGAGTGAGGGTCGTTTGTGAGGTTTTCTAAAGGAAGTTGCAGGTGCAGTCCGTTTCCTCACTGTAGGGTTTTCTTTGAATACTTTTACAGTCTATCCAGAAGACAGATGACAAAAGCTCTGATAGGCACGTTTTATCCTGCACCGATGTATTTGCAGCCTTACCTCTCCTTTTGAGACAATAGTGTATTTAAACGGATGTATATACAATCAGCCCAAAGAATTTCTTTTTTAAACTTCACACGTCAACCTTACCTATCAAAACGTGGCTTCATGCAAAAAGAAACTTTTGTGCCATGGTCAGTGGACTGTCGCCTGTGTCAGCAGCCAGAAACTATAGATCATTGCTTTGTGTATTGCCGTGATGCAGTGCTTTTGGGGCATTCTTCGACGGACTCTCAAAAAGGACATTGATTTAAAGGGCAACTCCGGAGGTTTTTTGACATTCGAATATTCAAATAAAAATTTTACTGTACATTCTCATCTCCGTCCTGACGCATTCTAAAAAATTTGGGCGCCATACAATAATCCGTTCACGCGCAACACGACTTTAAAATATGCGGTTTTCATGGCTTAATTTGAGACTATTTCTGCCGGCATCACCGAGTTTTGACGTCACAAACAGTATACCGGCGTTACTGTCCACTTCCCGCATGATTATGAAATTGTGAGGCTTATATTGAACTACCTCAGACATTTTATGCAATGCTTCATGATTTCCGTACGTTATTTTCACCACCCGACGCGCGTACGTGTGTTTTTCTAATACTGAGTGTGACGTCACCATTTCGTCAAGTGGGACGTCGTTTCTGGCCGTGAAAGCAGTTTCGATTTCGATTTTCTGTTTTTCCTTTTTAAATACACTTCTAATTGGAATTTCGAAAAACGGTTTTTTGTGTTGGAGTCAGCACGTGCCGAGGAATGTAATTCAACCAAAAACACAAAATGATGAAAACACCACCGGAGTTGACCTTTAAGCCCTATATTATACGATTTGTGACTACAGTGGAAGCGTCTGAGGTTCCATGTGATCTTTTTGTGCTCATGGGACTGTTTAGCCTGTGGAAGAGCCGCACGACAGATCGCCACGCAGAGCCACCACGTTCATCGAAGAGTCTTTTCAGAGAACAGTGTGCTATGGTGCGAGGGGTATATGCTGCGCAGGATCGACCTCCTGCCTGGTTACCTTTACTCGACACATGTGTATGTCTCCCGGAATTTCGATGTGTGGACAAAGTGAGAGCTCGATGCTGGTGCCATTGTGTATGACAGGTTGCGCGATGCGACCTGGTTAAACTGGGGTTCAGGTACTTCCATGCAATAAAGAAAAAACAAATCCCGGGCATAGGGTAGTTTGTTAAAGCGCTTGAAGGGAATCCGAGGGATGGAGGTTCGATTCCTGGGGTGACCGCTTTTTTTTTTTTTTTTCTGACGAAGTCATCATGAAACCATTGGATTGACAACTATAGTGTGACCGGACGCCAGTACTATGAGCCATTAAAGCCTTTCGTCTTATTGTGCAGTGAAACACTGAAAAGTTGAAACATTAAAGCCGCGGAAGCGACAGGACGTAGGCAAGGAGATGACGCAGATTTGTCTCCTTGTCTCTGTTCTGTAGTTTCCGCGATTTTAATTTTGCAATGCTCTATCAATTATCCCGAAGCCATGCTCTTTTAAATTATTGGAAGTTGTAGGCGAAATGTATACTTAGGACAGATGAAATGTCTGGTTCGGATCTGGATCGTGAAAAGTAAATAACTAGGAGAATAAGATTAAGATGGAGCGCATTTGGCAAGCACTGGCAGATTATGACTAGCAACTTACCGGTATCACTCAAGAGGAAAGTATACAACAGTTGCACCTTACCTGTACTTACCTATGGGGCTGACACGTGGAGGCTAACAAAGATGGTTCTACTTAAGTTGAGGACAATGCAGACGGCTTTGGAACAAAAAATAGGGACAACGTTAAGCGATAGGAAGTGTGAAGAGTGGGTCAGAAAAATAGTTCAAATTACTGACATTCTACTGGAAATCAAGAAGGAATGGGTAGGGACAGGGCATGTATAGTGCGAGTAGAGGATAACAGATGGTCGCTTAGGTTAACAAACTGGATTCCAAGGGAACGAGCGTAGCAGGGGGCGACAGAAAGTTAGGTGAGTGGATGAGGCTAAGCAGTTCGCGGAGGTCACGGGGATGTAGCTATCACAGGACTGCATGCTAACTGGAGAAATATGGGAGAGGCTTTTGCCCTGCAGTGGGTATAAGTCCGGCAGATGATGACGATGCTACTCAAGTTAAAGGCTAGTTTGCGGTAGACATTGAACTGACCGCATGTGAATACCTCCAATTGTAGGCATTCGTTGTCAATTTAGATGTCAACCTATAAGTGAAGCAGATACTAGGCCTTCTTTCCCCCGAAAACCAAGTCAGATGAAGTCGTTTTACACTTTGTCAAACTCTATGCTTATCTATCAATGACGATAATTAGCGGAATTAAAGGGCGCTGTTAGAGTAGTTATTGCGTTTGCTTTTAACGCAAAACTGCATCCTCTTAAATTTTAAAAGTAATGCTGGCATTGAGTCATGTATAAGAGACGCGAGCTGATGGGTGAGGCTGATAATCTGTTCACCTACGTGGATTCTGTTTGGTGGAAACGAAGAAAGCATTTCTGTATTAAAATACAAGAAATAAAATGTGCTAGATACGTACTTGGCTGCTGCCCACAGGGGCATTTATGGAGGTACCGACCGCTGTCTCTCATGCTGTTTCTGGTAAATATGGTAGCGCAGGTCTCGTCGAGCGTCGGCCGTCTTTCGCACCTCCCAGTTGTTTGTGTTGTTGATCCCACTACGCAGCAGTAGACTGTTTTCGGCCGGCATTGGTCGTTTGAAGTGCACGAACTCCCTACAACCTTAAAGTGTTTCATGGTTCAATTGGGGAGAAATAAGCGGTAATCCATGTGAGAAACAGACGATGTAAAGGAGAGATCATCAATGAAAGCAGAGCTTAAAAGAATGATGGTCAACGCTTTGAATTAGCAACAATGCTGCAATATTCCTAAAAGGGCTTGAGATGATCCTGCTACTTTCAGCCTTTTCGTCGCCTAAACTTCTTTGTATTTTGAGTTGCAAAACTGGATAATGCAAGAACCAGCAGGAATTATTAAATTCCATTGAGAATTTTGGCTGTGACATTGCGTAACAAACCGATGTATGTAGCCAACTGCGTAGAGGTCATGCCTGTTCGCTGCGTTTTATTTCAAAATAAGTACAATTCTTTACCAAAACAATAGGGGCCTATAGAAAGCCACTGCTTATTCGACGACTGATTTCAGTGGCTGCTGGCTTCTATCACCAAGCCATCACATAAAACCCCTGCTCATTACCGGAGCAAGGATTGCAAATTAGAATAGGGTAACTAAATGTTTTTGCTCACATCATAGTTTTAAATTCATCTTTGTTATCACGGACACCACCTCTAAATATGAAATTTTTATTTTCGGGCCCTAATTGTGTCTAACATGGAGTAAATGTACTCTAATAGACAATTTTGTCAAGAGTTGGTACATATTCACGAAGCATTTATTTGAACTCGGACAAAACATTACCTCTCCGACAGGAACTGCGTAACCTGCTTGTAGAAGAGGCACGCAGGGAACTAGCAGAAACGAAATCCTGGTCTTATCCTTGCTACACTATGATAAGCTACTACAAGAATGCTATGCTTGTTGTTGCATGCTTTGATTTTGTGCGTACTCAATGAGCAATGCAAGGTAGGTGGTCATTGAAGCGACCTTTATCACATGTAGCTATGATGTCACCAACTCATTGTTGGCAACTTCTTGTCTAGACGCGTTCGTATCTCGTAATCAGTTGATGACGTTATCACTATCATTAACACTCATTGCCATTAAGTATAACTACCGTACCAGTAACGTTATCAGTAACTATCGATCTAATCTGATGACATATATGATTACCGTTAAAGGGCAGCTGCATCACTTTAAAAAAAAAAATGAGTTCGGAATACAGATATATAGTTTACGACCCCCTGAACACGAATACGACGTTAAATTTAGTCATAAGTGACCGCGAACTACTTTTTAATCAGAAAAACGTGCACAAACGCCGTGGAGCGTTTTGAAAGTGGCGCTCTTGCCTCTGATTGGTCAAGCGCGCCGTGACGTCAATGACGGCGTGCCATTGAGTGGTAGCGGCGGTCCAAGCGATTGTACATGCACGCACGTGCTTTTCTGTGGATGTATGCCGCTGAACATACAACGATCACGCTGCTCAGGGGAATATGATATTGAGCCGTACTTGTCCGAGCCAGCGGCGGCTTCGGAACAAGGTGACACTGGCGGCAGCGACGATATGACGATTGAGGAGACAGCGCTAACCTTTTCCCGCATGGGAAATTCACACTGGTACGTACCGCTGCGCTGCACTTCTGTATAAGCCAGTGATCCGCTCTCAATTGAACATATCTGCGTTACTCGTGCCCTAAATCTCCTGCCTGACTCGAACGAAGCAGTGTCACATCAATGCGCTTGATGTGCCGTTTGTAAACAAATGAACTCATCCAGACGAGCCGTCGCCCCAGTTTTGTTGCGTGAATTTGGTCATTTATATGTCAGCAAGAGCAGAAAAAGTCATGCTCTCAGCTCCCGCAACCTCGAGTACGCATACATTTTATTCTGGCGGTATTTAGCAAATTAACGCGGGAGCGCGGTATCGACGAGAAGCCAGGCCGCTGTCTTGCTGCGCGCGCGTAATCCCATTTAGAACACCGGTAAAAATACCGAAACGTTAGGACAGCTATCGGCACTCACGCGCTGCCATGTCGCGAATTTAGCGCACTTCATTTAGCTGCGCTTAACATCGCGACTTCGACCACAGACATCAAGCTGCCCCGATTTCTTTTCTTAATTGGGATAGCTGTTGAAATGAGTCTGACAGTGGGTAGCTCAAAAGAAAGATGAACACAGAAGGCAGGGGGACAAGACACACACTAGACTTGCGACTGAATTTTACTCCGGGAAGAACGAGTTTATACGCATTTTTTTTATCTTTATCCAGGTGCAACCAAGGAAGATAAAAAAAAATGCATAAACGCATCCACTTCGGAGTAAAATTCAGTTGCAAGTCTAGCGAGTGTCCTTGTTCCACTGACAGAGATACATAACGCGCCCCAGTCCGACGCGCGCGGCTAGCGCGGTCGTTCGCGTTCTCCCGGTTCAAGTTTACGAAGCACGGCGCGCACTTCGTGCACTGGGTGCGGCGTTGGGGTTCCTGGCTATGCATGAGCGCGTGGAGAAGGTATGGCACTCCTCACATTCCACTAATTACCCACTCCCTCCTCTTAAAAAAAAAAAAAAAAGTCCTACTCTCTGACATTACTTCTCACAGTTTTCCACCCGCGTCAGCGGGCGCCAATACTGAATAGTTTTACTTTCACCTGTGCCTTCATCTGCCCGGCCACCCATCTGCCCCACAGAACAAAAACGTAAACAGAACAGAAGAGCAATATGATGTATTGGGCCTCTTCGAGTTTTCTTCTTTTTGCGAAAGCAGCTCTTGGCGGCGGAGAGGTGCTCTTGTGTGCGAAGACAGAAGGCACAGCACCGGTTTTCAATCGCGCAGATTTGATCGGTATCCCAAAAGATCGCATCAACGACAAGCTTTGGTGATAGTCACTGTCGCGAAAATGATCTGAGCAGATCACCGACGATTTTGCAGGCTTGAAACCCTTCCTCTTGACCGCGGCAACCCACTGCGCCGATAGCTTGCGCTCCTTTGGGAATTTATGAAACGCGACATCCTCTCGGCCGCCAGTGTTCGTGCAGCCATAGGCTGCGCAGAACCACGGCATGGTCGTTCTTTTCGTGAAGAACGGTGCAAGATGCACTGAAAAAGCTTGCGGTAACGTTCGCAAGAAGAAAACAAGCGCGAGAAAAAAAAATAAAAAAAAATACGGTTGCACTGCGTAGCCTGCAAGCGACAGGTGATACACGGCCTGCTCGGGCAATAGAAGCGGAAGAGAGGTAGACGCCGTCCTTGACGTCACTACCGCCTGTCGTACTCTTGTCGTCTGCTACTGACATCCCCCCTCCAGCGCTGTGCACTGCGGAGAAGCCTGAACGCGGTAGCAACTTTAATCGATGATTACGTCATTATTTCAAAAGCTAAAGCCAAAATATTTCGTATACTTAACATACAAACCCTGCAGATTCGACCCTCTGGAGCGCATCAAATTCTAAAACCGGTGCAGCTTTCCTTTAATGTTAAATTCCCAGTGAATTACGGTATCAGTCTTATATATCTCATCTCACTACCATGACTATCTAGTAATCTGAGCGTTGCGCGTCTATGACTTAACTCATTATTAATGCCCTGCTGTTCGTTATTTAGTTATCGCGTGTTATTGTCGTTATTATAATTGTCATCTCCTGTACAGATCACGCGGCCACAAATCCTGCCCACACATCTGTACGCGCCATCCATGAGCCAGGAAATGATTTCGGATTACAAATGAGTTACGACCAAGGAGGACGTATATACTTAGAATATACTAAGATCCGCCTGATGGCGCGGCCACATCCTGTTCGCTGCTGATCGGGCTTCTTTTGTACGTGAACATATAACACCACGATGCCGAGTGCTTTCGTCAGTGCTGGGAGGTGTAAGTAAACAGTTTTTAAAGTTTTTAAACAACAAGGTACATGATTAACTGTTGTCCGTACCGAGCCATTATACACCACTTCCTATTTTATTTAATGAAACTGCTTAGGTGGGAGGAACAGACAGGTGAATGCGGTCCTAAGGTCCTTCTGATTTCGTTAGTGAAATACATTCAATGCAAGGTTTCTTAATTCATCCGCCTCACTGTTAAAAGGTTAGGTAACTACTTGCCCACTAGAGATAGACATTAGGCCTCAAGGCACACGCTCCAAAATTTAAATCCACTCGTGCATTCAAACAATGCTTGAAGAGTGTGATACCCGAGCTTTATGAATATGAGGATTGTATTGAGAACGTATGGGGAACTATGGCGACAGGTGATTTTTTAAACTGCACAGAAATCTCAAAAACGTGTCCACATTTCACCTGTGTCAATAATACTGTCCCCGCTGCTTTGATCGAACCCGCACCCTCTAGTTGGGTTGAAGAACGCCTCGCCGCTTTATGCGCGAACTCATTGACATTAGCGCACAGCCGAACTGCGCTCCCGCATCGTGTCTGTGTCTCTAGATGTTTGGTTCTGGCTAGCAGAAGACGTCAAATCATTCCCTAGCACAACAGGGAATAAGTGAGCAATTGCTTTCAGCGGGACGGCCTCACACTGGCTGAGACGAGAAGCTGACGGTTTCTGACGTCCGGTAGAACACCTGTCCGCACATTGGCCAATGTCAATGGCAACACATCCACCATTGCCTTCTCAGCGCCCCCCCCCCCCCCCCCCCCCCCCCCCCCCCCCCTTCGCTTTCTTGAGTTCTCGGTGGCCGATCTTCAGTTATGACTGGCCCAAGTAAGCATCCAGTTCACGATTTCCCGCATCAATTTCTAGACAAAGAAGTTTCATTAAGTCGCTGCATCACTACCACCTTGATTGGGTGCCGAGATCTGAGATCGCTTAACATCGCCTACTTTTGCCCGTTTGATATGCTGGCTGCTGAGCTCATAAAACGAAAACCACCTTAGAACATCCTCGCCCGCAAGTGCTCATCTGCTCCGATGAAATGGGAGGGGAGGGATGGCGCAAACCTATACATCGTTGCTGAAGCGACTTTAGCAAATCTTCGGCGACATCTCTTCTACTTTGGGCTAAGCTTTTTGGCGTGAGCCTTTTCTTCTGTACTTGCCGTCATTGGTCAGCATGTCACTCGTGCCCGCCCATGGGTTGTCTTTGAACGCTCACTAAACTTGCGGACTTCTTAATAGACGAGTCCGGCTCCGTGGTTTTTATCGGCTCTGTCTCCTACCATTCCGCTTCAGCACCCTCTCTTCTCTTCTGATTTGGCCCCGACCCAGATCAAAGATCTGTCCGACCAGGTCATCGCACTGTCGACTTCGCATGCGCTCCCGTCACCGTCGCCAGACGTTACCTCATCGACGAGTGCTCACTACCTCTTCAAGCTGGTGAGTGCTGGTGCAATCGCACCTTTGGTGAAGCAGCGAGTCCGTGTACCTCTCTCTTTCACATCGAGGAAAACTCCTTCGGACACCACTTGAAGCGGCAAGTGATGTGGCCATGCAGATCAGCCACTTACTCTTCATTTATGGCCACATTTTGAACCTCTGTTTTTATGTCATTAGGGCAAAGGCGAGCGTTGTGGCCCACAACATTTGATAATCAACCTCTCGCCGCTCTGCCCATCTCTAAAAATTGATAACATCACTCCATTGCTACATACGGGGCACATGATTTCGCACTAAACGTGAGCCAGTGACGTCTATTTCGATGGATTTTCTTCGGCCAGAATTTGTCCTGATCGGTTTCTGCTCCACTAAAACCTGCTGGTCAACATGCAGAGAATCTCGCGAACGCACCACAAACCTCTACTCTGTTCAGGGCCTCTCTTTGAAGACAGCTTACCACTGCATGCGTTCTACAGCGGAAATCCTGTGAGAACCTGCAGGATGAATGCCCTTCTTCTCTGCTAAGTCCCTCCGGCTTACTGTCCGTAAATAACCAAGTTAAGCATCACATTTTGACCAACGGCTTGCCCACCCACGTTCCACAGCGTCTTCTTGTCCCCGACTGTTTCCAGATCTCCCGCAGAGTTAGAGTACATGCTTGTAGGATGCCTCGATGTGCGCCCACTTCCGCCGTACGTCGAGATCGAGCGCGTGTATCAAGGTACTCCACACGCTGGAGCTCGGCATTATCCGTCTGTCTTACAGTCTATGGACGCCGGCTCTGCATATAAAATCTAATATAGTCCACTGCGACTGGTGTCCATGTGGTGGGCACTGCGGATAACAACCCGAAACAGTCGTTTCTGGTTGTTATCCCTAACTCATATTGTGGATTTCACATCATCGCTGTATTTCGCCACGATTTTCTCTAAAATAGATCCGGCGGAGGCCTTCTGCCAAATCCCCATGGAACCAACTGATATACCGAAAACTGCAATCATTACACCTTTTGATCTCTTCGACTACATACGTATGAACTTTGCCCTCCGTAACTTTGGACAAATGTTTCAACGCCTCGTGGAAACAGTGACATCGGGTCTACTCTTATGCACGCCCCACAAAGACGACTTCTCTGTATTTTGCCGCGATGCTGAGCAGCACTTGATACATCTCCGGCAGCTTCGCCAATTTATCTCTGAATAAGGCGTCCTCATCAACAGAGCAAAATGTGAATTTGGCAATTCAGAGCTCGAGTTTCCTGTCACCATATTTACCACTCTAGCACCCGGCCTCTCCCGAGGTCAAGGCCATTCAAGACGTTCTAAAGTATTCTATGTACATCGCCCGTGAATGTTTCTGCTTAATAATTAGAATTGTTCACTTATTTCCATTGTACAGCACTCGTCAAAATATTGACGGGTAGCCTTTCAAGGCTGCTAAAGCGAAAGTATCATGCTTCGCTCTCCTTGCCCACCCGCGTCTTGCGCTCCTCCTCATTACCAACGCTTTCGGCACCGGCGTTAGACGCGAACTTCAGCAGATCGTGGATAGTGCTTTGGCGCCCTCTATCCTTTTTTTACCGTAGACTTCCTGCTGCCGGAAGCAGGTAAAATAATTTTGGCTGTCAATTTCTTGCTCTGTGCAATGTCTATGCAGCATTTCAATCACATCCTAGAAGGTTGGACGTTCCACATTGTTAAGCACACATTTCTCATCAAGTCGAGGAGCAACAAATTCTTGCTGCGTGAAGACCGTCAACACTCCTACGCGGTGGAAGTCACGACCGACATCAGACATATACAAGACCTTCACAACGTCTTGGATGATAAAACGTCAACTGATACCGCTGCCGTCAACTGCCGCTACCCTTACTCCTGCGGTCTCTTAATCTAACCTCACAGCTAGGCCGCCCTGTCAAAAGCACAGCAAACATGACGCGGAAATTATGGACCTTTGCTGGCCCCTGGCTCACTGGTTGTTCATGACATTTTCCTCCCTGCATGCCCTGTCTTCACTGTCTGCAATATTTAAGCACTCTGTGATCTTTGTTTACCTGCCCCTTTCGTTGCGTTCTCTTCGACGATGGCCCTGGCCTGCACCATGTAGAAACTCGCGTCACGCAGCATCTCCTCACACAACGTTATATTTGTCCAAGCATCCAAGACGCCGTGCCTAGGCCCATGCCTTCCAGGCTTGCCAGCGGTAAAAAACTTAGGAGACATGCACTTAGGCATCAGCACGCTTCGACAGTGTCCACTTCGACTTCTTATGCATCTGGCCACCTTCTCCTGGGGATTCATTAATTCTTACTCGCCTCGATTGTTTAATTCGATCGCAATCCTAAGCAGTTCCCTCGGCCCGACTGCATCAGTGACTACGTCACCAAAACCTTCATCTGTCTGCCGATGCGCGACGCTCCTTTGACTGTCACCACCGACCCTGACACCCAGTTTAATTTTTAAATTTTGTAAGAGCTTGATGACTGTAATTGCAGCTTACTGAACTCGAACAAGTGTTTACTTTCCCATCGCTATCGGCATGATCGAACGATTCCACCTTTCGACAAAGATCCTTCAAATCCCAATGGGACACCACTCTCTGGACTGCCTCCCTACCAATGGTTCTGCTCTACTCTGTGCTAAATTTAAACACGGCTTTCGTCGCACTCCGGCCGCAGGTGCGTTCGTCACTTGCACTCACATCTTTGGTTTGCAGGCCGCTTCAGCTCTCCCACACAACCCGTTTTGAGTACTTGCACAAAACTTGAAGCTCATCATCGTACTTCATGAATGCCCATACACCATTCCTATCGACGGTTCGAAGACAACGTTTTTAGACGACGCCTCGGCCAATGCACCTTCATGTGCAGTTTTTCTGCCCCATCCAACTGTCTACCTACCTCCTCCATCTTCCTCTGCCACTTCTCAGAAGCGGCGTGTAGAAACTGCTGCCCCTATGGTATTATTGGTTTATTAGTTGGAGGTTTGGACAATAAGAAAACCGCATATGCTGGAGTTCAGCGAATCGTAAAGCAGAACACACACATGGATTCTCGCTGCATGCAGCAGCAAAAACAAAGGTGTATTTCACCGCAATAAAATTGCACTTGAGGTTGATAACAAGATGACATAACAGTTTTTACACAATAGAGAACGAATATTTTTTTCATAACGATAGGCCGCAATTTATTCTTAAAGTAAGCTTACTCAACAACTTCCTTCATAATGTGATATCTGCGATTTCACGTTTCTTTAATGGGACACCAATTTTAAACAAGGATTGTAACAAAAGCGTAATGATCTCAGTACATAAGTCGCAAGCCTTTCTTTATCGATCACTGTCCGATAGCACTTATAAGAATAATGCAGCCCACGAAGCTGTGACTGAACGTCTAAATAATTTAATTTAGGTAATTTAATTGGACAGGTGGACTCTTCAACTTATGACATCCCCGAGACTGTGTACCATATATTGGTATATGCCCAGTGTATGCGTGTGAAAGAAATGTGCTAGCCGATTCGTTGAAGCTTTTGGACAAGAGGCAGGACAAGGGGACAGGTGCCTAGACAGTGCGAGCTCTTTGCCGTTTTTTATGCGCCACCGGACTTGATTCGCGCTTGTAAAACAAGCTACTGTGTCTGTATATGCATTTCATATGCATTCTCCCACATCGTCACCCATCATGACCTTCTTTCTTCTCTCCTTCCCAAGTGCAGAGTAGCAGGCCAGATTTCAATCATTCCGGTCAACCTCTCTGCCTTTCCTTTCAATAAATCCATGCATCTATCTGAACGTTTAGCCTATATTCCTCCACTAACAGCAGCTGGTCAAACTTATTCTCAGCACTGCTTGCCTTTTGTCTCTCGGGCGATGCGCGAAGCCTACAAAACGACTTTCAAAACAAGCCACCCCTGCAATCAAAATTGTCAATTTCATAACGTAAACCCTCCTCTTCTACCAATTCTTAGAGGTTCTGTTTTAACACATATCCAAATCCTATTTCTTCTGGGCAAAAATTTTTCCAGCATTCACCTAATGGTCATTTTTAATCACTACAAATTGAATTTCGGCAAAGATTCGAAATCTATGAAAAGGAGGATCAGGCCTGTGCCCTAACGTTACCGCCTTTATGATTCACCGAGAAAAGCTATGATCATTCATGTAAAGTGTGATGTGTTTCAGGGAAATTGCTGGAGTTACTGATATTTAGATCGGCTACACCATCTCAGTTCGGTCAAAGCGAAGGCAAAAAAGGGACAATGTATTCAGCCGCAGTATACTGCGCGGCAAGGGGCCCAGCGTTTGGAAGCGCCTGTTAACTGTACCCGGTTGCGTATATCCGATCCCAACAAACGGATGCGGCGCGAGGGGAAAAACGAAGATGGAGAGGGAGAAGAGGCCTTCGGCTGGCTGTTACGAGCTGCGGCCGGCACCCCCATTCCACGCTAGCGACTCAAGGCATGGGCCTCGGCGCTCGTGTTGTTGTGGCAGCGTACGATGCGCGTTGTTGCGTGGATGTGTGTGCGCGCTCTTGTGCTATACATGAGCCGCGAGTCTTCTCCAAAGACCGCATGAGGCTAGTCGTCTTGTCTTGCCCCGGATGAACTAAATGCGATTTGTGCATTGATTCAATCGCTGGCGCACGGCCGCTCCACGAAGCCCTTCGTGGCTCAGACGCAGGTTTGTTACATACCGCTTACATGCAAATCGGTCCCGAAATGCGATCTATTTTATGAGGGAACGCAAGCCTTGTATTTCCGCAAGATCCCTTGTGCTGACTGCTAGAGTTTGTTCTAGTAACGTTGCTGCTAGCCGTTGGATGTGCGTGCGTGATGTGCCGCGAGACTACCCCAAAGACTGCATGAAGCTAGTGCTCTAGTGGCTAGTCTTGCCACGAATCAATTAAATGCGGTTTATTTGTGCATGTATTCAATCGCTGGCGCACGACCGCGTCATGAAACCCGTCGTGGCTCTCAGACGCAGGTTTGTGTTACATATCGTTAACATATGCAAATCGGCTCCGAAATGCTATCGCACGCCTTGTATTTAGGTGAGAACCCCACCTAAACCGTCCAGTGAAGCAAAGGCCTGCATAAAAAAAAAATGGTGACCGTCCGTAGCTGTGCTTCAACCCCAAAAGCTGATACATTACTTTTCTGAGTGCCTCTACTGCGTGCAAACACCTTCCGCCGTGCATGTAGTGAAAATGATTTGTGTATTTTGCAAGTGGCTTTAAACAGCTCGTGCAGCTGTTGCTTAGGTATTCCAGCAATGTGGCACTGTTCAAAGCTATCTTGTTTGCTTCTTAGTTTCGCAGGGTAGTAGATAAGAGTGAAAGGGTGCTCACAGTGTCATAAATGGCAATATAGCATCAACAAAACCTGCAGATGTCGCCCTTCATCAACAATTTTCCTTCTAGAGATTTACTTTCAGATTAAAACAAGCATTCATTGAATATCATGCTCAGGTGGAAATTGCCACCACCAGCTGCTGCCTCTGAATACACTTTCTTTCCTTCAACATCAGGGTTAAAGGCCAGGGCAATCGCGAGTTTCGTTTCTTTTTCACTTATTTGGTCAGTAAAGAAAGTGTTGTTCCTCCTTCGGTGTGGTATATGGTGTTTAACTTCCATAAGTGATATAGAAAAACTGCCTATAAGAGACGTCATAGTGGACAGCTCTGCATTAATGCCATTGATTTGAGGTTCTTCGTGTGCACTGACATTGCAAGTGTGTCTTGCATTTCACCTTCATTGATATGTAACGACCACTATGGCTGGAACTGAACCCAGGTCCTCGGCCTAGCATGTCTTAATATGAGTACTATTTTCTTTTGCAAATGCAATCCTTAGAAATGTAGTTTGTTGATTGCAGACAGCAGCAGAAACAAAGCCTAGCACAAACACAGACTAGAAATCACTTTTCACTGGTACACACTATGTTACTTTATCTGTGTCAATGTGATGTGGGGCATTAACAAAATCAGCCTTGCATGTAACGCACATTTGTAAAAATGTTTTTTTTTTCTTGCGAACAAAGTGGTAAAAGTTTAATAATAATTTATTGGTAAAATATATTAATCAATTTATTTCTGCTACCAGCCCGAAGTGCAATGTCTGGTGAAGGTATGTGTCTAATACTGATTAGTTAAGCGAGGCAAAATGCATGAAACAAAGTCTATTACTGTTTTCACATAGAGGAGAAGTAATTCATTTGTAGTCAGTGTGCACGAAGCAAGAAAAGTATTAACTTTGGCATGTTTTAACCTTGACAGTGTATTCCCTTGCAGCATACTTGCGCTCTTGCTGCCCATGCAGTCATGAGGGAGCTGCACTAGTTGCTACTGTTATCATATGGGCAAACTGTCCCGATGAACTAAAATGCTGGCAGGGGTATGTCGCTGTAGGTCGCTGTATGTGAGCAATTCTTCCATTTCAAGTTCCTCGGCATTAGGTCTCACCGCTCGGCCGACAAAACCTCGAGCGTGTTGATGAGCAGCCTCATTGCCTCGGTACCCTGAGTGGGCAGGTGTCCATATGAGTTCTATTTCTCTGTCGAGTCTGATATCCGCGAGGTTGTTTCTGGCAGTATTTGATATTCTGCTACGCGAGAAGTTACGTATGGCAGTTTTTGAATCAGTGACAATTATGTCCGCATCTGCTGTAGCGATAGCGGCTTCTTCCTCCTGGTCCGAGTAGCGGACTTTGACCGAAGCAGCTGATACGCATTTACTTACTGTACTGCTTAATTACAAAGATAGCAAGGGCACCGTCAGCCATATAGTAATCCAAGGCGTCGGTATACACCACCCCATCGTGATTTCGGTATTTTCTGTTTAGGGCCCTAGCTCTAGCTTTCCTCCTGCCTTCATGGAAGGAGAGAGGCATGTTTTTGGGCACAGGTTTGGAGATAATTTTGTCGCCAGCTCCTCTTGGTAGTGGTCCTAGTGGTTGGCTAGTGGTTCGGCATTAATTCTCATGCGGTTGAGAATTTGTCTGCCTGCTTTAGAGTTTGTTAGTCTTTGTAGCTGCAATCAGCTCCTCTACATTGTTGTGTATCCCAAGTGAGAGAAGTTTTTCGGTTGCAGTGTTTCTGGGTAGACCTAGCCCAGCCTTGTAGGTGCTTCTAATGAGTGTCTAATTTCTCCTTGTCAGATTGAATGAGGCGGAGATAAGGGACAGAGTATGTGAATCGACTTAGTACAAAGGCATGAATAAGACGACAAATGTCAGCCTCTTTCTTGCCGTTACTCTGTGTATCAGTCTAGTGATTTATCGCACAGTCATTTCCAGCCTGTTGATAGTAACATTGCTCTTCCTATTGCTCTGGATGTAGAGCCCGAGCACTCTAATAATATCAACTGTGGGTATGGGTAGTCCGTGCAAGCAGACTTTTATCTCTACTTTGTCTTGCGTTTTCCTTCTCACTGCTAGTAGTTCAGACTTATGTTGTGAGCATTTCAGCCCAATCTGGTTAGTGTATGACTGGACTACATTCACTGCTTCTTGAAGCGTTTCCTCTATGTGAGCGTCCGAACCTTCTGCTACCCACAAGGTGACATCGTCAGCATATAGGGAGTGTTGAAGATCTTGGATTTCTTCAAGTTTGGGAGGCAGACCTATCATTGCTAGGTTGAACAAGAAGGGAGAGAGGACTGATCCTTGCGGGGTTCCTCTGTCTCCTATTGCTATTTTGTCCGATGCAAGTCCTGCGATACTTAGCTCTGCCCGCAGTCCTTCCCAAGAGAAAGGAAGGAATGTAATTAAAGGTTTTGTTCCCTGCGTTTATGTTGGCGAGGGTTTGGAGAATGGCTTCATGAGAGACATTGTCGAAGGCTTTTTCCAGATTCAAGGCAAAAATCGCTTTGGTTCCGGTTTCGTTAGGGGGATCTGTCACTTCTGCATGCAACTGAAGCATTACGTCCTGAGTAGAGAGTTGAGTTTTGAAGCCAATCATTGAGCTGGGCAGAAGGTCATTCTCTTCTGCGTAGTTCTAAAGCCTATTTAGAATAACATGTTCCATAAGTTTACCTAAGCACGACGTAAGAGAGGTGGGCCTTAAGTTCTCTATGCTTAGTTTCTTTTTGTGTTTAGGAATAAAGACAACCTTCACGTGTTTCCACATCTGTGAAAGTTCACCTTTGTTCCAATATCCATTCATTAAGTCGCTAATTGCTGAGAGGTAGTATGTAAATGGCCAATTGCGGCCCAAATTTCCGCTTCCGCGATCTCTCTGTCGAAGTCTTCATTAGGAACCCCTTCGTACTCATAGGTAGCATTGGGGTTGCTACCGGTATTGAGATATCTGCTTCGGAGTTCGCTTAGCAGATCTGCATCTGTACTTGGGTATTCTTATATGATTTGATTCATAATAGCATAATAATAACATATTAGCAGCGAAATGGCTGAACACAATCACTATAATATTTGGCTTCTGCTGTGCCTTGGTATAGTCCTTCCCCCTAGCAATAGCAACACACTTTCACCACTAGTGCAGTCGTCGGCACGTCTACAATGCTGGAGAGGTGTGCTGCGGAGCGAACAAAGTGAAATTTTGTTTGGGCTGCTCTATTAGTGGTAAAGTGTAGCTGTCAGTGCAAGTAGTATGCCTATGCACCTTCAGTATAGCGCCATCATTGTTCCTAGAATTGGGCCCCTGCTCAAAAATTTTTTTCTTTGTGCGACAGGTTGGTGTTCGAGCACTCCGGGCAGACTTGCTGACGTCTGTACATCAGTCTGTACATCAAAAGTTGCTGGTTTACCTCGTGCCCCCCACAGTACCAACCTTGTGCCATTGAACTTCTAGCTGCTTCCTAGAATAAATTAAATCGTCAACTGCTGTTCACTGATAGTTTAGTCAACAGATGCACCAGTCACAGTTAGCACGCTGCCACCAGTGAAAACTGAATCAAAATGTGTGAAGTAGGACTGAGCTCATTTCTAAGCGTTATTTTAAATGTAAATTCTTTCAGTTCCATCATGTAATGAGTTACAGGACAAAAAGCAAAACGTTTCTTAATGCACACTGTATTAGGAACAAAAGTGTTCCTGTGACACAAACAGCCAGTGGTTAATAAAGCCATTCGGAGCTGCCTAGCTGTGTCATCGTGCGGAAGAGCTAGACTTTTTTCTATGGCTACTGTGGAGAATATGATGGGCTTTCGAGTTTTTCCTCCTCAGCTAATTATATCTCTCATTTTTTTGTTTACACCTTAGTGAATTTACGTCCTACGAGAACTGCAGATTGCAAACTTTTTATGGCTGCAACGTGCAACAACAATGGCTTTGCAAAATGAGTACATTTCTCACACCTTACAAAAGTTTAAACACCTAATCTTTTCGGCACAATGAAAAACATACTTCTAAGGTAATCATTCCATGAAATTTTTGTTAGAAATGCTGTAGAAAAGTTTTTACCAAGAATATTTTCATCAGTTGATGTTACTGATGTCTTTTGTTTGTATGAAGAAGCTGGAAACCATGATAAATGAGCAAAATGTCAATCACAGGCGGGCAAAAAGGATGTATTGAAAGCTAATATAAAAAGAAAGCTTTGCTGCCAGACATTCATTTTTTTTTTTACAGAAGAGAATAATATATATATATAAGTTCCCGCACCCAGCCGTTATGGCATTTTGACAAACGCCTAAGTCTATGCAAGCATTAAAAGACCGTGGTCGCCATTGCAGCCAAGAAATGCAAAACATTGTGGTTCCACTGAGTGACAGAAGCTAGATGCACTTCACTGGCGAAGTGAAGGGAGCATTTATAATCAGCAGAGTGATGGCCAGAGAGTGCATAAACTAAAATAGAACATGAACACTCGTGAAAAAAAAAGCAAAAATCATGTGCACTCTAATACTTCACCGAGATGTGGCCATATGGTGGGATGCACCGGTAACGGCAAGGTTTCACAGCAGTGTAACACTCTAGCTCATTTGATGAGATTTTCAGTGATAAATAAATCGTTTTGCTTCCTGTACTGCTGTCCTCAATTGCAAAGCTAGAGCTTGCCATTTCCATCATAATTTATGACACATTTTGGTCTGTTAGTCTCTTGAATGTGAATGTGAAGAAACCACCTACACATATTTCCGCCACTTTGTGATTCTGCCAAAAACAAATTCCGATAAATGAAGATTACAATCAGTTCGCCACTGCGTTTAAGATAGTTAGTGTATAGTGAGAACTCGGTATTTTTCTGTATTTCTACCCAAGCATGCTTTGTGAATGTGCAGACAAACCCAATCATTATCCGAAAATTATCTGCATCAACTCAGCTGCGTTTTCAACTGTTGAGGACAGTATAAAAAAAAATTCGGAGTGAGAAAAGCATAACAGAGAGATTGCTGGCAACACTCCCAGGCTTTCCACATTAGGTGTACTGTAGATGCAAGATGTGTAGTGCTGAATGACCCTATAATTCGTCTCTTGTGCTTGATTGTACAAGTGCAAAACTAAAGGAAGTGCGAGTTGCTTTAAGGTCACTCATAAGGCAAAGCCACTTGCCTATGTCGCAAGGAACCCATCACAGAAAGAGCACAATACAGGAGCCTCGAGGCACAACATACACTGACACGTGACCAAGAGAAGATGGTTTGTACTTATCGTGTTAATACAGTTCTTTACAGCTTTTGCTTAACAAAACTTTTCAGAGTTGTATATAATTCCTCATTAAAAACTACCTAGCACTAGTTCTAAGGAAAGTTCACACTTTTACAGCCATATTCTACAAAATATAACTTGCCAGTACAATAATCTCAAAGCAGTGCACAAAACAGCTTTTGATAACTCTATCTCCCGAATGCAATTTCAGCGATTTCAGAGAAAGTTGCAAATTCCCTGCAGTATATCTTTAACAGTGGCTCTGGCTAGAACACTTTGGTGCTCCTAGAGGAGGACTAAAGGGTTTTGGTACAGCTGTTACTCTCACCACTCAATCGCATTCCAAGTGGCACTTGTGGTATTAGACCTATTGCCGCATTGGTTGGGGGTGACCCTTGTGAGCAATCTCAATATTCAGCTATGCACAACCGAATTAGTATACTCGGACGAACAAGGTTTAACAGCCACTGCTGTAGCTTTGGATCTCTCTATTTACATATAGTTGCCGTCTCTCCTACTTCCGCCGTAATCTTTCAGGTAAAAAACGATTACAGTAATAATTTTCCATTATTCAATGGAAAATCCTGTGAAACAACAATAATAAAAATTTCCTATGCTTTATTTGATTTCAATCACTTTTGGCTTTTTTCATATGCATGTCGTCACGAGCCATTCATTTTCCTACCCTTGTCTGTGCACGAAAGGAATGAAGTTATAAAACTGCAGCATGGAAACCACAACAAAGGAGGAACAAATAGATGAAAGCAAAGCTGCATACATTTTTGTGATAATGAACGAACTAGTTCAGCTCGATTAAAGGAACAATGAAAAGGTATTTGCTGTGGCTAGAAAAGGTGCACTAACGATTAGTATTTCATCACTCATTTCCATGACACAAATTCTTAAGCTGGCTTTACTACACAGATGCAGGTAAAAAATAATGCCCCTCCTTTCCCTTCAACTCGACACATGCCCATGAGAAAAGTAAAGAAAATGTCACAACCATTCCCCACTGTGGCCCATTTCGCCTGCATCATTTGGTCCCAGATGGCCAAGTTTATGTCAGTAGGGGGCAGCTAAGAGTAGGCCATGAGATGATGTCCAAATAGACTGCGAAAAGCAATTTTGAGAAATTTGTAAATTAAAGGGGGTATGCAGAGACATTTAAAATTTGACTTGAATACCAACAAAGAAAATCCTAGAAATGTACTGCATTACAATGACAATAATTACCTTTATAGGTTCCTTTTAGCATATTTCCTCAAAAATAAAAAAAAAATCAAACCTTAAAAAAAACGCAAGAAATGAGAAAAAACCTGGAAGACATCAGCCCTAATGCGATAGTTTTAATGGCTTCCCCTGCAGATCCTCATTACTTTACAACTCGCTGAATCACCAATTCCTGAATTTGTGACACTATCATCCCACACCTACTCATTAGCTTATACTCGTGAGCTACCACATTACGTGAAACACCAAAAGCCATAGCTAAAAAGACCTGCTTCAACCTAGAACGTGCCTGCATGGCATAGGAGTAATGTGCTTGACTCGTTATCTGTTTCATGCCTGTTTAGTACAGATGAATTACTCGAGCAGTTTTTAAATGGGCATAACAGGTTCAACTAGTCTAGGCTACACAGGTGTGGGCCTTGCAGCTAGAGAAGAGATGCCATGTAACGTCAGTTGTCTGCTCTGTGTGAGGAGGGAGACAATGGCTGCCAACCACTCCACTCTGCACACGGCACTCGGTTGGGGCTCCCAGCTGGCTGCTCCGATCGATGAGGATATGATGCATCGCTGTTGTAGCTTGCGCTATCAATGGGAGATTCTTGTTACAGTATAGAAGGCTTCCGGTGGGTCCGATTTTCATTTCCCCCTCCATTTCAAAGAAGCTGCTTGAGTCCAAGTCGGCCATGTCTTGTGGCTTCGTGGCGACAGACAACCTGCTGACCAGTCAGTGCACGGCTTCTCACCTGCCAACTGCTACCTGCCAGAGGCATGCCCATGATTTTTCGCTCACATCAATATTGCTGCTGTTGCTGGATTTTCTGGAAAACGGTCTTTAAGCTATCATATCAAAACAATGCCGCAGAAGCTAAATGCTACTTGGGCTCGAGGCAAGGCTGGCATTATGCACAAAGGAACAGGGGCCGAATACATTGTAGGCTGAAGACCTCGGGAGCGAAGGACGAGACAGCTGATAAGGATCTAGACTAGAACAGACCAGCCAACTGTGGTTTCAAGTGCCACTGCCAGCCGGCGTCCTTTTTCATTTTTACAGCGGCCATGCTTTGGCCGCAGTCTTTGCGCAGCCAGGGGAAGGCGCTACACCATGAAACTGTTTGATTTGGAACTGGCTCGCTTTGCCGCAATGTCATTTTGACATTGGCATAGGTGAGCAAACATTTTGGTAGGACGAAAAGGCAACAGCAGCCAATCGGCCATCGAGCGAGCTTTATTCTGCATTCACGAGAAGGTACCACTCAACTGAATTTGCGTGGGAAGCCTGTAAAACTTTTAACATAACAAAATTTTTGCAGTGTTTTGCAGAAAATTTGCTGTCAGCGTTATGGAATGTGTCAGCATCATGAGCGAAAAATCACATGCCATTGCCAGAAAAAAATATGCATCTGAGTGCAAAAAACACAGGAAGAAGAAAGGAGACAGACGCAGGGCAAATGCTTTAAAGGATGCAGGACGAAGCGTTCATCCTGCGCCTGTCTCCTTCCTTCGTCCTGTGTTTTTGTACCCGCAGTCGTCATACCAATACCAACTAGCCCGTCTTTCCACTTTAACTTTGTCAGAAAGTAGTTGGCAGCTGTCATGGCCGGGCGCTTACTAGGTATCAGGTTGTCTTTATGGCAGAAGACTATACGGCATGGCCACTTTGGCAAGTGCTGCAAACTCAGACTTTGCCTTTGAGATAAGAGGGTGAGATCGGAGTCCAGCCCTCCAAGACCCTTGGATCTTGGTAGGACACACTGCTTCTAGGCCCAGGTAGGACAAAGGTCTCTCCCATATTTCTCGAATTAACCAGGTCCTGCACTAGTTGAATCCACTTGACCCCTGCAAATGTCTTAGCTTCATCAGTCCACTGAAGGGCAACGCTTGGCATCCGTTGGAAAAAGAAATTGTTACCCTTGCAAGCGGAAAGGACTATTCCAGTTAATGCAAGAAGGAAATGACCTCGAACTAAACATTGTCTGTTATTTCAGGCCCGCTGTAATGTTAATACTGTGTGGAAGTGGTGCTGTTGAACACGTAAACAAGTGTGACGTGAGTGGTGCCCTAGAGACCTAGCATATCAATGAAAAATGGGGGTGAATGTGCGTCAGTGCTTGAGAAAGTAGGTTTTGATATGTGGCAAATGCAACGACGATCAGGAAAATTTGTGAAGCATTTAACACAGCCCAGAAAGGCATTTTCATAGGTCCTTTATGACTATCATTCAGCAGGAAAGAATTCATGTTCATTGCGGGCACAGGCAAGCAAAAGAATGAAGCAGATGGACATGCTCAGAGGTATCGTCGCACCCCTCACAAAGTTTCAAGAATTGCTTGATTAAGCTAGTACAGTCACAGTCTATAAAGTTACCCTACCTGCTTGAAGCTGATAAACATGCTGAGCTGATGAGTGCTTCAATGGTAATATTCTAATGCAAGAAGTTCACGGAGGTGGTCTTTCTGAGCACTCAAGTCAAATTTCAAAGCTTTGCAGATAATGTTTAAAAAGTGCTCCTGGCAACTGCTCGCAATCAAATAAGGTGACGCCTCTCATGCGCTCACTCTTCAATGATGTGGTCTGCTGGGCGCACAAAATAACTGGACACTCCCAGGTGATGCAGGCAGGCAGGCGGGATAGGGCATGGTGGCATGCGCTGAGTTGATGGGGACAAGAGTAATTTTTTGCACCGATACGATCAGTGCTAATGCAGGTAGCTTGAAAATGATTGCATTGCAGAGGTACTGATTGCTTGCACGCGTTTTCTATTTTTAATAAATGGCTTTTCGTGGGCCCTTTCAGTAACAATTCTACAGCAATTATGTGCGAGACGAGACACTTATTTAACAAACACAGTTCCACTGTAAAGATATAAGAATGTAACCTATACCATGTTTTGTCATAACTCACTAGGCACGTCAAGGTGTTAAATCATTTGCATGAAATGTCAACCACGATATTGCACATGAAAGAACTGAACAATTGACTGCTACAAACTTGGCTTGACACTGCATTTAATCTTTGTTTCATCAAGATTTCTGATAACAGGAAACTTTTTATGAGGCAGTTTGAGTCTAGAATCAATGTGTACCTGTTAGCAAGGTATGACTAATTGTACTGGTGTTATAAAATGCTTTGGAAGCAATAACGGGCACACAATGCATGCTCATAACTGGGAGGTGAAAGAAGCTTGCTTCTGAGAACTTTATGCAAAACTGTGCAAAATATGAGCGCTCGTTACATTTGTGCAGTTGTGGAAGATGGTGGCTTAATTATTTCTTCCTTGTCCCTACATTTCACGCAATTACCTTCGAATCAAGATTGCTGAATAATTGAGCTATAGTTCAGTTTGCAGCATGAAGTTCATACTTACCTAGAGAGCATGTACCATGGTTGCGTTATCTAGTTCGCGCATTTTGAAATGCAGCTTTTGAAAGTTTGCACAAAGCCATGGCAGCACTCGCGCATCGTCAGAGTATCACCAACGAAACAGCCGCAGGCATCTGAAAAAAGCTGCAGTATCCTAGTCTTTTTATGACAGCAGGCCCCGTCTCAAATATTAGGTTGTTTACAGCCTTGCCAGAGACGTGTGCTTCGGAATAAGCCCTGAGCTGCGTTCTAGCTACAACACCCGTATGGAGTCCTAAACGAAGGGTCATCTTTGTTATCACTGCATGGAACACATCGCGCCTACGCTGCTCGTCGTCCTCGGGTCTCCGTCCGCTGGTCCGAACCATGATCCACTGCCGAAGTTTACAACATTCCTGATGATGAAAGCTCTATGGCTCCACTTTGATGATGTCCGAATTCAAAACCACCGTGTACAAGTTTCTTCCCGTGCTGCGCATGGTGTTGCGCCACAATGCGCCATGCTGCTAATGTCGCTGTGGTTGCGTTGTGTTGCTACGCTGCTACCTATTGACTGCCTGACTACTGCTACTGTTCACATACAATCATGTGCCTTTAGACACATTACAAATTATTTTGTTTACTCGTCATAACACAAAATACAATATAATTCACTACTTTGCGTGCATGTTTTGGAACAGTTAAATGTGGCTATATTTGACACATTTTGTTTTTGTCATTGATGCTATTTTGCAAGATGGCTGCGCCCGGTATAGCGAGCTCGCTATCTCCTCAGAATATCTCAGAGGTTTGTTTTGCTCCTCCCGGTTTGCAAAGCATTTCTTTTGAAATTAACCTTAAACGAGTGTGGAAACAGTTGCGCTGCAAGTTCACATTTTTTCCCAGCAATAGCGATGTTGCTTTTCTGGTGACCACTTCAGGCACCGTCTGCTTCCACATTAAGCCGGATTTTAAACTATTGGCTTTCGTGAATTGTCTTGTGCTTATGGAAATGCACTACAGATATTTATGTTCTGAATGTATGCGGTTTTCACGGACGCGGTCCGCTGTTACCATAAGGTGTCTACGGCTGTTGCCGCATGTGTTGCCCGCAAGTACTTGGCTCTGGCTAGTAGCATAATGTTGATCCGAGTTTTAAAGCGTCTGCCTGTCTGGTTTGACTGCACTGGCGCTAGATCCATATAGTTCTTTGGTGGTGCCACCGTCATTAATTGAAATTTCTACTGTTATACTTGTGCTTCGAGATTTGAGCGCTCATGCTTCATACTGTTCGATTGAGACTTGTGCTGGTGGGCAAGTTGGTTCGACTTCAAGGCCAAAATGGACAACACACACGACTCAATTTCGTCGTTGCCTTGGCGCTGGTTGCCTAAATCATTATTTTTTATCCTTTAATCTGTAAGCGGTCACACATCGATGATAAGTATTTTTGTGGGGGTTTGGTATGTCGTTGCTATATTTGTAGCTGTGGGGCCGACCAGTTGTAACTTACTGCCTCCCCCATTAGATATCCACTGCAAGGCAGTACAAACTACAATCGAAACATGCAAATTCTAGCTTTGTAAAACATATGTACACTTGGTTAGCAAGCCTGGCTTTTTGCTTGATGGTAATAGAGTGTTTGTTTGTAAATAGATGAAGAGCCGCAAAGTGGTTCGCTCTCCCTAAGCCAGGGAAGCCACATTTTGGTCAAAGTGTTTTTTTCTTTAGAAATAGCAATACAGCATACCCTACATACATACACCAGAGCAGATGCATGCAACTTTTTTTTAACCAAATTATAACAGCTCGTGCGTGCTGTTCAGATGTCATTGCCGTGCAGTAAACAAATTGAAGGAAATTGCCTGTCTGTTGAAATTGTGTGTTCTTGCGTTTTTCACCGGTACATTAGAAAATCAATAGTGCTTCAATCAATTTGACTTCTGCTGTGTAATTTAAGACGTCATAAAGTCCTTGTTAAATTTAATACTGGAGTGCTCTGCCAGTAGTCATCTTAAATATTGTGGTTATCCAATCCTTTCATGCCACAACAAAAAGGAAACATACTAAATGTATATGCAGCATGAATGAACACGAGAGTTCGGTTGCTAAGAAAGGGGACAGCTGGACAACTGCCATAATGTGGGTACAGACCTCTTCAGACTTGAGTTGCAGGTAGGATATGGCCTACAAAGCACAGTTCAAGGAAGGATGCTGACAATAGTTTGTTGCTGCTAGGTTAAATGTACCTTTTTGGCCCAGAAACCATAGTCCCCAGAGTTCATAACATTTTCACAACCATTTCAAGCTTATTGGTTCCATCAAAACCTATGGTACCTACCAGGCTGTTTGATAACACACATCCACAAGCTTTTGTCTGTAGAGGGTGCTAGGAAGCAGCTAACAAATATGGCCTACAAAGCACAGTTAAAGGAAGGATACTGACAATTGTTCATTGCTGCTAGGTTAAATGTACCTTTTTGGTCCAGAAACTGTAGTCACCCGAGTTCAAAGTGCATGAATGCATATTCATGTGACAGCCCCACGATGCCTTCCTTGTTCACTTCTGTAAGGGATGCCATAGAGAGTAGCGGCACAGTTGATTTCAGAACTCCTCAGGTGTGTCAATTAGTAATTTTATGAAGCTGCTATAATTTCATCTCAGTGTGACGTTTGTATCTTTTGATAACAGCTTTTACCGACAAAGACGAAGGATTTGCATGAGATCCTGCGTAGCCCCAGTGCTAACATTTTTTTAGCCTTTAATGACCGCACCCTAGAACTCAGTTTGACTGAGAAGGAAGTACTAAACGTTTTCAGGTATGTTGATGATTTTCTAATAGTTATTAAAGAACAGAAAGATTTGACCTACACAGATGCTGTAAGCCCAGTTTTAGCCAACTTTCAAGAAGAGGGGCAGGGATTGTGTTTTACCCGTGAACTCCCTTTGCGAGGATATTTTCAGTTTAAGTATAGATTTAAGTATTACCTTGGGCGAGCATCATGTGTGTTGGCAATACTCGCCTCGAGCACGAAAGGAGCTGCTGCCTTATTCCTCGGTTCATTCAAAGACTGTGAAACGCGCTATTGCTAACCTCTGCCTTGAGTCTGCTCTTGTGAAGTCATGTGAACATACTATGCAGGCGAGCTTTGAAAAGCAAGTGGATTGATTTGCTATGGCGGGGTTCCCAAGCTCGGTAATCACTGGTGATGCTGAAGCCTTCCTAAGGAAAACCAAACGTGTAATGTTCAAAAAGTCGTGCGAGACAAGAAAGTCAAGCGTGAAACCAGAAGTGGTACCCTATGTTCACAGGGTTCCGCACAATGTGAAAAAGGTTCCACGAAAGCTTGCACAATTATGCGCGTGCATTGCGAGCAATGAAAAGGAGGGCGCTTGCAGCAAAAAACATGGCAAGCAGTATGTGAAGTGCTGCATAGGAGTAGTATATGAGATACCACTGGCCTGCGGAAAAGCCTATGTGGGCGAATCGAGGCGCCGTGTGAATGACCGTGCAGCTGAGCATGTACTATCACAAAAAGAACCAGGAGGTGCACATCTTTCACAGCATTGTGCAACCGAGCGGCAAAACATGCACCGGGGGAAAAAATATGCATGCACTGAAAGATATGTGAACCACGGCTTCATGATATAAAGATTCTGGGCAGAAGTAGAGATTTGAAGGCACGCGAGGTCTTGGAGGTGTTTCACATAAGAAAGAGAGGGAAAGCGTGTGAGTGGTACATCGGTTCACCTTTTCAAGACCGAGATGACATATCTTGAACGGTTTGTTTAATGCGTCGTGTTGTTGTTCATGCGCATGCCTTAAAATTTTTATATATTTGCTGCCTTGGCAGTGAATAAAGGTCAGATGAATTTAGCGCTCGTCCTGCGTCATTCTCTCTTGTGTCACTTCTTAGCACTATTATTTTCAGTCTCGAACAGTATGCACTATTTAGCCCAAACTGACATTCTTCTAAACCATTTAATCATGTTGGCTATAGGGGCCATATGTGACAGAAAATATATTTAGAATGCTGTGTATTCATAAGTCACTGAGAACAAAATATATCGAAAAGGCTGCGTTAATCATATCTGGTTCACTTTTCATACCCTTCTACTTTAAGATGACAGACATGGAGTACGACTGAAATTGACAATATGCAGGGATTGTCTGCCAACTTGAGCATCACAAGAATTTTGTACCTTTTTTCCAGCTTTACAGGACACAATAACAGATTTTTTTGCAGATAGTGACAGTGTAGGGCAGTATTGTTTATGCATCCAGAAATTACGACACCAGAGCTTAATGGTTTTTGCTTGGTGCATGTGAAGAAATGAAGCAGGAATAAGTTCTTAACAGAGGTCCATATTTTAAAGCAATGAAATTGCTCATGGATGTTTTTCTCAATGTGAAAAATACAAGTTTATGTTAATGAAGCAATGAAACTGAATTGAAAATGAAAAATAACTTATGTATAAACAAAGACGGAGGGTAAAAAAAGTAGGAAAGGAGAAGCTCGGAAGCACTTCACATTTTCCACTGTGGCCATGGAAAAAGTCTGGCTCTTCTGGACGATGACACCGGCTAGGCAGTTTCCATCAACCTTAGCCTCAGACCATTTGTGCCAAGTGAACACTTTACTGCAACATTTCTAACTAAATACCACTATTGATGATACGTCTATGGAAAAGTTTCGCTTCTCGTCTTGCAACTCATTACATGATGGAGCTGAAATATGTTCCACTTATAATAAAGCTGGCTATGAGCTTCTCACACTTTTTGACAGTTTAAACTGGTGCAGTATGCTACTGTGAATGGTACAGGCGCCCAAATCTTTAACTGGCGTGCGCGAGCGGCGACATTTCTGTGCGTCAGCGCCCTATGACGGAGCAAAGTTGGAAACAGGATGAGGCTAAGCGCATGCTCACAAAGCACGCTCAGCTGGACGGAACAGCCTGGCAGACGACGCGTCCAGCTGAGCGTGCTTTGTGAGCATGCGCTTAGCCTCATCCTGTTTCCAACTTCGCTCTGTCATAGGGCGCTGACGCACAGAAAAGTCGCCGCTCGCGCACGCCAGTTAAAGATTTGGGCGCCTGTACATCCGGGCACTCTATTGATGTGCACTCCACTGGTGTCTTATTCATCACATGCAGTGTTTATTCCCTTCAAATTTAATTTATCCTAAGAGTGGCACAAGGTTGCTGCTGCAAGGTGCATGATGCAAACCAGCAACTTTCACTTGATGTACTAGTGGTGAAAGTGTGTTGCTATTGCTAGGGGGAAGGACTATACAACCAAGGCACAGCAGAAGCCAAATATTATAGTGATTGTGGACAATCCCTGCCAGAATTCTAGTTCATCGGGACAGTTTCTCCATATCGTAACAGTAGCAACTAGTGGCTGCATGGGCAGCAAGAGCGCAGATATGCTGCAAAGGTTAAAACATGCCAATGATAGTACCTTTTTTGCTTCATGCACATTGGCTACAAATTAATTACTTCTTCTCTATTCCTCTATGTGAAAACAGTCACTGACTTTGTTTCATGCATTCTGTCTCGCTTAACTGATCAGTATAGACATATACCTTCACCGGACATGGCACTTTGGGCTGGTGGCGGAGAGAAATGGATTAATATATTGTAGCAACAAATTGTCATCACTTACTTTGCAAAAAAAAAGAAACTTGCTTTTAGAAGTTGAACCCCTTATACCACACCAAAAGAGCAACAAAACGCTGTTTAGTAACCATGCAAATTAACGAAACAAAACTCGCGAGTGCAGTCAGAGGCAGCAGATGGCGACGGGGCATAACGCAAACAAGATTGTTCTGAAAAGTGCCACATGGCTGTCATTTATCGAAAAAGTAGCATACAAAAACAATGTTTCATACTGTAAAGGTCACTTCCTCTGATGATAGTGCGGGCGATCTCCAAATTTTGGAATTGGTTTCCAAGATCAAATAAAAAAGGGAGTGCATGTCATTCATGAAAGCGGACGAGTAACAAACTTCGTGCTTCACACATAACCAAACTTCAATCACAGCTGTTTCATTTAGAGCTTGCAGAAGCCGCACATTACTGTCAGTAGAACAAAACACGTCATCCCGAAAGCAGCCAAGTGCTTTTGGTCTCCGCACTTTCATTTCATTGTCGCCTTGCGAAATGCACAAATCACTCTCACTGCTGCACGGCGGAACGTGTCTGCACGCAGTAGAGGCGTTCAGAAAGCACAGCTGCGGACGGTTTGCTTTTTTTTAAATGCAGGTCTTTTCTTCACCGGAGGGCGTAAGTAATACAGTCGTACCTTAGTGGGGATCTTGCCGAAATACAAGGCTTGGGTTACCTCATAAAATAGATCGCATTTCGGGGCCGATTTGCATGTAAGCGGTATGTAACAAACCTGCGTCGCAGCCACGAAGGGCTTCGTGGAGCGGCCTTGCGCCAGCGATTGAATCAATGCACAAATCGCATTTAGTTCATCCGGGGCAAGACAAGATGACTAGCCTCATGCGGTCTTTGGAGAAAACTCGCGGCACAAGTATAGCACAAGAGCGTGCGCACACATCCACGCAACAACGCGTATCGCGCACTGCCACTGCTGCCACCACAACACGGGCGCCGAGAGGGTGTTGGCCGAGGCCCACGGGTCGCTAGCGTGGAATGGGGGTGCCGGCCGCAGCTTGTAACAGCCAGCCGACGGCCTCTTCTCCCTCTCCATCTTCGTTTTCCCCCTCGCGCCGCATCCGTTTGTTGGGATCGGATATACGCTACCCGGTTGGGGTGCCGCCACCATCGGCGTCCGGGAGCAGCCGAGTAGAGCACCGACATAGACGGTAGGACGTACGTCATTCTCTCTCCTTCTTTATCTTACTATGTCTTTCTATTTTCTCCTGTCCCCACGAGGCAGCGGAGGTGGCTCCGCTACAGCGTCAGTAGCAGGCCCATGCAGTTTCTTTGCTTTCTTCCTACAGTCCCAGCAACCTGAGGGGGAGGGGGGGGCTGCTACAGGCGCTACGGGGCTGGAATTGATAGGTCACTACCGCTTAATTGCGGCGGGGGCTAGCCTGTTACCAGATTTTTTTTTATCTGTTGTAGGCGGTCATTGTACCCGCCACCGCTTTGGTGGTGGACAACAGCTGTTGCGACGCGCGTTTTTCTTTCCCTCTTCAGTGCACGTTAAAGACCCCAGGTGGTCGAAATTTCCGGAGTCCTCCACTACGGCGTCTCTCATAGCCTGAGTCGCTTTGGGACTTTAAACCCCATAAACCAAACCAAACCATTTTTCTTTCTTATCTAGTTTCCTTTCTGTCCGCACGAGGCAGCGGAGGTGGTTCAGCTACGGAGCCAGGAGCAAGCCCGCGCATTTTTTTCCTTTTCCTTACATATATTCTATGCTGAGGCATGCAAAATTAAAGAAAAATAAAGAGCCTTTGCCTTGCAGTCGCAACAACAATATTATTATTCGACACACAGCACCGAAATAAATTTTCAGACCAACATTTAGGGGGCAACGTGGGCCAGGCCACATTATTATAGCGTTGGGAATAAATTTCTCTTATGTTGCTGAGTATAGGATACAAGGTAAATAAATAGTGAAAAATGTTTCACATTTGAGGGTTAATGAAACTTGGGCAGCCCCGAAAACGCCAGATTCAACCCATCATGCAACACGTGGGCCAGCCCAAATCGGGTTGGCCTCCATAAAGCCCGAACCGGTACAATTAGGGTATTTGGGTGGTTGATAGACATGACAATTAAAACGTTGATCTTTGGGGCGGCACATCGCCTCTACAAAAGCAAGGACAATTAGTGATTTTGGTATGCTGCCTACATTAAGTTATCAGGGCCGAATGCGGGCAGCCCGATTTGGGCTGCCAACACAGGTACCAATTGGGACCGATCGTGGCAAAATTGTGCAGCCCACGCGTGGCCCCTCTGGGCCCGAGTTGCAAATCCCGCCTGGGGCCCGTATGGGCTGTCCCCAGGGGCCCAGCACGGGCCCTACACCATAGCCCACATTGGGCTACTTTGGTTGATTATTGTCGTCGACTTACCACGTCGTCGCCTTTGTTGTAAAGTTATGCAGGACAAGGTGATGTTTTCAATGTAGTTTGAGACTAAAATATTCGCTGAGCAAGTGAAGTTAAACGAGTTTAAGGTTTGAACCCATAATTTTTTTGTGGTGAAATAGTTTTCACCGTCTAAGGGACGGAAACACTTAGGCTAAGAAAAGGTTTGCAGTTTCTTCTGGCATTCAATGACTATTTATTTTTTTTAAATAAATGTCCCTGAAATTGTCATACAATTTCGACAAAATCTTGCATACTTCTAGCCGATCTGCAAACGCTCGCTCTGAATTTCTCTAGGTAGTTTCCGCTTCAAGTTTTCTGTGACGGTATCATTTATCATATCAAAAAACGTTGGTATCGACCTGTGCGCGAGATTATTGGGATGCGAATTCACTGGGTTAAACCAAGCTATTGAATACAGGAATATAGCGTCCAGAAAAGAATAGAGAGAACGGTTGGCGCGGAAGTTCCTCTCAGCAATGTCTCGTAAGGAGAAGTGAGCAAAAATGCCAGTTCAGCGTCGTACTTTAGGCTATTTGCTGTAGAATAGCGAAGAGGTACGGCGCCAGGGAGAGGGCTCAGTGAGAAAGTTACTTAGAAAGCATATGAATAAACTTGGATAATTTATAAGTTAATACTGACGCTACATGTCTTAGTGGTTACCCTCATCAAGCCATATTCAGCGTTGGGATATAATTGGGCGTGAGGACATACTGTGACGCCACCTCTTGGCAAAGCTATGTGACGCCGTAAGTGGGATAACCTGCGTTGAACTGCATGCTGTAGGATGTTTCCGTAGACAGTTTAGTTGAAGGTTAGTACGACATTCATCTATTTATTTAATGTAAACCTCGGTCTGGTTCTGACAAGCTTAATTGGCGGAGTTAGACCCACTCATTCGGCAGGAAAGCACTTCACCGAATAAGCGCGTTGCCGATGTTGGAGAATTTTAGCTACTGCGATGACGACGCGCACCGGCTGCACTATTGCTGTTGCAGTTATGTAAAAATTTGGGAAGGCGGGGGGGGGGGGGGGGGGTTAAGCATGGCTTGAACCTAGTGCCAGAGTGAAAGCTGTGAGTGTTGCAGGGAAGTTTTCTGCGGACACCTGGGTTTAATGTGCCGCTGTCACACCGTTCGAACGAACCTTCTGTCCTAGCAACTCGCTGTTGTCGTTCGCCTCTACAAACTACCGAGTTATATGTCTTCTTCTTCTTCTTTTGTCCTTTGTTTTCTTCTTTCCCTTTTTCTTTTTATTTCCTCCTCCAACTCCTGGCCCAGGTCTCGGTCTATATGCCACCTGACCGTTGCTAGGCTACAGCCACGTGCACGGTGCCACGGTGCCACGGTACCACGGTACCACACCGATGGCTTGAAACCTAGCGCAGTGTAGCTTTCACTACAAAAACTGAAGCAGCTCCACAACCAGTTAGAAATAAGCGGTCATTAAATCCAGGCAATAAGATTCCTCTGCAAGAGCAGTGGAGCTGCCAGGTGCCTGATAGATGCGCCGGCGGAAGTGGCACCGTTCACCTGCTCCTTTGAACGTAGTAGAGCGAACAAATTGGACAGTAAGAAAGACGTGGGTTAATTTTTATTGCAAGTGTGAAGAATTGTGCGCAGCAAATTCTTGCGCACTGACTACCGTCATTGGCATTATTTAGACCTATATTCATTTTAATTTCCCGCGCAAATGAGTTTTGTTGGTGCTTACTTCAGTACATCACAATAAGCCATGCACTACATCTCGTTTATTCACGCATTTTGTCTTTTCAAATTATCCACCATCATCATCACCATCATCATCCTGGCTATACCCACTGCAGGGCAAAGGCCTCTCCCATATTTCTCCAGTAAACCCGGTTCTGTTCAAATTATTACAGCACTGCAGATGCTGCCTGAGGTAACTCATCATGCACATCGCTGCCCGTGGTGGCAAATAGTTTTCTAGTTCACTTCACTGAATCTTCTGTGTCAGCGCCTTCATTCAGAAGAATGAGACCTTCTGGCTTTTGCACCATCCTTCGTTGCTTCGGGAGCGTAGTGCTTCATGAAGAAGCGAGTATCTTTTCCATCCTGCCAGAAAAACGTCCTCGCTAGCTTTACATGTGATAAGCGCAAATTAAATTTGCGTGCTGTTTCTTCTGCCGCTACTCACCAAATTGTTCAGCGCCAACTCATGCATAGACGAAATCTTGCTCGCTGAAATGTCTGATGAGTGCATGAGAATATCACTCGCTTCTTTGCTCTCTAAAATCTTGAATAAGGAAGATTCCGTGAGCTTATATTTCGGGAAACAATGGGAGCTTGCGCCGGGTTTCCATCGCGCACGCCCGGTTACACAGGAATCAGGAGGTTACTGAAGCTTAAATAAACTTCAGTAACCTCAGCAACGATGCAAGATCAAAGAGTGCAAAGCTGGCACTCATTATCAACGAGAACAGTAGTTATTTTCAGATACGACTATTTCAGAAACGCGACTATTAGCTTTTAAAACGCACAAATTCAATCGAATGGCTGCTTCAGCAGCAGTAGGAGGAACCACGTGATCTCACTTACTCCCCTAGGTTGACGTTAGCACCGTTCGTTCCAATTGTGGCGCTCGCGCCTATTGTAGTAGTAATTCTTGCGTAAGGCAATGTACGCTGTATAGCGTTTTTAGGGTTTACAAGTTGAATGAGTTAAAGTGCTTTCAGCAGTGTAGCACGTGTGCACAGTACCCCGTAGACATGAAAAAACCCATATTGAAGTGCTGCTGTCAGAACCCATTGGCAATATGTCCGAGGTGAGAAGGTTAAATTCAAAAAAGACACGTACGTGAAGATCACAAAACAAACACACCATTAGCAATTGCCCCATGTGCTCACATACGCTTGAGTCCATACCCATAAAGCAAAGAAGCCTTAAAGAGACCAACGTGTTCAGCATCGCTAACAGTGAATTAAATTACAGCAGCACTAAATAAACTCACGTTCACTCTCGAAGGATAGGCATATGTGGAAATAGTATGAAAGAACAGAAGAGATCCTAAAAACAACGACATTATATTAGTGTTACTTCTTGAATATAGTTTCTTGTCTCAAAGCCGCAGACCTGCATAAGACCAGTCGAATGTCGCTTATATACGTTTAATACGTGCATCTACTGCTTTTTTGTGTGGTGATTTCACCTTGAGAGCAGCACAAGTTTATGGTCCCTCATGTTTTATTCTGACAAGTAATGGAATACATTTAAGTGCGACAACATCCATCAACTCAAACTTTTCGAAAAAAATCTTCACAAAACTGTTCATCTTGTTCTTGTTAAATTTTTATACGCGCATGTGACGAGGTTGGGGCTGTGTACGGGAGTACATGAGAATGCTTTCTTCAAAGCCATGTCTTTTCAGCCGTGACATTTCATGCGTTAGGTATTTTTGCGACTTCAATGGCTGCTACAGGAACATTTGCGTAAATCCTCTTGTGTTATTGCTAACAAGGAGTTTTTGAGGCGCGAAATTGGCGCAGTCAATGCCGAATCGAAAATATCCTTCATGTCACATTGTATAATACACGTTCTGTGATAAAAATACTGTGTCGCAGAGCTTGTTTGCTGGAATCACTGGCACCGATGAACGCTTCAAGCTATGGTTGAAATAAAGGTGCCCCAGGTTTTGTGAAGTGTCCCTAAACACCAAGCTGAAGTTGGTCCTTTTGCCCCTCGGCGGTGTTACAGGGGTTAAGACGCCCGACTACTGTGCCGGAGTACCCGGGCTCGATCCAGACTGCCGACGGCTGCGTTTCGATGGGGGCGAAACGAAGAGGCGTCCGTGTGCTCTGCGATATCAGTGCACGTTAAAGATCCCCAAGTGGTCGAAATTACTTCGTAGCCCACCACTACGGCAACCTCTTTCTCTGTTTACACTTTCACACCTACCTTCCTCCCTTCCCCTACGGCGTGGTCAGGTTTCCACAGGACGCGCGACAGATACTGCGCCTTTCCTTTCCTATTAACCACTTATTATTATTGTTAATATTATTTATAAGTTGGTCCTTTTTATGAAAGTGTTTTATGATTGCTTGGTTTCAATATGTTGTTAACATCGATATTTGAATGCAAAAATGGTTATTAGTTCTCTGGTCCCCATTATAGCGTTACCGCAAAACACTACAATCCGACAAAAATAGCGCGGTATATTTTCTGTAAATCCAGGTTCCCGTTCGTACCGACTTCATGGAGCTCCACTTTAAAATCGAGGCTCGAAATCGCAAGTTATTACGAATTGTAGGAGGACTGGAGCAGAAGTATAGGCAATAAAATATAATGAATACCAAATGATTTACCGCAGTTTTTGCTTCAGTCATAACTTCACGCCAAAATAAATGCTGTAAACAATTTATGCAAGTTTTTAAGAAACAAGTAATGAATGAATAAATAAGGATTGGAGGCAAGGGTGGGGTTTTCTTAATTTTTTATTCTGAGTCATATCAACTTCTGATCTCTGGCTACTCGTGTTTTTTTACTCAAGGTAAAAGCGGTGGTGAAAAAGTGCTGTAGAGGGTTGTTTACTTTAAACAGTTGTAGTGAAAAGTTTCCTAAATACCGTATCATAAATAATAAGTAAATAATAATAAATAAATAAGTAATAAACGAATAAACACTAGATTCCCGGACTGGTGAAAGATATGAAAGGGGAAAATAATAATGTTTCAAATGTGCATTTCTCTGGTTTGTAGAAATGTTTTCCTTGTGTTGCTCTAACAAAACTTTTTACGGTTATTTTAGACTACATTCTATTTTATACTAGCTGGTGAAGTTGCTGAGTAGCAGTATATAAGAACGTCACGAAGGCATTCTCGAGACGTTATAAATACTAAAGAGAAAGTGAAATTTTTTTTTTTGTCACCACGCTCATAAACTTAGCTCGGTGCATTAATGCTGGTAGTTCTTTTTCAGAAGGAACAAGATTTAAGATGTATCATTTATATTTTCTTGAAAACGTTTATTAAACATACCTTAAAGAGAACTACTATACAACCAAATACATGCCAGTAATTATGAAAGACATGAGTGAGCGATGAAGGGCTAATTAGTACGACATGATTACAAAACATAAAACTGAGCAGGAGATAAGACATAGGAAAGCAGCAAACGGGACGAGCTCAGAGCTCGTCCCGTTTGCTGCTTTCCTATGTCTTGTCTCCTGCTCAGTTTAATGTTTTTGTAGTTATGAAAGACGGTAGCACGCATATTTACGCGAAAAAGTTTACATAAATACATAAGAAATATTTCATGTATGCAAACAAAAATTTACATTATTGCACTCTCTAACGTATCAAGATTCATGCGTAGAACATCGAATAATTTTGCATTTATAAGTTACGAAATGGCGAAGGCACGATTCATAACAAGCGCGGGAAAAAAAATTTGGAGGACGCTTAAGCTTCGCCCTCAAGAGTGGAACGCGATAGCGTTATTGCACCTCGTTCGCACCGCCCAGCGCTACCGGCACTGGTAGACGGCGCCGCTTCCATCACACGTGTCTCAAGAGCGTGCGCGCAAGGCCCTGCAATACAACACCCGTCGACCTGCCAAGGAGT
Organism: Amblyomma maculatum; assembly: GCF_055883805.1. NCBI lineage: Eukaryota > Metazoa > Arthropoda > Arachnida > Ixodida > Ixodidae > Amblyomma > Amblyomma maculatum. Next base: position 73,232,885 of record NC_139352.1, on the reverse strand, counting down.
GTAAGACAATGCGCTACGGCGCAGCAATCACTGATGAGGCGCCCCGCGTCGGACTTTGCACTCACGAATCACGCGGTGAGCGCCGAGCAACGTAGCGTTCGGCGCGGCAACGAAACGTGCGCCTGAGCAAGCGGAACGAACCAAAGAACTCGGTGTCTCGGAGGGAGAAAGCCGGGCAGCGATGCGCCATGAAGGCGGACGCGATCATGGTGGGGCATCTCGCTTGGGAGCACCACGCAGAAGCATGATTCCTCGGAAGCAGCTCGGCACACATCGCAGGGGACGCTTTCCAAGCAGAAGCGCTACGGCACAGCGATCACGTCAGAGGCGTCCGGCATCAGACGCTGCACCTAGCAATCGCGCTGTGAGCGGAAAGAGGAGCCGCGTCGCCTAAACACCACTGTTTGAGTGACGCACGCTGGATGTTGAAAGGGGAGAGATCGAGAAAACTTATTAAACGCAAGGGTATTGGGGCATCCTCGCACCGGTACCCGCGCGGCCCGAAGGGGAGAAACGGGTTAGCGAAGATAGAGATCTAAAGAAAGGAAAGACGCTTGATTCTACAACCCGTGAGGGTGCACGGCGAAACGTAAGGGGTGAGTGGCGCGCCACGTGTCGAGGCAGCGCCGCACATTGCGAGGAGGGGTTCTTCTGTGTTTGCCGCAAGATGGCTCTGCATGTGCGTAGAGCGCAGAAGAAATGTAGCGGAAACGTACTTCGCTACTCGTGTAACTGCGACTTCTGTAAGTAACATGCTCATAATTACCGATATACACCGCAGTATAACGTTCTACGGCACGTTTCTAAGGCAACACCGCATTCACTAGAAGCGCTTTTGTACCGGTTTCAAGCATCGAACTCGTGGCTGAGTGGTAGCATCTCCGTCTCACTCTCCGGAGACCCTGGTTCGATTCCCACCCAGCCCATCTTGGAACTTGCTTTTTATTTATGAAGTGCATGCCGGGATTTATCGCTCACGGCCAACGCCGCCGACGCCGACGACACCGGCTTTTCTGCGACACGAGCTCCTTAACGCTGTCGCGTTAGTAAGAGTTTAGGACCCAGGACATCAACCGCACACTTTAGTCCCTCCGTTGTAACTCTTGCCGTTTCATATTACTTTGCGTTCCAGAGTTCCCCCCTTTATGGTGGCACTAAAAATCGCGATGCACCTGGATGAAGTAAAACATTACTCGGTGGCATAGTATTTTTCACTGCTAAAGATGAAAAAAAAAAATGGCTGGGGTTCCACTCTCCTGAACCTAGTTTACGAAGTAGAAGCTCGATTAAGCATGTTCAGACACTTCTACTCCCAACTTCGTCCCTTCCCTTACGGCGCGGTTCAGGTGTCCACATAGCAAGTGTGACAGATACTGCGCCTTTCCTTTCCTGTGAACCAATTATTATTATATTATTTTATTTTCTAAGGTTCAGCTTCTGTAGGGCTGTCTGGACTGTTTGCGGACCTCGAAGGACACCACAGCCGGGTCTGGACGACATTAAGACGTCGAGGAAATTTTGAAGGGGTAGGTCCCAGGAGGCGTGCCAGATGGGCAGCGGTGGAGAGGGAGGGACAGACTGAGCAGGGGACTGTAAGTCTGTTTTGCATTGTGTCAGGCCCTGTTGTATGCATGTGGAGATATTGCCACGGACCTTTGCTTGAGCTAAGTCGTGACTTGGTCGCGCTCGCGTGAGGTGTGCTCAAGCTGGCTCTGGTCAGGGCGATTAAAAGTCGGCCGTTCTACGGCCCCCCTTGACGCCTACGACTGCGCTTCGTCTGGTTTGTGACAATATGTACCGGTACGAATACGGTTTGCTAGGCGTGTGAAGAACAACACCAGGTGTACGAAATATAGAACGAAGGAAGAAGCGAAGCAGCAGCAAAAGAAGCGAGTGTCGCCGGCTCCTCGCGCCTCACTGGAGGTAGAATTATACCCAGTGACCTTGGCGAAACATGGCGTAGTGGAGCTTCCCCTCCGAAAGTAGATTTTCTCAAACTCTGCTGCTTATTTTGCTCTAATCAGATAAACAACATTAAAACCACTGGCCATGACTTTGTAAGTGGTCCGTCGATTATGTTGTCGGAGAAAGAGATGGTATATCTTGAGTCATTTACATGTGCAGGTCGATAAGGTTTTCCTTCACTCTGAGGTCTTGACCTTGCAAGTGTACGCACGTGACTTTAAGAGTATAAAATTCTGCTTCTCTTATGAAATAAAATCAGTTGGAAGTAAGCGCTAGTGTGTCCGTCTTTTGCGGTTGTCCGTGTTCTTTAATGCGCTTTGACGATCAACATGGCTAACCAACTCGCCCAAACCCAGTGTCACAAGCTGCCTCGCCTATTATTTAGCGGAAGTTGTGGGAGCTTCTACCTCAGATATAGAGCGAAACTCACAGGACCCGGCCGCTCCTCTGGGCAAGATTTCAGCACGCCGGCAGGGGCAGCGACCGCCTGTCCTTGACTCGCGCGCTGCGCACAAGCCGAGTGTATAAAATAACCGACCGCAGAACGCCCGCTCCAGTGCGCTTGGGAAGATTCAATGGCGGTGTCCAAATTAGGTCACGTGGTACTCGAATTCCGGTGAAGGAGGCATAACTTCTAGTGGCGGGAAATTGGAAATGTTTGAACGTGAACGAGCGGGAAATGTCGCGATTTGCGTGCACAAATGGGTGGGAATGTTTATAAACTGTGTAAAGGGAGGTAATCAACCAACTGCAGGCACAGCAGAATCTGCAGTGGAGAAATGCGAAACCCTGAGCGTTGCTGCTGCACACGGCTCAGACTTCCGGCCACTCTCGCGGTGCTCCGGGAAAGCGTATTTTGTTTCCTGGGGCCCGTGATCGACGCATCGTCTCTTCACCTGTACGGCCGCCGCTATCGAGCTACCCAGCCTTCGACGCCTCAACTAACAAGAAAGCCGTTAGAATTCCATTTCGCCACAGACTGTTGTTCAATCGAACATTATTTTCGCTTTTGTAAACTTTTACCTCACTTAGTAATATTTTACGCTGTGTTTTCTATGGGACTTTTAACCATACTCATTATATATAGAATACTTGCTTTGTTATCTTTATTAGTCTTCTTTTTATCGCAGCGTTTTGTTCATTGTCGGGTATTTTTTTTCCTCTTGCCGTTTAACTGGGCGTCTTATTTTTTTTTCTTTCATTGTATTCTGTTATTATGCAGTGTAATCCGGACTACTATTTATAAACATTCAATCGTTTGTAAAAGAAAGTGACCTGTTTGAACTTATTCCTCAGTCACACACCGACACACGGACTTCACGGGTTGACCGGCCCAACTTTTAAATGTGTTCTCAAACCTTATAAAGGGACGACGGGTAACCGTAAAGGGGATCCCGCGCCTCTTTTGACCGTAAAGGCGGGGGTTTGTGACACGCAGCCATTATTAAAACCACGTTCTCTAGAAAAATCAGGCAACAGTATTGCCGGAGTTGAGAGCGAAAAATTAGGAACATGCATCCGGCAGTTGATATCTACCAGGTGACATAGCAGGACGCTGACTATTTCGGGGTGTTTGTAAGATAGCTGGGCCACCAAGGCTAAATTGGCTGCGGCGGTCAACTTAGCTAGCTCATTTGAGATGTAAGAATAGGATTCAGTATCCATTTTTCTTGGAACCTCGCTCCTACGCTACCCCTAGATCACTCTGTCAGGTTCGTATGGATCGATGTGAATAAGTCAGTTCAAAGACTGGATGAAGAATAGAACAAATGATACACATAAGACGTTTACCAGCGCTACCCTCTGTACTATATGAAGTTAAAGAAAGCATTCTGCCAGGCTACATGATGATGCGCCTTTCCCTTCCTATAAATAAATCAGTCCACAGAAAACAAGTGAGACTGTTACTGCGCCTTTCCCTTCCTATAGACCAACACCGATCTGTGACGTAAGCACGAAGCGGTGGCGCTGTGCCGACTGGGGGTGAAAAATAGGCTTAGCGCCCATAGGAATACATGGAAGCGAAATATTCCAAAGCAGTTTTCTAATTTCACGGGTCATCTGTGATGTCGTTATTCGGTACAGAGCAACCATGAACATCCTAGAACAGATCACGATAGTATGAAATTTCATTACCGAGGCGAAGTATTTTTAAAACACCGCGAAACGTATGCGTGTGCGAGCTGGGAGGGCGACCCATAGAAACACATGCAAACACAACGTACCGCAACAATTTACTCGGTTCAGCAGCGTTGAACCCTTCTCATTTTTTGGTGAACGTCTTGTATCACGCCCTGACATCATGTTGCATGGCACACTACTTTCCCTTGCAAGTACTGCAAGTCTGACGACTTGCGGGACAGTTCACAGCACGATAAACTCACCGCGCACAGTTGCAGACGACCATGCATCACCGGCGCTGTCGCCAGCAGACGCTTCGCAGCTGGAGGCGGCAGCGTTGGGTATCGCCAGCTGCGCTGTCGTCTGCAGCAATGCGCGAATCTCGTTCGGTTCATATTGTCGTATGGCGTTTGACAACTGCTTTTTAAATGTAATTCTGTCTAAGACGTATCACTGAGTGACAGTATTATATCAAGCTTATTTACCCTATGCGGCAGCATGTCACACTGTAAGCAAAAATGCGCGATTCGCTACACCCCGCTTGCCTTTTGGCGGTATCTGGATTCATAACGTAGGTTATTCGGGGAGTTTTAAAAGTAGACTGCCTCCGTAATAACGCACCATACTTTATCACACACTTCTTCAAAGCGCTGGTCAACGTTTAACGAGCGGTCGCCACTTCTGATGCTCTGCGAAATGAGAAAAATGTTCCGGTAAGTTGTGTTTGCATGTATTTCTACGGGTCGCCCTCCCAACTCGCACCGCAACATGTTTCGCGGTATTTTAAAAATACTTCGCCTCGTTAATGAGATTTCATACTTATGTCTTCTGTCCTAGGATGTTCATAGTTGCTTTGTACTGAAAAACGACATCACAGGTACCCTGTGAAAAGAGAAAAGTGCTTAGAAATATTTCGGTTCCATGTATTCCTATGGACGCTAACCCTATTTTTCACCACTAGTCGGCTGCAACGCCGCGAGCGCCCTCTTTGTTTGTAAACACGGTGTTGGTCTATAAATAAATCAGTCCACAGAAAACAAGTGAGACTGTTACTGCGCCTTTCCCTTCCTATAAATAAATCAGTCCACAGAAAACAAGTGAGACTGTTACTGCGCCTTTCCCTTCCTATAAATAAATCAGTCCACAGAAACCAAGTGAGACAGTTACTGCGCCTTTCCCTTCCTATAAATAAATCGGTCCACAGAAAACAAGTGAGACTGTTACTGCGCCTTTCCCTTCCTATAAATAAATCAGTCCACAGAAAACAAGTGAGACTGTTACTGCGCCTTTCCCTTCCTATAAATAAATCAGTCCACAGAAAACAAGTGAGACAGTTACTGCGCCTTTCCCTTCCTATAAATAAATCAGTCCACAGAAAACAAGTGAGACAGTTACTGCGCCTTTCCCTTCCTATAAATAAATCAGTCCACAGAAAACAAGTAAGACTGTTACTGCGCCTTTCCCTTCCTATAAATAAATCAGTCCACAGAAAACGTGAGACTGCTACTGCGCCTTTCCCCTTCCTATAAATAAATCAGTCCACAGAAAACAAGTGAGACAGTTACTGCGCCTTTCAATTCCTATAAATAAATCAGTCCACAGAAAACAAGTGAGACAGTTACTGCGCCTTTCCCTTCCTATAAATAAATCAGTCCACAGAAAACAAGTGAGAACAGTTACTGCGCCTTTCCCTTCCTATAAATAAATCAGTCCACAAAAAACAAGTGAGACTGTTACTGCGCCTTTCACTTCCTATAAATAAATCAGTCCACAGAAAACAACTGAGACAGTTATGCGCCTTTCCCTTCCTATAAATAAATCAGTCCACAGAAAACAAGTGAGAGAGTTACTGCGCATTTCCCTTCCTATAAATAAATCAGTCCACACAAAACAAGTGAGACTGTTACTGCGCCTTTCCCTTCCTATAAATAAATCAGTCCACAGAAAACAAGTGAGACTGTTACTGCGCCTTTCACTTCCTATAAATAAATCAGTCCACAGAAAACAACTGACACAGTTATGCGCCTTTCCCTTCCTATAAATAAATCAGTCCACAGAAAACAAGCGAGAGAGTTACTGCGCATTTCCCTTCCTATAAATAAATCAGTCCACAGAAAACAAGTGAGACTGTTACTGCGCCTTTCCCTTCCTATAAATAAATCAGTCCACAGAAAACAAGTGAGACTGTTACTGCGCCTTTCCCTTCCTATAAATAAATCAGTCCACAGAAAACAAGTGAGAGAGTTACTGCGCCTTTCCCTTCCTATAAATAAATCAGTCCACACAAAACAAGTGAGACTGTTACTGCGCCTTTCCCTTCCTATAAATAAATCAGTCCACAAAAAACAAGTGAGACTGTTACTGCGCCTTTCACTTCCTATAAATAAATCAGTCCACAGAAAACAACTGAGACAGTTATGCGCCTTTCCCTTCCTATAAATAAATCAGTCCACAGAAAACAAGTGAGAGAGTTACTGCGCATTTCCCTTCCTATAAATAAATCAGTCCACAGAAAACAAGTGAGACTGTTACTGCGCCTTTCCCTTCCTATAAATAAATCAGTCCACAGAAAACAAGTGAGACTGTTACTGCGCCTTTCCCTTCCTATAAATAAATCAGTCCACAGAAAACAAGTGAGACAGTTACTGCGCCTTTCCCTTCCTATAAATAAATCAGTCCACAGAAAACAAGTGAGACTGTTACTGCGCCTTTCCCTTCCTATAAATAAATCAGTCCACAGAAAACAAGTGAGACTGTTACTGCGCCTTTCACTTCCTATAAATAAATCAGTCCACAGAAAACAACTGAGACAGTTACTGCGCCTTTCACTTCCTATAAATAAATCAGTCCACAGAAAACAACTGAGACAGTTATGCGCCTTTCCCTTCCTATAAATAAATCAGTCCACAGAAAACAAGTGAGACTGTTATTGCGTCTTTCCCTTCCTATAAATAAATCAGTCCACAGAAAACAAGTGAGACTGTTACTGCGCCTTTCCCTTCCTATAAATAAATCAGTCCACAGAAAACAAGTGAGACTGTTACTGCGCCTTTCCCTTCCTATAAATAAATCAGTCCACAGAAAACAACTGAGACAGTTATGCGCCTTTCCCTTCCTATAAATAAATCAGTCCACAGAAAACAACTGAGACAGTTATGCGCCTTTCCCTTCCTATAAATAAATCAGTCCACAGAAAACAACTGAGACAGTTATGCGCCTTTCCCTTCCTATAAATAAATCAGTCCACAGAAAACAAGTGAGACTGTTACTGCGCCTTTCCCTTCCTATAAATAAATCAGTCCACAGAAAACAAGTGAGAGAGTTACTGCGCCTTTCACTTCCTATAAATAAATCAGTCCACAGAAAACAACTGAGACAGTTACTGCGCCTTTCACTTCCTATAAATAAATCAGTCCACAGAAAACAAGTGAGACTGTTACTGCCGCTTTCCCTTCCTATAAATAAATCAGTCCACAGAAAACAAGTGAGACTGTTACTGCGCCTTTCCCTTCCTATAAATAAATCAGTCCACAGAAAACAAGTGAGAGAGTTACTGCGCATTTCCCTTCCTATAAATAAATCAGTCCACAGAAAACAAGTGAGAGAGTTACTGCGCCTTTCCCTTCCTATAAATAAATCAGTCCACAGAAAACAAGTGAGACTGTTACTGCGCCTTTCCCTTCCTATAAATAAATCAGTCCACAGAAAACAAGTGAGACTGTTACTGCGCCTTTCCCTTCCTATAAATAAATCAGTCCACAGAAAACAAGTGAGACAGTTACTGCGCCTTTCCCTTCCTATAAATAAATCAGTCCACACAAAACAAGTGAGACTGTTACTGCGCCTTTCCCTTCCTATAAATAAATCAGTCCACAGAAAACAACTGAGACAGTTATGCGCCTTTCCCTTCCTTTAAATAAATCAGTCCACAGAAAACAACTGAGACAGTTATGCGCCTTTCCCTTCCTATAAATAAATCAGTCCACAGAAAACAAGTGAGACTGTTATTGCGTCTTTCCCTTCCTATAAATAAATCAGTCCACAGAAAACAAGTGAGACTGTTACTGCGCCTTTCCCTTCCTATAAATAAATCAGTCCACAGAAAACAAGTGAGACTGTTACTGCGCCTTTCCCTTCCTATAAATAAATCAGTCCACAGAAAACAAGTGAGACTGTTACTGCGCCTTTCCCTTCCTATAAATAAATCAGTCCACAGAAAACAAGTGAGACAGTTACTGCGCCTTTCCCTTCCTATAAATAAATCAGTCCACAGAAAACAAGTGAGACTGTTACTGCGCCTTTCCCTTCCTATAAATAAATCAGTCCACAGAAAACAAGTGAGACAGTTACTGCGCCTTTCCCTTCCTATAAATAAATCAGTCCACAGAAAACAAGTGAGACTGTTACTGCGCCTTTCCCTTCCTATAAATAAATCAGTCCACACAAAACAAGTGAGACTGTTACTGCGCCTTTCCCTTCCTATAAATAAATCAGTCCACAGAAAACAACTGAGACAGTTATGCGCCTTTCCCTTCCTATAAATAAATCAGTCCACAGAAAACAAGTGAGACAGTTACTGCGCCTTTCCCTTCCTATAAATAAATCAGTCCACAGAAAACAAGTGAGACTGTTACTGCGCCTTTCCCTTCCTATAAATAAATGAGTCCACACAAAACAAGTGAGACTGTTACTGCGCCTTTCCCTTCCTATAAATAAATCAGTCCACAGAAAACAAGTGAGACTGTTACTGCGCCTTTCCCTTCCTATAAATAAATCAGTCCACAGAAAACAAGTGAGACAGTTACTGCGCCTTTCCCTTCCTATAAATAAATCAGTCCACAGAAAACAACTGAGACAGTTATGCGCCTTTCCCTTCCTATAAATAAATCAGTCCACAGAAAACAAGTGAGACTGTTACTGCGCCTTTCCCTTCCTATAAATAAATCAGTCCACAGAAAACACCTAAATGCTTTGTAATGTTCGATGTAAAATCAAGAACCGTTGAAGAACTGGATATCATCGGGCAAAACGTATCGAGGCCCATTTTGTCTTCTCCTTAGATTGCTCGACAGGAGAGTCGGTGTCTATATTCAGGTTTTCTTCGTAACTATGAGCCCTGATTGCTGCTTTCACCGAGCTTGAGGGAGCGCTTAGTGTCAGAGAGCCTTTTCTACGAAGTGTAGGTGGTGTCGGCTGCATTGTCGTCGACAGTGTGGTCGTTAAAATTATGTATATCCCCTCTCCTTTCCTGCTGCCGATAGCTTCACGGCATGCAGACATAAGTGTAGAAACCATATTGTGTGGAACGACATATGTTCGCCGCCTTTCTTTATTATTAAGTATCTCTGCGACAGGCGATGGATTTGCTGGACCAGAGGATTGTTTGTAATGAGGGCAGCAGGAAAAAAATCAAGGTGGGATGAGCCCGTTTGGGTGTTAAGGGCGGAGAGGCATCAAAATTTGTTCATGTCTTTTTGAGTGCACGTAGGCTGAGTGTTCCTGCACGTCTGCAGAGGCAAGAAATTGTGAGCACGTCACGTGTTTAAAGATTCATAGGTACTGTAGGGCACAAATCTTAACAAAATCATTGCATGCCGCTAAAATCTAAAAGGCTACACGATTTTTTTTAATTTCGAGGGAAGCCTGCTTGGATTGTAATGCAGAAAATCGAACTATGGTACAATTTAAGTTTGCTTATCACTTCACACGAGCAAGCAACGTCATTCTATGTTACATAGGAGAGTAGCAGTGTAGGCCACTTGATGAGACATTGCGAGAAGATACGCACAACAGACACGGAATGGAGGCAGGCGACAACGAAGAGTGGTGCTTGAAGCTGACATTTTATTACCTGAGAATGTATACAGGCTGCGCCGTCCAAAAAGGCGTCGCCGTGACCTGAAAGAAGCTGGACATTTTCCAAACGTGTCAGACAAAAGGGGTAAAAAACCGATATCACACCATTTTGTGTAAAATTTGTGACGCAACATTTTTTTTTGTGCAGCGTTCACAGGGTGGTGTCATATTACATTTCCAGTTTAGCATCCATCTGCTAGTCAAGGTGGAAGAAGTAAGAGAGATACTGGGCCTTCCTTTCCCAACACACACACACACACACACACACACACACACACACACACACACACACACACACACACACACACACACACACACACACACACACACACACACACACACACACACACACACACACACACACACACACACACACACACACACACACACACACACACACACACACACACACACACGCACGCACACGCACGCACGCACGCACGCACGCACGCACGCACACACACACACACACACACGCACACACACACACACACACACACACACACACACACACACACACACACGCTGTATCTTTCTCTGTTTTAAGAGGTGTTTGAAGTAATCATAGGCATGTATAGAAGCCCCCCCCCCCCCTCCCCCGTATCATGGTAGTAAAAATAATATTCGGTTCACAGGAAAGCAATGGCGAGTATATGTCACACGTGCCGTAAGGGGGGCAGGAGAGGGAGTGAAAGCGGAAAGAAAAAAAGAGAAAGGGGTGTCGTGGTGGAGGGCTCATCTGAGGATCTTTAATGTGCACTGGCATCGCACAGCACTCGGACACCTCTTCGTTTCGCCTCCATTCAAACGAAGCCCGTGTTTAGAATTTGAGGAACTTCTTGCATATTATATCTGTGTTCTTGTGTAACCGGTGGCTATGGTTTGCATTGGTTTAAGACACGTTGAATTCACAGGCACGATAAGTCAACTAAAATAATTCCCGTAAGCTTTGTATCTGAAAAAAATATAATCGCTTGTTTTAGTGTTGTACAGTACGCCCATTACTGTATATTTACATGTCGGATTTGCCCCCTGGAGTTCGTGCGCGCCAAGCTCTAGATTAATGCCCCCTCCCCGCCTTTTTTTTTTTGTTTTCAAGCAAGTCATTTTTTTATACGTGATATTAAGATTTGGTATACCAAGTCTGTAGTCATTTCAAGTTATGTAAATTTGGGCAACCTAATAGAAAGCCAGTGCAAGGAATTGTGCTTCATTATACCGTTCTGTCCTAGCAACAGCTTGATGAAGATTAAAGCCTGATCTTAGAGCTACCATGTCTTTTTGTTCACTTTTTATATGCTTACAGAAAACGACTTATAAGGGGCTTTTTTCAAGCGTCATTGCTGTTTTATTCTAATGAGTATAGATCAGAATAAGGCTTGATGATCTCTGCTTGCTACTGTCATTGCAGCTCATCATTGAAAAATGATGTTCCTCATTACTCTCAGACTCGAGATTCCATACTTTGTCTAGTAATGCTGCAGAGACTGTTGCTTATTAGCTTACATTTTTCTTACTTGGATGAATAAAAAGCGCTTGTTATATTATCACAAGCATAAGTAAGTGTTCTTGTTAGTGCACTCATTAGCATTACTCTGAGCGGAATCCCATTTCGACGTCATCTCTCTCATCTCCGGACGTGAACCCATCAATTATACGCGTATCCATTGTGCTTACTTTTTATCTGTTTTATTTCGTTTGCTATGCCGCCAACCTCGAAAATGTCATCACAAGAGTGGGTTGGCAAATGAATACAAAAAATGCACATGTAGAAGCAGTGTCAACGATGAATACAAGAAACCCACAGGCCTTTTCAGCAAGCTGAAAAAAAAAATAAAAAGAAAAACATCTGCAATGTTGGCTGCATGAGCGAAAATACATGGATGAAATTCATTGTATTTGCATACAGTTCTTGGAAAATAACAGTGCCAGGACAAGTTACTATCGCAAAGATATTCTTGTGTCATATCTGAGTGTGCATACCTGGTTTCGCGGGTGCTTCTTATTGCGAAATTTAGAGAGAACGAGTTGTGAAAAATAAAATAAAGGAATCTTAAAGAAATTTTCCGCGCTGCAGCTGTGTCCGACTTGCCAGAGTATGAAGTCCTGCACGCTGTAAAAGTTCCGTGGGTGGCTCGAAACTATTGTAGCAATTAGAATTTTTTTTTTTACAGCTTTCTTTCTGATCGTTTTTAGTGTTTCGATATTGCGGGTTTCATGTGCGGAAACCAGAGTTGTAAGTAATCGATTACTTGTGATTATAATTACACTTTCTTGGGTAATTTTCTGCCCAGTTTATTACTTTTCAAGCCGTAACTTTTCAGAACATGCCAGGCGTCGCTGCCTGGCATGTTGTGCCCTCCACGGACGTCGTACTTGATTTAAGGTCGAATGAGTGCCTAGTAAAGAATGACGTTAGGAGTACCAGCTTTTGGCTGAAGAACCGCAATGCCCTTGTTGTGTTTTTACATGAAAAACCGCTTCCGATGATCCAAAAAATACACCGACACCATTTTTTTTCCATCTGTTTATGGTGTAATTTTACAGAGCCATCAACGAAGTGCAGTACTTTATAGAGAATACTTAGTTGGTTTCGTTTGTAGTGTTTAACGTCTCAAAGCAATCCAGGCTGCGAGAGAAGCCCTATTGGAGGGATCCGGAAATTTCGATCACTGGGGTTTTTTAACGTGCACTGACATCGCATAGTACACGTGTGTCTTGCTTCTTGCTTCCATCGAAAAGCAGCCGCCGTGGTCGGGATTTGATTTTGCGTGCCTGTGTTCAGCTGCCGAGTGCGCTAACCACTGAGCCACCGCGGCGGGTCGAAGAGGAAGTAGAAAATGACATCGGAACGTTGCGCAGCTGCGAGGGGATGCGTAAAGAGTTCATATTGCCAGGGGGCGCTCGGAGCGAACAACGTTGAAGTGGCGCTCGGAGAAAAAGGACGAGGTGAATCGGCTCCGGACTCGCAGGACGTACCTAAAGCTTAGACCGTGTAATTCCACCTGCACCGGCTCTGATAACCTAGCCCTAGTCGCCAATACCGTGACAATATGGGCAAGGCGCTTGAGTATGGCATTCGTATGGATGAGAAGGCGTTCGGGTATAACTCCGCCCTACCATCTAGCACTTGAATGCAGAGACTGTTCAGTGTGTACATACAGAGCGGCAGTCTAAACACATGAACGTTTGAAATCAGTGACGACGATTATTTTAAACAGCTCCTGTTGAAAATTAGTTCCATGCAAAAAATTGAAAGAAGCCGCACTAGTTTATTCCAGATTAAGTGAATTAGAGTTAGGACAATAAAGCCCGGAGAAAAGTAGAGCAATTTATTTATTACTGCTCTATAATTACTACATAGTTTCCTGGGGCTGTAATTGAGAGCCGTGATCTGTTATATTCGAAATGTAGCCGTTGTAATTACAACCAGGTGGATATATCGTGCTTTGCACATGCACTGTCGATATCAGATTAAATGAGATTACAACACTTAGTTGTTGACGCCAAGTAATACAACACAGCGTGGTCTTGTTCAGGGAGTAATAACCAATGCGCTAGTGGGCGGTTCGGAATATTATCGAGTAGCGTTTAAAAACCACATTCAAGACCACACATGCTTCACGTGGCGTATATGCTTAGTTAGCCCTTTTTTTCGTTTGCCTATTTTACTGGGTACGCGTGGCCCCATTTCCCTCGGCTGTGCAAAAGGTGTCGGAAATGCAAAATTAGTTCCTTGAGTGATCCACCTCTATGTATGAAAAAATATTCTATTTCTATTTTCTGAACATTGCGACCTTAATTTGCCAAATTAAGGTCGCAATGTTTAGAAAGTATTTATTCAATATTAGGCGGGACAACTGTCTTCTACAGCGAATTGCACATTGACCGGAGATCTACCTTAAAGGGGACTATTTTTTCTACATGAACCAAATACCATTTTAAAGATCTTACACTATCACACTGCAATACACTCGTTGATTTTGTTCGCATAGGAATCTACTAGCATTCTTTTTTCCACCATATACCATGGATTAATTTGAATATTTTTCCCTTTAGTGCAATATACCCCGCCGGGGTGGTGCAGTTGTTACGGCGCTCGACTACTGTTCCTAAGGACGTGCGATCGAATCCCGGCCTCGGCGGCAGCTTTTCGTTGGAGGCGAAGAGCAAGGTGCCCGTGTGCTGTGCGATGTCGATGCACGTTAAAGAACCCCAGGTGGTCGAAATTTCCGGAGTCCTCCACTGTGGCGTCTCTCATAGCCTGAGTTGTTTTGAGACATTAAACCCCATAAACCAAAACAAACCTTTGCATAAGACTCATTCCACCACGCGGTACTGCCGGCTAATCCCCGTTTTACCTCCTGTATGGCCATGAGTCTCAGCTGTCTTTTGGCACAATCGCTTCGCGCATCTTGTCCAGCGCATTTTGAATACACCGGTGGAGCCATTGCCCATGCCGGCCAGCTCCCATAATCCCGCCTGCAAGCCTCCCAAGTTTCTTGATAGGAGCATTGCAACAGCTACTGCTTCAACAAGGTTAACGACTTGGCAAGTTGGTAAGGGTTCATATTTAATCAGCCAAAGGACGAGACACAGGGAAGAAGAGGACAGCCTTGTCCTGTCCTCTTCTGCCCTGTGTCTCATCCTTCGGCTGGTTAAATATGAGCCACTGCTTCGTTGCCTCTGTACCTGGGTCCGTTGAGCTGCTTTGGGCGCCTTCTTGCTGCGTTGGGCTCCCATAAAAGTTTATATTCCGCTGTGGTGGCCAGTAACGTATGCTTCGCCTAGTCGCAGCCGTCAAGAGATCATGCCTCCCTTCCCGGACTCCACTTCCCGTCCCGCAGAGCTCGATATCGCCCACGTCTCGCGGCTCATGCCCTAACACATTAGGTGCTCTGGTGCTCGCTAATAAGCACCATGACGGTGCTTCTGCGCCCGGGGACCGTAATAGGAGCCGAGCGAGCGACGACGACACGGACGAAGTATGTGATCATGTCTGGCTTGTGCTCCCTGGCCGAGTCCATCGCGGCAGCCTGTGCATTGACGTCCTGAGTGCCCCATGCTGGTGTCGCATGTGACTAATGCTTTGCGTATTTTACTTACTGCGAATGCCTTTTGCCCCAAACAACACCAGTAATAAGAATATATTGAAATGAGCTCCGTTTGCACACAAAAATTGCAGGCATTTTCCAAATGGAAGTTATTTGTGAGCGCAGTTTTATCACAGGTCGTAGCATTACTTGATAGTCATTATTAGCAATTTTCGCGAACTCTAGGTAGGCTGCATTCGATCTAATATTGAGACCACAAGAATGCTTCAGTAGTAAGTCTCTCATTAAGTGATTGAACAGCGTTTCTTTACTCAATACGAGAGCGTGGCTTTACCTAAATGCTTTGTAATGTTCGATGTAAAATCAAGAACCGTTGAAGAACTGGATATCATCGGGCAAAACGTATCGAGGCCCATTTTGTCTTCTCCTTAGATTGCTCGACAGGAGAGTCGGTGTCTATATTCAGGTTTTCTTCGTAACTATGAGCCCTGATTGCTGCTTTCACCGAGCTTGAGGGAGCGCTTAGCGTCAGAGAGCCTTTTCTACGAAGTGTAGGTGGTGTCGGCTGCATTGTCGTCGACAGTGTGGTCGTTAAAATTATGTATATCCCCTCTCCTTTCCTGCTGCCGATAGCTTCACGGCATGCAGACATAAGTGTAGAAACCATATTGTGTGGAACGACATATGTTCGCCGCCTTTCTTTATTATTAAGTATCTCTGCGACAGGCGATGGATTTGCTGGACCAGAGGATTGTTTGTAATGAGGGCAGCAGGAAAAAAATCAAGGTGGGATGAGCCCGTTTGAGTGTTAAGGGCGGAGAGGCATCAAAATTTGTTCATGTCTTTTTGAGTGCACGTAGGCTGAGTGTTCCTGCACGTCTGCAGAGGCAAGAAATTGTGAGCACGTCACGTGTTTAAAGCTTCATAGGTACTATAGGGCACAAATCTTAACAAAATCATTGCATGCCGCTAAGATCTAAAAGGCTACACGATTTTTTTTCAATTTCGAGGGAAGCCTGCTTGGATTGTAATGCAGAAAGTCGAACTATGGTACAATTTAAGTTTGCTTATCACTTCACACGAGCAAGCAACGTCATTCTATGTTACATAGGAGAGTAGCAGTGTAGGCCTGTTGATTAGACATTGCGAGAAGATACGCACAACAGACACGGAATGGAGGCAGGCGACAACGAAGGGTGGTGCTTGAAGCTGACATTTTATTACCTGAGAATGTATACAGGCTGCGCCGTCCAAAAAGGCGTCGCCGTGACCTGGAAGAAGCTGGACATTTTCCAAACGTGTCAGACAAAAGGGGTAAAAAACCGATATCACACCATTTTGTGTAAAATTTGTGACGCAACATTTTTTTTTTGTGCAGCGTTCACAGGGTGGTGTCATATTACATTTCCAGTTTAGCATCCATCTGCTAGTCAAGGTGGAAGAAGTAAGAGAGATACTGTGCCTTCCTTTCCCAACACACACACACACACACACACACACACACACACACACACACACACACACACACACACACACACACACACACACACACACACACACACACACACACACACACACACACACACACACACACACACACACACACACACACACACACACACACACACACACACACACACACACACACACACACACACACACACACACACACACACACACACACACACACACACACACACACACACACACACACACACACACACACTCACACTCACACACTGTGATCATGGCAGGAAACTAAGAAAAAATAAATATACTATTCTTACCTACTGCCTTCCTGACTCCGTTTCCCGCACGCAATCGATTAGAAACAAAAATCGTCATGCAATTGCGAATGTTTCTAACTTCAAAACAGAAGAGTTAATCCTCTTCAAGCCCAGCAGCTGTAGGACAGCAAGGTGACATTTGATAAAGATTATTCGGCCGTAATGAACCCATCGATTTTGCAAAAAGCCAATCCAAAAGAAAACGAGATCGGCCGCCGCCCGCGTGCTCGCTTCCCTGGCAACCGCTCTCGTCCCCCACCGATCCGGACGCCGAACCCTATCTGGCCTGTACTTTTAAAGAGATCACTCAACTCTACTAATCCAGCCATATCGTCTATTCTAGCTCTGTAAATGTCTCACAAATGCTTAGGAGCGCATTCGTATTTGCTTTTAAGCCAGAATTTTAGTGTCCGGCAGTCTTAAATTACTTTGACTCACTTGCGCGGTGAGTAAAACGAGGGCCGCGCGGTGGCGGAGAGCTTCGGGCTCTCTGTGCCGACGTGGGAGCTGCGCTCTACACCTGGCGCCTAGCCAAGTGTCCTTCAGCACCCCTACTGTGGGAAATAAAGTTTTACCAAACCAAACTTGCACGGTGAAGTGTCCGCATAATGAGGAAAAAGTTCTCGGACAATTTCCACATAGTGTGGACATCTAAGAATACTCAGAATCTACCTTACTCAATCCTTCTAGGGAGAACTGGGAGGCAGCCTCCATGCTCGGTTCTTTTGACCTGATGGCCCAGCGGACCCGGGCCGCGGGCCGGCGTGGAGCCTACCATGTGTCTATAAGGGGCGGCCCCTCAAAAAACAAGAGACCGAAATCGACGACATCGACGCGTGGACCAACAAGATCCTCCAATGTGTTCGAAACTCAACCAAGGACAAAGTAACAGACGTCGAAACGAACATAATGGATAGCCGACTGGCCCACCTTATCGAGGCCAATCAGTCCATTCTCAACAGATGGAAACAACGCCTTAATCGTAGGCTACGAAAGAAAGTCGCAGAACTCAACAGAGCAATCGAGGACCACTGTCGCAAGCTATGTGCGCAACAGTGGAACGAGATATGCAACGCTGCCGACGGCCAGATGCACAACGGGAAAACATGGAACTTGCTGAAGCATCTGCTCGACGAAACCAAGACTAAGTCACACCAAAGGGACCGACTGGCGAAACTCATCCGTCGAGAAGTCACTAAACACGGCGCCGATATGGTGACGAAACGCATCAGCGACAGATACGTGCCGACTACGCACACGGAGTGCCGTGGGCCGTACGGGGGGCTGCCCAACGACCGTCTCGACAGAGATATAGACGTAGAAGTTCGCACGGCACTGCAGGACCTCAACAGCAGGTCGGCGGCCGGGCTGGACCGCATCACCAACAAGGCGCTTAAGAACATCGACGACAAATCCATAGAAAGCCCCACGAGCTATTACAGCAAATGCTGGAAAACGGGAACGCTGCCGACGCAGTGGAAGAAGACCGAGATCATCCAGATCCCCAAGCCGGGCAAGCCATCCGACACGGATAACCTCCGACCCATATCGCTCACATCTTGCGTGGGCAAGGTGTTGGAGCATGTCCTGCTCAACAGGTGGCAAGAATACCTCGAGAAAGAAGATCTCTACCCGGAAACGATCATTGGCTTCAGGCAGCATCTAAGTACCCAAGACGCCATGATACAACTCAAGCACCAGATCATCGACGGCAACACTGGCGACAACAAAGCAGTACTGGGACTCGACCTACAGAGCGCCTTCGACAAGTTGAAGCACTTAGCGATCCTATCCCAAGTCTCGAAACTCAACACGGGAGAGAGATCATACAATTACATCAAAGACTTCCTCACGGACAGAACGGCCGAGCTCAGAGCGGGGGACCTCCAAGCACAGGAGAAGAAGCTGGGAAGCACAGGCACACCTCAGGGATCGGTCATCTCGCCGGTGCTTTTCAATCTCGTGATTATAGGAGTGGCCGAAAGGCTCAGGAACATCAAGGAAGTCCGACATACGATATACGCGGACGACATAACGCTGTGGGTGGAAGGGGGCAGCGATGCCCACATCGAATCCACCCTACAGGCGGCCATTGATGCGATCGAAGACCAACTCTACGGAACGGGGCTCAGATGCTCGCCGAGCAAGTCGGAACTCCTCGTCTACCCGCCCGTCAGGCACCGTAAACCCAAGAGCAGCCCGAGAGAGTACGAGGCAATCAAAGTCAAGACCAGAGAGGGAAACGCGATCCCAAGAGTCAACAAGATCAGAGTGTTGGGGATGACGATCGAGATGCACGGCAGAAACGGCGAGACCGTCACCCGGCTCATTGCGAAAGCGGCGAAAGCCAGGAGACTACTCAAACGAGTCACGAACAAGAAAAGTGGAATGAGGGAAGAGAGCCTGATCAGACTGATCCACTCGTTCGTCATATGTCACGTAGCGTACGTGGCGGCCTACCACAAGTGGAACAAGAGCGAGACAAACAAGATAGATATACTCATCCGCAGAGCCTACAAGACGGCACTGGGACTGTTCGAAACAACGAGCACCAAACGCCTCCTGCAGCTAGGGGTGCACAACATGCTGGAGGAGATAGCGGAGGCCCAACGTGCCGCACAGCTCGAAAGACTGTCTACGACCAAGGCCGGCCGGAAAATCCTGGACAACCTGGGAATTGGATATCTAGGCAGGGAGCAGACGCAGTTCCCCGTCCCCGATGAGATCAGGTGCAACATCAGAGTGGACTCGGTACCGAAGAACATGCACCCGGAGTATAACAAAGGGAGGAGAGCAGCGAGAGCCAAGGCTTTGATAGACCAGCACGCGGCCGACACACACGCACGCTACGTTGACGCGGCTGAGTACGCCAAGATATACGGGTTCACGACGGTCGTCGTCGACGCGACCGGCACCGTTCGCACGACCGCCAGCACGAGATGCACCAAGGCAGAGCAAACGGAGGAGGTGGCCATCGCCCTAGCCATCGCCGACCGCGACTGCCACACAGTGCTATGCCACTCGAGGCAGGCGGTGAGAAATTACGCCAAAGGCAGGATAGCGAAAGAAGCTGTGCGCATACTGCAGGCAACCAAGAACGACGATGGCAGCAGACAAGTGAGAATCAAGTGGTTCCCGGCGCACGCGGGCGAGGCGTCAGACCGCAACGCCAACCACAACGAGACGGCACACGCCGAGGCGCGCGCTAACGGACCGCGCCTCGGTCGACTGGCCACTGTGGTTCAGCACCAAAGACCGAATGACCGACTACAACGAAATAATCAAGGTGTTCCGCCTAGCTCGCAGAACTCTTCCACTCCCTTGCTCGGGGCTCAGTCGAGAGCAAGCCGTTTTATTCAGACAGCTACAGACGGGCTCGCTCCCCAGCCCGTCGCTGATGCATAGAATGTATTCCGAGACGCACCCGACAGACAAATGCAGAGTCTGCCGAACGGAGACGGCCGGCTTCGCACACATGCTGTGGAATTGTAGCAAGTACCAGGAAGAAGCTAAGTCTGGGAGGATCCCGCCGCGACTGGGAGCAGCCGCAGGGAGCGACAGTCAAGAGGAACAATTCTGGGCCGTCCAGCAGGTCATCAAGGCGTTGGCCCGGCAGGGAACCAGCGAGCCGGCCACGGCGAGCGGGGACCCAGGCCGCGCGGCCGGTGCCCAGAGGACGACGTAGGCCCCGTCCGGAGCGCGCGTGCGCGAGCGCGCGTTCTACTGCTGGCCCCGAATAAACGTTTTACCAATCCAATCCCACACCTTCCCTGCACAAAACTTCTGTAAATAAATATTTTTCAGTTACTTATACACGACATAAACCACGAACTTGTCGCGTCCAGCCACAGCATGCTGACCACACACCCTAGCTATGTCTGCATCGGTTCAGCGCGTACGAGATGCTGTGCTGCTAATGGAATAGATGTCGACGACGTGCGTCAGTGAGCGCGCTGTGAATATGCGCACTCGCAGTATCCTCTCCATCATTCTCATTATGTCGGAAGGCGTCGCACTTGAAGTGAGCCAAATTTATGCGCTGGTGTGTTCTTTTTTTAACTCATGAAAGGAGGCGAGAAGGAGGTTGGAACTTAGAATAAGGCAAAACACAGTTCGATGGATTTGTTGCCATGTGCGGATACAAACTCTGTCAGACGCTCTTTCTTGGCATTTTCACTCAAAAAGAAAATATTATAAAACCAAATACGACGCTTCATAGTGACAGATTTGAGCGCAGCTACTTAAGCGTTTTTCCTATATATTCAAGCAAAAAATTTGAGATGCGTGATAGGCAGTTACAAAACACTCTTTATTGTGTCCCGCGAGCCCAAGAAAATTTCTCAGAAGCAGAGAAAAGAGAGCCATGAATGAGCGGCCCAGAGTTCTTCTGTTTCGCATTCCGAGCAATTCTCTTTGACCCCTGATCTCGCGTGGCTTTTTCGCCAAGTTACAAGCGTAATTTCGATCTATCAACGGTAGGGTCACGCAACCTCCTCTGTTTCCTCACTGGGTGTCTGACAGCGAGTTAAAAAGGGAACTGTTCAGCAGCCGAGGAGTGTCTGTAAATGTAACCTAAAGGGAACACACGCCCGCTGAAGGCTGGAAATGATTACGGTGAAGGTATTTGTGTGAGCGTTGCCGTTCCCAAACATTGGGTGTCGCCGCCCGGCTGTATTCATGGCTGGATTTACGGCTATTTAGATTTAGAAAATCATCTTCAGAAAATATCTTAATTATTGATTTGTTTATTGTGAATTGTAAAAAGGCCCAGGAAAAACGGTCCTAAAAAGTTAATTGGAACGTATGTTTCTGCGTTTGAATATGCAGCATTAATTCATTGGGCTACAGGACCTTTTTTTTTTATTGAACATGGCATTTAATACATTGAAAGAATGTTCTTTGTAGATAACTATGTGGAAATTATTATGAAAAACACGATCACATCGCCACGGTCTAGTCAGCGATGTTATCCAAATAACATAAAAAAAGACTAAATTTGATACCGCACTCTGTACAATACCTTACTGCCCTACCGTTTGTCGATGAGCCTTTGGTTTGTTTATTTGTTTTGAAAGTGCCTTGCCGGCTTTGAGCGCAGATGACTTTTGTGGCCATGGTCCCAAGATCTTCCCTTCCGTTAAGGGGTGAGCGTCCAGACGATTAATGCAGTGCACAGCGTATGTTGTTCAGAGTCAAAAACAGGGCAATCACAAAGGAGATGCTCAGTCGTTTCATCAACGCCACATCGTTCACAAGTAGGGCTGTCAGCCATCCCGATCAGGAAGGTGTATTTGTTTGCGAACGCAACGCTTCAATGAATTCAAAGAACATCTTCAGGTTGCCCTCTGGCGGTAGGTAAACTGTAGTGAAAACACTTCTGTTAGAAAGTACTACAGACAGCCCTTCCAAATCCCGAGTTGACTGTATAAAAGATGGGATCAGTTCAGGATTTACATGACGTTTTAACAGCATGGCAGCTCCTTCTCTCTCGTATTTACGATTAAGATTTTGTTTCTAGCAGAAGGCATATTAGCATGGAAAACTTGAAAAGGGCTAGCAAAACCGGTTCTAATGAACCCATTAGTACTATTATGGTTTATATGCTCGTCTGAAACAATAAAAGATGTCAAATTAAGGTTCACCAACTTCGACACTGTCGAGATTACTCAAACACCGAATAAGCCAAGCTGTATCCCCAGCTGCACACCGAAAATGGATGCAACTGTTTCCATGCAAGATAAACTTGAGATATTTTTTGCTTTAGCCCATCCATTTCTTTGCCTCGAAGAGCACATCCTTTGACATATATGGGAGTTTAAATGGAGATTAAAGAAGTGGAATTTCTGGGGTGTTTTTTTCTGAAGCCATTGCTTTCTTTTTTTTTTTTAAACCGAACAATAATTCCATTGTTATCTTGTTTGTTGCTTTGAAAACCGAGCAATAATGCCTAGTGTCGTTCCAGTTTTAGCTGGTAGGCGATGAAGGGTGAGGATGTCATCACTGCTTAAAACAGGGGCTTTCAGTGTCTTAGCCACTTCATGTACTTTTTAACTAAGGTTACGTCATCTGTTTGCCTAACGCCGTGGATCTCTAGGTTTTGTTTACGGCTCCTCCATTCAAGGTCGTTTAGTTGCTCCTTAAAAATGTTTAGCTCAGACTCCTCCCAAAGGTCAAGGGTCGGCATCCTTCTTTCCAGTCCTTTAATCTCAGTTTCATGCAGTGTCAATTCGGATAAGAACTTTTATTATTTTTCAGGCATAAGCTGCCCAGTCAATTAAATGTTTTCTACTGTGGTTTTATACTTGGCACAAAATTACAACTTGGCATGAAATTTTGTTTTAACTTTAATTGCAAAATTAAGGGTATTATTTCAACCCTCCTGTTATTATTCGTATAGTCTATAGACATCGAGAAAGTTTCGACTAGTGAGCAGAGCGGTCAATATTATGGTTTCGAAGTCACCTCTTGAGACACAGAATACATATCAATGTTGGCTGACACAACTGGTACATTTCGCACTGCTGGGGACTCTGCACAACGTATGATGTTGCCACTTAAAAAGGCTCTTTGCCCAATCGGTATTCTAGAGATAGCAGTACTTAAATATGCAAAGAAGAGCAATATTTCTAACTTCAACCGAGCTAAAAGTTCGTCCTTGTACAGAGCTGCAAACGCTATCATGCACATCGTGAGGAAATAAATTATACGACCTCCCATATTCGCAATAAATTATCGTACGTTTTAATGAATCGAAGCACAAACTGAAACATACTAAAATGTGTGCAATATACGTATGACCGCTACCGGTCTGTGCAACTGAGCCCGGGACGAGTCAGGACTTTGATCGAAAGTAACATTCGATTTTGAAGCAGCAACGCTACGATCGAGCGTGATCGTCATCACTACCACCTATAACTTCATCGAATCACTTCTTTCAATGTGACGTCAGCGTCTGGGCGTCGGCTTACGAAGTCAGCGGTGAGCCGCTATGTGCGGTCATGGCAGCAACTTGCCTCTTAATCGACGGCGGCAAGTGGTCAATGTTCAGGCGGGCGTCTATGACAACCATGATGCACATGGTCTGTAACGTCGGAGAAAAGTCTAGTACATGCAGATCCGTCAGTTCCTGCTCTTCGTCATGCAACTCCTGCCGGTATCCCGCAATGGTTGTCAGGCCCACGCCGCTGAAGACGAAGGCCCTGTCAGCAATTACGCAGCAGCCAAAGTACTTCCTCGCAGACGGGCCTGACCTCCTGGGTACCACTCGGCTCCAGGAGGACGTTTTGGGATCATACTTGTGGAGGTCACCAAAGTATCTCAGCAGGTCGTAATCCATTCCACCAAATATGTACAGCTCATCTTTGTACACGAACGCAGAATGGTTTTCGCGGGCTGGCGGGGCCTGTCCATCGACGCGCGGACGTACCCAGGTCAAAGTGGCGGTGTCCAGAAAGAAGAGAGACCTGTCGTAGACTTGGAAAAGATCTGCAGTGTGTCCGCCCCAGATGTACATATGGTTGCCTATGGCACACGCCGAGTGGAACACACGCCTCCGCGGGAAGTCTCCACTCGTTGGAACCCGATGCCACCGTAGGGTATTGAGGTCGAGGAAGTCTATGTTCGGTAGGGGCGTGGTGTTAGGCGGGTGTCCACCAAAGATATACACTCGATGGCCCACCAAACACGCCGTGTGGCCGCAGCGCACTTCTGGCCTCTGGCCGGACACATTTGGACGACTCCATGTCATGGACTTGGTGTCAAAGCGATAAAGGATGTTACGGACTTCAGGGTCACTCCTTGTGCCCCAGAGATAGGCGCAGTCTTCGTGGGCTATCACCGCGCGGCAGGAGACGCCCGTCGGGGCGCCGCCGGGGAGGAACTGTGTTTGAAGGAGGTCCCAGCGGCAGGATCCAGGGTTGAACATGTAGACATCGATTGACTCGCGATTGCTGACGTCCATGTCCGCGTCAAAGGAATCAAATGAGTATATCTTGCCGTTAATTGAGACAGACATATGATTGACGCCTACTGGAACACCTCTCAACCGCATAGTCCACATTGTCGCAACTACAAATCTTCTTCTTCTCCCTAGGTTATATGGCACATACCCATAATGGGAGATTGGCTAGAGTTCATTGCAGATGTAAGAACAGAATTCATGATGTCGGTTTAGACTGTGTTATAGATAGCTGATCAATTTGGAATTAGTGTTGCTAAAATAATTAGGACAAATTTTGAGGTGATAGGAATAGTAATCGAAGAAAGGATTTAAAAAATTACAAATCGGTTCAGGGACTTTCTTCTGCGGATTACTGTGGCACGTGCAGGGATACTATAAAAAATGAAAGGAGGGAGCCGGTTTTGTTGCTTAATCTGGTATTGATCGGGTACATTGCCAGTACCAGATCAATAAACTCGAGAGGGTGCAAAGGTTAGCCTTAAGGTTTATATTTTCCGCTTACGCCAAAACACAGCCAGTCACTGCTCTACGTATCTAAGCTCAAGTACCTTGAAGCTACACGTAGGAAAATAGCGCGCCTCAAGTTTCTTTATATGCTCAATGAAAATAATTTTAACTTATACTCTAGCTTTGTATATCTGACCCCCAGGAAGGTTATCAGCCCGTACTAACAACTAATACGCCATTATGCCGAACACACCTAGAATTGACCTCTTAAGTACTCGTTCTGTCCGAAAACCACTGCTCAATTTAATAACCTGAACCCCTACATTTTTCATAACAGCAGCTCAGCTGAGGCTTGCGAGAAAAAACTGGAATTGTATTTCTTGTAGTAATATGCGTGCCTTTATTCTGTATTGTCTATTTTTTTCCCAGCCTGTAACAGCCCGTAAGGGCTTACAGTAATTTAAATAAAAAAATAAGTTGCAATTTCCCAAGCCAAAGTCGGGGAACTGGCCAGGATACGTTGTAGAGATAAACACGTTAATGAAAAAAACTGAGAGCAATACAAAACATGCACTCTAGAAATGCGAAATTCCGAGCGTTGCGGCTGTTGCTGTTACGCACAGGCTTCTTTATACTGGACGCGTTTTGTGTGACTATAGGCGCTTCTTTCCTTTGTTCACCTTTGCCTTTTCCTGTCACTATCTTTCAGTCACGTCGCTTGATGATGTCATCACACTTTACAGGTCATCCTGGCTATGTGAATTTTTCACACGACTGTCACGTGAGTCTTGACGTCATTATTTTGTGCCTCATTCGTATCATATGACTGTCATACTTGATGACGCCATTTTTCGAAAGTCATCCTGGTTGCGTGCCGTGGCTTTCACATGTGTCACTTGACGTGATGACGTTATTCCATTTCGAAAGTCATGCTGGTCGTGTATTCGTGCTGTGGTGATGACGCCGTCACCTTTTTTGCAAATCATTCTGGTCCTGTCACTGTCATGTGACTGGATGATGTCATCGTAATTCTTATTAATGACACACCACTAAAATATTTTCGGAACTCAGCTGCATCATTGACTCTGTCAAAATAGTACTGACATTATTGTCACCATGTTCCCAGTCATGGTTATCATGAGAATAAAGAATTGGTGACGTCATCGATTACTTGTTAGGACATGCACTATTACTTTTAGCACTGATTCTTTTCATATGATTAGTATACGATACGATCATATAATTTCATATGATTGTATGTAATGACACTAATGACGTCATATTTTGCAAGTCATAATTTTCATGACCGTATGTTATAATTTTGTGACGTGATTTATTGCTAGTATTTCATGCTAATCTACTATTGTTAGAACTCGATCACCTTTGTCGTATGACTCATGAAACTAAAGACGTCATGATATTGTTGAATGTCCTCGTTATCGTGAGGCAAAATCATCTGAATTGTTCTCGTCTACACTGACGAGGTACGACATACTTTACACCTCATTAACTTCACACTTTTCCACAGTAACACCCCCTCCCCGACTACAGTGACCACGGTAAAGTGAGCTCGCAGCCTGACTTGTCCGACAATTTCTGAAGGAGTGCTTGTCGTGTGTCCTGTCTTCAAGCTGTTTGAGCTCGACGGGATTAAAGTCCCGTTCTCCAGTAATTCCGGCATCAGTGCTTCCAGCGTCAAGGTTGATAGTGAAAAATCATGAGCATATGTCTATGGCATGTAACGTGGCAAGGCACTGATCGTTCTGATGGTAGTGCGGCGTCACTGAACCGAGATAGCAGCAGCTGCCAGCCGGGGTAGCGGCTTCAAGATGAAGAGGTGAGGTCAGAATCAAACTTACCAGCACCCTCGGATCGCAAGTCACACTGCCCTGCGGACAGGACCCCAGGTAGCACGAACTACCGGCTCAATATTGGACTATCTTGGCAAATCTAAGGTACTATGTCTGTCCGGGAAATGTGAACCCAGTACCAATATTTGGCCCATGATGTGTGCTGCCTGGGATGGTTATATGTCGTACTAAGATGCAAAATTAAGCAATTTGCGATTAAGCACGAATCAAAGCAGGATCTACCCAGGCAGCACGAATCACAATCCCAATATTGGAGTATATTGGCAATGCACTGGTCTCATATAGGCCGGACATTTCCGGACTGTGCCAGTGTTGGGTGCATGGTTCGTGCTCTCTGGAGAGTACTCGCAAGGGAGGCCTGTCTACACAGCGGTAACGCTTTCGTGTGATAGCTATAAGGCAAGGCCTATTTGTCAACTCTTGCTGTTTTTCAATCGCTGGATACCTTGCCAATGCATACAATTCGGCCTCAGAGCTAGTTGGAAGAACGTAAAATTTCACCGCAAACATCACGGGTCTAATCGGTTCTACCTGAATGCTTTAGAAACAATACGTGCATCACAGTTTAGATTATATTTAGCAACTTTTCATGTTCATTGCATGTATATTATATGACACTTTATTTGTCACTTTCATCATCAGCACGGCAATGGAAGTTACAGGAGCCTCGCCCTTCCAAACCTTTAGCACCGCAGACCTCTGCTGCTATCTTGTCATCGCCTTGCATGACCATTTGTTTTTCCTTCGTGACATTGCTCAAAATATTATTAACGTGGATTTCTTTCCTGATATAATCTGCTCTCATTCTGCTTTAAATTTATTTGTCATTTTACTTTCAATGCCGTATTGCTTGGTCTCATTAGGCTTAAAGTTTTTATCCCCTAGGTGACCATCGCAATGATACAGCTGTTGCCTATCATCTGAAATTGAAGTTTGAAGTTTATTCTTAGTTTCTTCATACAGAAACTAAAGGACCCCGAACAAAAGGTGCGTACTTGCACATGACTAGGTTTAAAGCCCCATACTATCTGCACACAGGGGAAACAGCCCCATACTGCATATTATCATTATTACTTATTATCATTGTCATTGCATATTATCAGCTGTCATTCATCGCCTCAGATGACTGGCAAAAAGTTCTAAATTCTTACTCTTCTATTTATTTTACTATCGTGCTTTGTGTCTGCACTAGGTGAAATATAGTGTTACCAATGCTACGCTTTCTAGTGTACTTTTGATTATTTAGGAGATTGTTCCGTCTTAGTCCCGTTTTAGGTTTTCCCATTTGCGGAACACGATGTCCATAACGCCTAAATAATTTTTGTTCTGCAAACTATTCACAATGTTTTCCTGTGATAAAAGCTAGCAATTGAGGCACCTTTGCTCTTGTTGTGTAATCTTCAGTGTTCGTCTCTACCTTGGCATTGAAGTTCATTGTTATATTGTATTAAATAATTTTTTTATATATACTTAGTACCGACTCCGTGTCATTTTTTTTTTTTTTTGCGCCAGCATTGCAAGACTTAGATATTTCCTGCAACACATTTGCATGGATACATTTGTAATCCTCTAGTCTACTTTTCTACCTCACTGCCATCTCTGAACTGCGACAAGAAAAGAATGGAAGCGTTGTTCGGGTGAATAGATGTTTCCTTGGCTTCAGTTTGCAACTAGTAGGAGAAAGAAAAGATTTATATTTTGACAATAATTTTCACAACATTATCTCAAGTATGGCACAAATCAGCTTTCGAGCTCATGTTGACACGTCGTTAATTTTGGACTGGAACGGAGAATCGTTCTTAGCGTAGCTTCAGCTCTCAGTACCGCGACGATTCGGCCACTTTCATACTAACCAAGAACAAGTAGCATTTTATTCAACATTACTATACGTGCAATATCGATCACGTCATACTTTCAAAACACGGTTATAGTTCCGTTCACTGCTCCTGAACATATTTTCACACGTCACTTTTGCAGATGATGTACAGAGATTCATGCAGGCATGTGTTCACCAACGTGTTGTCTACCGACCAGGAAGTTGTATACTCTAGTGTTTCTTGCGCTCATTTTCATTAGCACTCCAATAACGATGGCGATCACAATCACTACCGCGATACCGCCAATAAGGATCCAAACCCATAGTTTTGTAAAAGGACCTGACGACTGCTGGCCCTGGACACTATCAGCAGGTGTAGAAGACGCCATAGTAGTGGCAGCTTCCGTTGTGACAAATTCTGTTGTAGTGACAGCTGCTGTTGTAGTCGTTTGTGTTGTAATCTCCTCTGTCGTGGTCGCCACAGTTGTCGTCGCCTGTGTCGTCGTTGCCTGTGTCGTTGTTGCCTGTGTCGTCGTTGCCTGTGTCGTCGTTGCCTGTGTCGTCGTTGCCTGTGTCGTCGTTGCCTGGGTTGTCGTAGCTACTGTGGTGGTCGTAGCCACGGTGGTCGTCACGTCTGGAGGAGTGTAGGACACTGCCACAACGTTGGACGTTGAGGAATTCAGTCCATCACTGTTAAAGACGCGGGCTGCCATGAAAGCGCGCCAGTTAACGGCACCATCAGCTCTTGGCATGGCGAAGGTTTTTGGTAGAGACACAGTAACTACGTGCTTGACGCCGGATGGGAGTGGGTTGAGGTTGCCTTCGACAACGTCGGCTGCTGTGATTTTCACTTGGTTTTCGAAGCTGACTTTCAACATGGCGTCGTCTCTGCTCGCGCGGATCTCTATCGACGATGCTGGAAAATAAGATATTGGAAGTCATAACGATGAATCATGAATTTGAGGTTTAATTGGCGGGCCATAGTTCCGCCATGTTTATCAGGAACCGTGAAACACATGCAAAGATGGCTGCAGACTACAAAGTATGATAAAAAAATTGCCTCGTAGTATATTTTTATCTTATTTGGCATTCGTTTTGAAACACAATGAGGCGCTTCGCAAGTGGAAATGTCCAGGCTTCCTGTGTAGGGATTATTAAAGACATACCGCATCAGGTAATATTACAAAGACTTATTATCACTGATTCCCCTGCACTGGGTTCTTATTTTGATTTGGAGAAGTGAGAACTGCTGCAGTAATACAATGTTTGATTTCTAATGGTTGCTACTGCTCGGCTCGAAATAAAGTCGTTTCGGTGTGAGCATTGGTTCTAAGAAATGTTCTCTCGCTGACTCCCTGGAGCCACATTATAGACATAATTTATTTCGTCGTAGATCCCTTTCAGTTCCTCCAGCATAACAGGAAAATAAAGTTTTATTACTTGCTATTTCCCAGTTTATAAAACCCATCCCTAGAATACCGTCGAGTGGCAGCTTCCAAGAAACATAAAAGAATCTGATTATGTGCGTTAAAAATGCAAAATATGTATATTTAGATCACCCTTGAAACTTCGACCGTTTCAGCGTTGACAGTATAGGAAGCAAAGAGGCACTGATGGGAGGCCGCCTTGTGGCTTGAAAGTAGATTAAGAAGCGTTCACATGTAGAAATATCGCCAGAAAAGCGCACTGTTCAAGCTTCTTGTTTCTTCGTTCAGTTTTCCCCATCAAGGTTTCAGCACAACAATGTCAAAAAAAAAAGTATCGCTTCAAGAATGGCGCATATTTCTGGGCGACTCCAGTTCCACAAAATTACGAGCAGAAGTCAAAACTACCGACATGCTTAATAAAGTTTCGTTACTTTCATTCATCCTTTTACTCAATGCTTACCGTTCCCGGTCATCAAGTGAGCTCCGGGCCAGGTCCAAGTCAGCTTCACCAGGAGTCTGTCATTCTGTTCTGGAAGCATTTCGGACACGGAGAGGTCCCGGATGTCTCCGGGAGGGACCTGTGCTTCCAGCAGTTCCTCCGTCACCTGGAAGGAACCTCCTGATGCTGCCCTCTGGAAAGGGTCCACATCTTGCTCGCCTGCCGAGGTGGCGTTTCCTGTTTCGGTAGTTGCGTTGACGACGATGAAGTCGTCCATATTATAGTCGTAGTCCGCATCAAGGTCGGGATCTATATCGAAAGTATTGCAGCTAATGTTAGAACAGTGAAGGTTCGAAGTACACAAAGTGTAGCACGTGTACACATGCGCTTGTGCACGCGACAACGTATAAATATTTCTGAGGTTTGCGCTCTTTCACATTTATATAGTTGATACCGTTTACAGCTTTCACTCGATAACGGATTTAAGTAGTTGAAACCTACCTCAAGAAACTAAAAAGAGACGGTAGGGGGAGAAATTGGGGGCTATCGAAGAAGCTTTCTCAAACGGAGAGGAAATATGCATTTAGCATTACGTTGAGCAACCAAGAACATGTCGCACTATTTTCAGTTTGAAATTACTGAAATAAATTTACTGAGGACCGTAAAACGCAGACACGAGGAGAAGCCATTCAAGACAGGAGATGTCTTTGTTCCTAGCACTGTGTTAATGTGTCGACAGAAAATAACGAACTATCCATACCCGGAAAACAACCTTTCCTGTCTTCTGAAAACAACCTTTTGAGCAGAAATTGGGGTTTAAATCACTCTGCTCTCTTTCATCTTCATCAGCCTGACTATACTCACTGCAGGGCGAAGGCCTCTCCCATATTTCTCCAATTAACCCGGTTCTGTGCTCTGCATCCACTGGACCTCTGCGAGTTTTTTAACCTCATCCGCCCACCTAAGTTTCTGCCGTCCCCTGCTACGCTTTCCTTCCCTTGGAATCCAGTTTGTTACCCTAAGCGACCATCGGTTATCCTCTCTTCGCACTACATGTCCTCCCCATGCCCATTTCTTCTTGATTTCCACTAGATTGTCAGTAACTTGAGTTATTTCTCTGACCCACTCTGCACGCTTCCTATCTCTTAATGTTATCCCTACCATTTTTCGTTCCATAGCCCTCTGCGTTGTCCTCAACGTAAGTAGAACCCTCTTGGTTAGCCTTCACGTTTCATTAATTAATTCCCGAAAACTTTAATTTCATTTCCTGACTTGTTACCTTAACATACGGCTGTACAGCGAATTATATAATGGCCTATTCTGATTTGGGAAAGAGATCTTGTACTATAGGGAGGACGTGTTGTGTCAATGTGGGCAAACTTCGATCATATATACGAACCAGAAAACGTGGCAGTTTTTCGGATTGATTTTATGTTTGGAAAGCTAAACACGGTGGCAACGTCAGAAAGCGATAAAGAAGAAGGATTTTAATCATATGGGCTATATGCACAGCCTTTTGAAGTGACCAATCTCCCTTAGGGCTAATCCAAATTGGTTCTTCGGCTTTTCCTATCCACAATGATGGTATTTGCTTCGTTAAATTTGTTCCTTTCTCTGATTGCTCTCTGCTCTTTTCTTCGCTATACCTTATATTCAAGTTGACTGACAGGGCTTTTATGTATATACGTGCCGACAGCTGCCACTTATATTTGCATTATATAGCCATCGTTTCATTATGCAAGGGTCGCTGTCACAGGAATAGAATGCCAAGCATGGTTTCGCTCGCAGAAAATACTATGAAGGGAGAATGCGTGTGGGAACGGCGAAGCATGAAGCGGTTTCGGCGGTAGCAAACAATCAGCGGGAATAAATAGGGAACTATCTGCAGAGAGAGGGGCCGCACTCTCTTTCAAGGACATGGACTTTGGGTAAGCCACAAATTCTGACACATAGATGTTTTGACACTTTCTGAGAAACAGTTTTTAAACTTATTTTGCACGAAATGTTCAACATTGCGACAACAGTCAGAACTTCCCGTGACCGGGTTCTTGTTCTTTGCTATCGATTTTGAAAAACGCGCCGCATAGATTTCCTATTGAAGACTAAGTTATTTGTGTGTGTGTGTGTGTGTGTGTGTGAGAGAGAGAGAGAGAGAGAGAGAGAGAGAGAGAGAGAGAGAGAGAGAGAGAGAGAGAGAGAGAGAGAGAGAGGGGGAGGGGGTAAACGCTGGAAAAATTAAGGAAAAGTTTCACACACATCGGACGGTTCGACCATATTTATGAATATATTCACAAACGTATTCCATATTTATGAATATATTCACAAAAGTATTCCACACTATTCCACAGTTGCGACACAACTATTCCAAAAAAAAACAACAAACTGACGTCATAAGGAAGGTGTGAATTCCTCACTGAGAGCACGGTACAAAAATCAGAAGGAATCTTTTCCTATGAATCCGAGGATAAGACCATGTATATTTATACTGCCATAAGGCGTATTCATTTTCATATTTTCTCGTACGGAAACCATTTTCTTTTATAACAGCTTTAACTACTCGCTTCAATTGCAGAAAACATTGTTTGCCTCGCTTAGGAAGCTCATACCATTCCGGTCAACATGTGCATGACACTGTGTTATATTATACCATAGTTACCTCACAAGTATGAGGGGCCCGGAATCCTGGGCCTGACTATTCAAGGCAGGACCATAATATTTTCATCATCCATACTATGCATATCATAAAACATTTCATATTGTTAATGACAACCAATTCTACAGTGAATAGCGGGGCTACATTTAACCTGACATATTTTCCTAAATGATTTTAAATATTGTTCACCCTCAAATTGGACGTCGAATTTATACCTGCCATACCTGAAATATATCTGAGGAACTTACCCGCAGTTGTCGACAGCAGGGCTATGGTGGTGGCAAACGAACTGCCGGAACCAGGCCTCGGGTTCACAAGCCGAGTCTTACTGTGGCCGGACACGTGAGCCGTAACGGCGTACCTCCCTCTGCCATTGAAAGCAGTGAAGTATCCGCTGTACGTACCATCGTTTGCGTCCACATCTGGATCTACACAGGAAGGGTTCAAGGAAGAAGCATACTTTGAATGCGCTCAATGCCTCAATTGAGAGCTTAAGCTCGTTAATTAAACGAGTTCTGCCAGGCTGTACACTGCGAATGTTTATTTTCGCTTCCTGATTACTTTTTTTTTTCAAGAGAACGCCAACATGGAACATTACAAAGATGGCCAGCATTAAGGCCCCCCGCAATAGATCAGTGGTTAATACGTTCGGCTACTGAACCGCAGTCACGTGGTTCGAACTCGACAGCAGCGGCCGCGTTTCGATGGAAGCGAAACACAAAGGCGTCCGTGTGCTGTGCGATGTCAGTGCGCGTTAAAGATCTCCAGGTGGTCGAAATCGTCCTGCAGGTCTCCACTATGGCACCTCTTTCTCTCTCTCTCTTTTCGCCCCCGCCTTTCAATTTGCCAATTTACCAATTTTATAACTCCAAATATTGCTGTAGTTTTGCACAGAAGACGTGGTTGTATTTTACGTCATGATGTTTTTTTTTTTTATACTTGGCACGTGTGAGCTGATGCAATGAAGATCAGGACACTGCTGATCGCACCTAACGATACAGATACTATCATTATGCATCATCTGTCATTTAAAAAAATAACTAATAAATGAACGCATTCGTAATACCAAACGTACGAAGTCCTACAAAATACAAAGAAGGGTAGTAAATTCGTACCTCGGCCATCGTCAAAAAGTTGAACCTTAACCTTGTGTGGAGCCTTTGGTCTGAAGACTTCTGCAGTAACTTCGGCATTGAGAACGGCCTTCTTTCCCTTTTTGACATCGGTGAGTATAATCGCTTGCCTTGCATTAGCCACGTTCAAGCTGGCCATTCGGCATTCAGCCCGAATGGGTTCGTTAGGATCCTTTGCTTGAGACTTGACTTGAATGTTGACCTCTACTGCGTCATAGCTAGAGCTCTCCACGTATAGCACCCATGTTCCAGCCTTTGAGAAAAATAAGCAGGTAAATCACGGAAGAATACAACAGAGAGAGGAAAGGAAAGGAAGGCAGCATAATCAAGCTAAAACTCGCGGTACTCATGTAATCAAATCATTGAGTCAATAAGAGCTTTGGGCTCTCAGAAAACCACACCGGAAACTTTCTGACCAGTCCATAAACAAGAGTCTGCCTTCCCTTTGTACTGAAAATGCCACCTGTACAAAAAACAAGGGTGGCGTGCAAGGAGCCAGCTCCGAAGCCATTAGGTAAACATTGAAAGTTGTAAAATAATCACTACAAATTTGTTTCCGAAGTGGCTATGGGACATATGTATTAGTTACTGATGTTTGGAAATTAGCAAAGCGCAATGGCATATTGCAACCCATGTAAGGAAAAAAATATTTTTGACGGTCGCCGTAATGCAGCGTTAAATAAAATACACTTTTGCATGACAAAGAAAAGAAAAAAAGGCATTGAACCTCACTCAGCTCAATACAAGAATCGATCTGTAGATTTTACTTGTGGGGTGTAAATGCTATGACAGGTGTAAATATTTGTTACTGTGTATTAAAAGCTCCTAAGCGCCGAAACTCAACGATAGAGAGCATTTCTTTACCGTTGCAAAGAGGATGGGGAAAGAGGTTGAAAGGAGATACAGCCAACTGTGTGAGAATCCTGTGGATCTTGAACCGCGGCGAGAGTGCCAGTTCACGTAGTTATCTCGACGTAAGCTGAATATTTGGGATAGGTTTATAAAAGGAAGCTTTATTTACTTGCAACTCAATACAACTGCTCTTGCCCTACTGAAAAATCAAAACTCCTACCGGACTATAACCTCGTAAAATCTCATCTAATCGCATAGACTCTTATGCGGAGCAGATCATTATCACAAAATATTGTACATAATTTATGATAATGCACAAGAAACTATAAAACCTTATTTAATTATATGTGATATGTATGTGATTCTTATGTGAATTGAGTGAGATTGTGTGAGAAAATGTGAAGTTATTGCCACATACAATTTTTTCAGTAGGGTGCTTTTTAACTTTCGATCAGATGAATTAATACCGACTTGTTTAAAGCGCAGCCTGACTCAGCATATTAGGAACTAAGTTTTCATTGTGTTTAGATGCATGTTTATATTGTCACATTAGGCGGTGCATACGCATAAGGAAAGAAGAAGAAGACTCTCGTGAGTTTGAGAAAGACGACGTTAAACAGCGTCGGCTGGTGCCTACAGAGAACGTCTGTTTGAAAGCCTTGCCTTCGGTGTCCGCCCTCTGCTACAAGCTGAACTACCCCGTAACACCTTGGTGGAGGTGCGGGGTGGTTCAGCCCCCCCGCCCCGTAACAATATATATTCAAGGAAATGTTCCTGCTGCGTGCGTATAAAAACCAGTAATTGAATATACACATGTGAGAACGAGCCTACAGCTTTTCATTAGTTGGGTGTTTCCACGTAAGAACGAACAAAGCATAGTCGGTCGACCTTTTATATTTATTATGGTTTATTTATTATTATTTATTATGGTGTTTTATGGTCTTGAGCAATGTGTATGATGTATCAAGCTGGCAGCTAGTTTTTGCACCACTCCTGCATGGGCCGTAA
Source organism: Amblyomma maculatum (assembly GCF_055883805.1). Classification (NCBI taxonomy): domain Eukaryota; kingdom Metazoa; phylum Arthropoda; class Arachnida; order Ixodida; family Ixodidae; genus Amblyomma; species Amblyomma maculatum. The sequence continues at coordinate 73,196,496 of NC_139352.1, read as the reverse complement.
TGGCTTGCAGTATTTGTAAATAAATAAATAAAAAATTAAACTTCACACATTGTTGCCCGATGACTGGAAAGAATAGATCTGCAATTGGTTTTGCTGCCAACAAAATATTCGAGACATTGGGAATTAAGTAATGACCAAAAGATGGAGTGCCGCACTTATCTTCTTTGCTTTGGCCACCTTTGGTTATGAATTACACGAAATATATTATTGTTACTTAGCTGAAATTTGTCTGACTAAATACATGCACCTTTGTATTTCAATTCATTTAATTTTCGCTTTACTGGGTAGTTTGTATGTTCTTATATAATTTCTCAAAATCGGCCTAGGAAACAAAATTTTACCTACTGTGCAGGCCTTTATTTAAAAAAAAAGTTTTGTGGTACAGCAGCAATAGTTCCACAATATATTCTCAGCATACTTTCCTAACAAACTGCTAATCCTCATATTTATATAATGTTTCAATACAGAGATAAGATCGCGTTAAGTTTAAGAAAATAGCGAACAATAAAATTTCTGAGGAGAATTAAAGAAAAGACCCATCTTTTATATTTTTAAACCTTTTCACCTCTTCTCTCTACTTCAGCGTTCAAAATGATTAAGAACATGTTGGATAATTTGGTTGCACAATTAATTACGGCCCCCTCAATAAGGCACTTGCGCAAGACACTGAGCACCGCGCAGGTTTGGATTCTACGATATTTATGAATCGTCAACGATTTTTAAATTTTGGCCCTTCTAGCCTAGCCGGATATATTTTTGCGACTTCCGGTTTTCGCACGTCGTTGCTATGGCAACAAATAGGCGTAGTGTTGCTGTTCTTCGTTATACTGTGAGTTGCTATGAGTGACCATGACGACCGTGAGTACCGCGACGACGACCATAGTCAAGGTCAAAGCTAACTAGGCTCACTTTCGGTTGATCCAGTTCCAACGATATGCACTAGTATTTTTTAAACGTTTGCTAAAATATAGCTTGGAGCTGTTTATTCAAATGGGAAGGATTTTTTATTTTGCTGTGTTATGCAGCCTTACCTTGGCAGGATTGGGAATAGAGATCGTTTTAAATGCCCCTTTGTCGTCCTGATTGCAAGCATAGCACTTATTTCCACTAGGATCCTGGAGCCACACTGTAATGGGTTCGCTGCTGGTTGCGACGCGTTCTACGAGGACCACGGTGTTGTTGCCCAAACTACTCTCCAGTATGAACTCTTTCTTCAGCTGTCTTGTAAAGGCCTCTTGGCCCTCCATGACCTGTTAATGAATGCACGAAGATTAGCGCTGAGATATGCAAGCGTTGTTTTTATCTTCAAGTATTGGCATTACACAAAAATAATAAGCAATTTATATGAAAACGCAGAAAAGTGGTCTAAACATGCTGATTTGACACAAGATTAGCTGAAAAAATGGAGCCGCATGAGAACATAACTTGATGATACACAAGTCACGGCATTGGAAGAAGGCGATAAGGGAAATGGTGATGAAGTGAATAGGAGTTGTAGCACGAGGAGAGAAGGGGGAAGGGAGGAAGGTGGGAGAAGCGGGGTGGTGGTGTGTACCTGCGTGTACCTGCCGGAAGCTTCGTCATTTTGTGAGGTGGTCGCTGCCACGAAAGCTCCCTCCATCTGAAGAGCCGTGTTGCCTTGGAGGTCTTGGAAGGCGAATGCTTTCGCCCTTGTTGCAATGGCCAGCTCCTCGAGCTTGTTATCCGCCGTTCCTCCCAGCGCCATCGTACTCACTTCGACCTTGGCAGCCACTATCTCCGGCTTGACTTCGTTTATGTAGGGTGCTTTATTCTCCCCGCCGTCACTCATGAGCACGATTATTCCCCCTTCTGGAGTCTCGTCGTGAGTATTGAGCACCTGAGCAAAAAGAAAATGATGGCTGCTCCGTATACACATGGGTGTGCCTCACTTTCCAAATAATTGCTCGAAAGCATCTTGAATGCCTTAAACAAGCGGCATATGTGACACTTGACTACAAGGCAAGAAAAGGGGAATACTAATTTACTTAATGGGGCACAAGTTTGGGTGTTAGTTTCAAGAGGTTTGTTCCATAAGCGGTGAAAACCACAGGTTCAAGAATATAAAAGGGTTTTACTATTGGCCATGTCACCCGCGATAAAGCAATCAACGGTGTTCTAGTGATCATTACTGAATTTCATGCGAATGAAAAAAAAAAGAAATATCCGCTGAGCAAACTTTGTACAGCTAACTCGTTCAACAAACGTGGGTCCGGTGGTCATAAAATCACAAATATTCGCCGGCACAACTCAGCTGTCTTCTATCCCGTAGTGATCGTTTCCTGCATCACGTGCGAATTTCTTAACTTCAATGTTTACAACGCAACAGCTTACCCCAGAGTGTTTTAGACGGAAAAATTTGTTGCAAAGTAACTAAGGATCCATAACAAAAGGTAAGCATACCGGAGGGAGCGTGTATGTTACCTCAAGAGCTTTCCTCAGGCCGCAGCCAATGCATGTATAAAACACCGTCTTCAGGTTCCTGACAGCGTTTACGAATCCCTGCCTCGTGTTGACGTTCACAGGCATCAGGGGGTGCTCAACTTTGGCTTCTGTGCTGAAAGAAATAATGGCCAGCCGCTTCGAGCCGTCCGGTATTTCCTTGACGTAGCGTTCCGCTGCATCTTGAAGAAACTCCATGCGATGGTGGTCCTGTTCAGGGAAAGAATGATGGTCGGGGTAAGGATAACAAGACTGGCCACCATTTTTTACAAGTATTACCGAAGTATCGAACAAGTGGCCATGCAGCGGTCTGTTCCAAAATGAAGTGGCGAATAAACCGAGAATAAGCCCATTCGTGTTAAGTGATTCTGTTTGCATCCCGGTTTCCCACTCTGCTTCGTCTCAGAAAGCTGTAGAAGTATTTTTGTTCGAAAATGCTGTTATGCTGCTAAAGGGTGGCCAGCTGTACTTGCAACAAGGTTGTTTGAGCGCCGGACCTCAGTTTATGAGAAGTATTTATTTGTGGCCTAGACAAAGTGAGCTTTCTGACAAAGCACTTGCTTCTACAATCTCTTTTCCATAAATATATGCTTTAGTTAGTTACTTAATATGGCTCGTTGCTTTCTTGCTTACATGTGCAGGGTATAGATGCAAGATCGCAGGGCAGTTTCAAGAAATTATGAAGAGGAGAAAATGGGCACCTGGCTCAGCCTGCCTTGCTCTCACGCAAATGTGAAAAAAAAAAACCGAGTAAAAGGAAATTACCTGCTTAAAACCAAATCTGTTGAAACGAAACGACTGCTGCTTTCGCGGTCGGTATCGGCAACTCAGACACAAGACATCATACCGTTACAATCTGCTCTCGTCTTCTACTCTTCAGAGCGGCCCCCTGTTCTTTGATGCCAACTATACGTGGTGCAATGCTACCTTATAGTTTAGCCAGTAATCACCTATCAATAACCACCTGCCAGAGTTATGCTAGTGAGGGGGATCTGAGGGGTCTTATTGAACGAGCTAAATGACCGATGTATTTGTTGCAATGACCGGACAAGCTTAATCGTAATAGGCGGGCACGGCCAATGTTAGCTGCCTGCCAGCTGCCACCTGCATGTACCAGACAGACAATGCCGAATTTGGTGGATGGGACCTCTGTGCTGAAGGACTAAAAAGATCGATCGCGCAAATGTATATCGTGTCGAGTGAAGGCGATATAACGTCACCAGGACTCACTTTCCCATGGAAGGTGCGGTAGTGAATACTATAGTGGTGCATTAAATGGGTTTCTTTGATTCTGAACACATCGTAGGAAGATGTCCATAGTGAGGACAAATTATGTGAGGCAACACATACCGTATCAAATTCCTTGTTTGCTAATTCGCACTGAAACCCTGCTAGATTTTAAGAAGTCAATTCCCAAAAAGCTGCTCAAGAATTGAATACTGCGAGAAAATATTGAGCCCATCTTATTTGCTTTCCGGTGTTTTGCTCACCTATATGGTGTTTTAGTGTTGTTTCTTCTACCCTTTGTTTCCACAAAAACGTGAAGGCATAATTATACGTCTGTATTATATCTTCATTGCATCATTATATACTGTGCTCACTGTCAGTGATATTGCTAACCGATATCCATATTCAGTCATGCACTTTGCAGTTATTTTTTTCTTGTATATTTTTAATTTCGAACGCAATATTACTTCCACTTTCAAGCCTTCGCGTGACCCGGCCGCTGTTACGTCTTACCCACGTGACGCTGTGACGTCACACCCCACGTGACACATGGGCTGGCAGGAGCTGCCAACTTGGGTATCTCGTTTCACATGGAACGGTTATGTCAGAATCAGCCTGCTAGGACCCTGGCACTCACGTTACCCCTATGGGCCACTAAGGCACGTTCGTATGGGTTAGTTAAAGCGGGGCTTTATATGTGGGCTGAGGAAGAAGAAAAAAAAAAAAGAAGAACCCTTTTTGCTCAATATTTGGTTCAGCGTTGAACCCTTGTAATTTTTTTTTTCTTGTCAGAGAACATTTCCTGACATGCATTCTCGTAGGTTTTTATTTATTTCCAAATATTCAAAATTATCCCTAATGTATTAAATAAACATGTGCATTGTATATTTGAATGAAAGTAAGTACTGCTTGCAATTGTGGTTATGCACGAGTGTGATCCTTGCGTGCCCGAACTGCATACGGAGCAAAGGCCTTTGTCAGGCTTCTGACATTTTGCCTTTGCTTCTGTTTCTGTAACCAGAATAAACCAAATAAATTCAAGATTTAAAAAAAAATTCAAACTTACGGTCATGCTCTGAGAGACGTCAAGGACTAACACAACCCGTTGAGGCAGGACTTCTTTTTGCTGGGTCTCGTCGAAGGAGACCTGGATCCTCTTGGACATGTCGGATCTCGAAACCCTGCATGCGTGAAGGCAAACACGCATGGGCGTTGTTTTCAATTCCGGTTTTACAGTATTATTCATGTATCTAACTAAATACAACAGTATGTTTAATTGTGCAAGTAATCAATGAAAATAAATAAGATATCGGCCTTTGAGAGGGCATGTAATAATATGGAAATTATTTCTTAAAGCGCAACCAGCGCTTGAAACATTGCATTGGTTAACATGTATTTCACGTAAGGTAGACGCATAATGATGTTACCTTGCAGGGATCTCGCGACCATCTCTTTTGAAATAACTGTGCTGTACCATAACAATGCATTCAGCGCTAAGAAGGTGCTGTCTCTTTGAATTAACGCTTTCACCGTGTCTTTATTTTATGAATGGGCATCCTGAAGGCCAGCATAGTGGTATCCCCAGTGAAAAAACCTCTATGAGTCATAATACCCTCATACAAATTCTCCTACTAAACGCATACTAAACGCATACAAATCTCATATCATATCATACAAATCTCATTCAACGTATGAGAAATACAGGAGATTGTATGACATTTGTATGAGTTTAGTACGAGAAATTTGCATGAGGTTATTGTGACTCATACGACTTTTTTCACTAGGGATATCTTTCAATGACAAATGTTTCTACCCGCGGAACAACTTAACTCGCGAGCATTAAAAGGCTGAACGCAAAAACCTACCGTCTGTCGTAAAATTGAACCACTTGACTAAAAAGAAGTGACGACAACCGCTGAAGTAATACTTATTGGCTTGACGAACATTGTTACTTCACTGGACCAGAAGTGTCATACGTTTCGGTGTATATCCGTCGTGCCCGGGCGTACGTCAATTTTAGATAATTTTAAAGAAACATCTACCATCTAGACGGATGACCCGAATATATCTGCTTATGCGCGCGCAGACGGGTAAGCAAACAGTGCCATGAAACATTGACATAAACCTCAAAGTAAAGCGATCAACAACTGTCAACGATTGAAAATAAATAATGTAAATATGTGTCTCTGTGAGTTTTCGTTCATCTGAATGATCGCCGAACAGTTGTTTTTTGTCGTAGATGAAGTGATACAAAAATTGAAGTTAATGATTGCATACACGGTAAAAGATAACTACACACGTATTCAAAACGCGTCATTCTGGTTTTCTAGGCAGATCGTAGAAAAAAGCATACTTCTGGAAGTCTTCGTTTTCGCTAATGACATCCCATGTGGACCTTCCGTTGCACATCCTATTCTGCTTGTTGGGGGCGAACCGGTTGTGCAGACGACTTCCCGGGTTGGAGTCGCAAAACTGGCTGATCTGGAAAATAATTAATATGGTGTCCTCAGTAAAACATGCGCAAGATGTATCTGCGCTGCGAAAAATAATAAAAAAAAAACGTAGCATCCGCCTACATTAGTGCAAAGGCATTCATACGTGCGCGTACCACCACCGACCACGAATCGCGTCCAATCTTGTTTGTGTCGTCGCTCTGATTGGCTAAGCTGTTTCGTGAGATCACAGCCACGGGGCCTCTCGAGGGTGCTTCAAACTAAGTCCGGTATAGCGGAATTGTAACGCACGAGTCTCCCCGACGGGTGTTTCAAGTTTTCCAGCCAACAGTGAGCTAGTGATGGAGTCTGTGACTCACCAGTGACTGACCTCTCGTAGTGCTTTCACACTAAAATGAAAACGTCGCAGCGGATTGCAACCTTCTGAGTTTGAACTCGTATTCAAACCTGGGTTCAACAGCCGAGCGTCTCAGCTATCGCGGCAAGTGCTTTCACTAGTTATGAATGGGCTTATGTCGGGTAAACATCCGTAATATTTCTAGGGGGGGGGGGGGGGCGCATCCCAAAATAATGAAGAACTATCGCTCCTGTTAGTGACATAATTGTTTGAAATATCGTTCGACAAAAATACATGTTATAGGGATTACTTGTTTTGCCCCTGCTGCCTTGACTGGACAAAAGAACTCTAGTTTCCAGTCTCCAAACTTGTGAAATGATATACTACTAATAAATCAGTCAACCAATCACACTATCAATCACTGCTTAATCGAGGAAGCAAAACTACATATATCTTACGCGCTGCATGCAAGGCAGCCATTATTTCAATGCAAATTTTTCGATTTAAAGTTGTACTTAAAGTAGACGCGCACTTTACAGCAGCGCTATCTATTTTGGGAAATTTGTTTCAGGACAATTCCAGATCAGAGTGATATGTTTTTTTTTTATTTCCTGGTTAACAGTCAACTTTCCATAAAACTTCTTATAGGATAGTCGAATGCTGCTCAACAATGCATCACCAAAATTTGAATGCGCTCAAATTGCGAACAAAATCACATTGGCGAAATTTATCCAAGGTATATTTTCGGGGTAAATTTGAATATGTGCTGCTTGAATTTACCAATCTAATCTCATACTGGCTTGAGTTCTGAACACGTAACGTACATGTGTGAACTCTGATCACTCTCAAGGCGAGCGCTATTTGAGCGATGGAAATGAATGCAATGAGCACATGTCAGCTCTTCCTTTTACGATAATCACAAGGTTGTACTAATCACTTCACAAATCAGCAAGTAAAAAAAGCTATAATATAGGGTCATAAGTTCATATGAAACTGCTCGATCATCAAATGTTACAACTGGTCACCTTTTGCAGTTAATTTCTACTGTCTCGGGTTGTGGATTGTATGCACGTCTTCGGCTTTACCGTCTTGTACTTGTGCGCAACGCATACAAAGTAATCCGCTATCACATTCATTTCTTCGGGGGCTTTAAGCTGTCCCAAACGTTTATACTGCATTACTACTTGTGTATGTGTGCAAGGCATCCAAGGATCTCAAATGGCTGAGGCTTAGCTTGGTTAAGCCTGGTCAGATGCGAAGCATATTGATTGCTAAACTCGGCTTTCCATGGTTAAACTTGGCTAAACTTTTCTTTCCTTGGTTACACGTGCTTTTACACGGTTTAAACTTGGAATGCACAATGTTTTCCCATCGCATAAAACTAGGTAATAACATGACTCGTTCATCTCTAATCTAACTGTGTTACCGACACGCACAACGAACATGTCGTCCCCCAGGCCAACGATACTCGATTGCCACTACGCGAATATGTATGCAAAGCAAAAGCTCTCCTCTGTCGTGACGTAAGCATATCACGTGGTGTGACGTCACCATACCACGTGGTCCGCACGGCGTGCAACCGCAGCCGACGGCGCGAGCCGGTCCCCCGTCTCTCCTCTGTCGTGATGTCAGCGTATCACGTGGTGTGACGTAGCATTCCACATTTGCACGGCGTGTAACCGTCACGAAGGGCTGTGGTTTACCTTCAGCAATATGCTTCGCATAAAAGAACCGTTATCGCATTTTACTCTTCGGGGTCTTTAAGAGGTCCCAAACTTTTGCGCCGCGCTATCACTTAGGCACTCTGTCCTTGATTTCTCCGATTATCGCCTGAATTCTGAACTTGAAACATTTCCCACTGAAAAACGAAAAGTTCTACAGGGCAATAACCTCACACAATCTCATCAAATCACATACTCTCATACGGTGCACATCATTATCATGAAATATCTTCCATATTTTATATTAATGTACAGGAAGCTATGGGATCTTACGCAAATTATCTGCGACATGTATGCGATTTGTTACGTGAATTCAGTGATACTGTTTGAGAAAATGTGAGGTTATTGCCTCATACAATTTTTTTCAGTAGGGTTAACTTTGAACCCAAAGCGAAATGAAAAATAACAAGCTGGCGTACATGCTCCTCGTTTTGTTAATTAAGCTAATTTGTCTGCAATATTAAAGACAGCGGATGGAGTAGACAGCTTTTAGCAACCGTAATAGTGCAATGCTTAACGAAGACTCTGCGGATATAAGCTGACGCTCGTGTAAGGTGCACGCACGTTTTAGGAGGCGCTGAAGGCAATATCAAATTTGATTTCTCATGCCTTGAAGCAGGCGCATCCTCCATTTGGTGCTATCGTACCAAGAAAGAAGGGCTTTTTTCATTCCTCTAAACTTTCCCTTCTTTGGGTCTTAGATGAGCATTCGATCGCTTTTGTGTGAACAGTTCTGAAGTGCAGTGCGTAAATGTGCACCGGTTCTCTACTTGGCTAAGTGAGAAATCAATATGCATAGATTGGGAAGTAAATTAGAGCAAGAATATTATCTCAGGAGTATTTAAAAATTTTGAACGCATAACGACTCATTTTAAGAGGTTGTCTGTAGCACAGATACATACGTTGCTCTGGTATGGCATGAACATGATGGAGGACTCGATCACGCTCCGTCTGGGCCCATGAATGTTCACCGTGCAGGTCTCGGTGAATTGGCAGTTTGATTTTATCTGGCATTTTTCACCACTGGCCGTTGTAGCTGTAAAGCGAATTTTCTGCGAGCAAGAATTCAGCCTGACCTGAAATAAAATTAACAAATAAATAAAGAGTAAGTCCCTCTTGCATTTATCTGCATGGCACTTCAATTGTGCTGAGTAGCGGTATAAAAAACTTGTGTTCAATTTTTACTTTCTCACGTGAATGAGGAGACGAGAACTCCAAAGCATTTCGGAACGCAGCGTGGACATACACATTATGCGAAGCCGTATGAGAGAAGTCATTTGATATTTTATTTATTCCTGGACGAAACTGTTGCATCACCTGTGACCACTCCGTCTAGGCAAAACAGCGTTTGGAGTGCTTATGTGTTCTGAACAGTGATTTGCTTATGGCTCCAATGGCGCCTTTTCTCCTTTACTTTAAACACAGAATAGTTATATTTTTATGAGCAGTGCAGTATACCTAAATTTCACTCCGTATGTGACCCCATTAGCTTACAGACCATCAAGAGTGCTCACATTTTGATTAACCACATGGCTAATTGCTAGCTTAGCTCTCGTTGCTATAAGAACTGAGACTGAGTGAAAAAAGCCACTTTAAAATATCTTTGTAACATTGGTTTTTCGAACGCTATTTGTGTCATATTACGTTGATTGTGAAAACAAAAATACTCACCCTGCCATCATCACAGTAAGTTAAAGGATAGGCGTCGTCGTTTTGACTACCGTACTCGTCGAATACACCATACCGGTAGTGAGCCCATTCGTGCACGAAGACGTACGCTGAAAACAAAAGATCACGAAATCGTCGATTGACTTTCAACTGACTTTCAATTGACTTTCAAATGCGTAAAACAGAAAACATTTAGGCGGTGTCGGAGAGAGCCACACCTAGTATGCAGCCCTTTAACTAACTGCGATAAGTTACAACACGAAAAAGGAAGGAATAAAGGTGTCAACGATAAGAATAACCAACCGATGACAATGCGTCTCATTTTTTTCGTAGCCTCTCTTGCCTCCGAACTCTGTATATTCAGGGGTATTTTTAATCTCGGGCACTTCAGACGCTAATCACTCTTTGGGCTGCAGTGAATTAATCACGGTTGAAAATATTTTCCATGCAATGAATCCGCAACCAACTTCAACTTGCGGGACCATCAGCAATAAAACCAAATTCCTTTTTGTTATCTACCGGTCATGGTGGCTCATTGACTCGACCTTGCCGTGGTGGCTGCATTTTGATGGCAGTAAAACAAAAAAAAAAAAAGCCGTGTGTCGAGAGATTGTCAGGGCATGCTGTTATTGAGCGCATACCGTATATGTTTTGAAAACATTTTCCATGCAATGAATCCGCAACCAACTACAACTTGCGGGACCATCAGCAATAAAACCAAATTTCTTTTTGTTATCTACCGGTCATGGTGGCTCATTGACTCGACCTTGCTGTGGTGGCTGCATTTTGATGGCAGTGAAACACACACAAAAAAAGCCGTGTGTCCAGAGATATTGTCAGGGCATGCTGTTATTAGCACATACCGTATATGTTTAAGTTTTTCTTGTTTTTAGACGCGGATCTACTACGGCGTGTGACAAAGACGAGGTGAGGAACGTTTTTTTTTTTTTGCTGTACTACGCTGCATTTCAAGGAGCTTGGCAAGTGTGACAGATACTGCGCCTTTATCTTCCTGTGAATCAATTATTATTATTATTATTATTATTATTATTATTATTATTATTATTATTATTATTATTATTATTATTATTATTATTATTATTATTATTATTATTATTATTATTATTATTATTATTATTATTATTATTAGGGCATGCTTAAGATCCGCTGATGAATATGACGCGATAGCGTTTCCCAAACACACACGAACGATGTTTATTTAATAAAAAAATTCTGCACTGGTACTTAGCATCAGCAAGCGGCTTTCCATTTCAACGCATGCTTAATTTTTTTTTTTCATTTTATGATTTGGTCAACTAAGCACTATATATTTTGTTAATTAACGTCATCAAGCATTTCTTTTACATTCTGAGAATCTAGCCCTCTTTTATCAAGTAAATATTTGATCATCTGCACACTGTAACTTTTCTTAACTGACATCATCAAGCAGAGGCGTTTCATTATCAGCAATTTGACACCTCTCAACCCTCGTTTTGCTAGTTTTTCATTTCTTTAATTATTTATTTGATCAGTTACTCAATTTTAATTGGCGCTACAAAATTGCCTTTTCATTTTCAGCATCTGAATGCCTTTGAGCTCCTTTCTTCAAATAACTTACACTCTAAGTTTTCTTATGCAGTCCCATAAAATATTGACTTTTCATGCTGAGCGTAGTGACTCTTTTCAAGCCCCGCTTTTTCAAATTATTTCAATCAGGAAATTGTTCAGTCGCGTTCTCTGAATTTTATCAATTAGCATAATCAAATATTGGCTTTCCTTTCCGTGAATTTTGACACCTTTGGAGCACCTCTTCCAAGTTTTCATTTAACTAATAGATATGCACGCTTAAAGTTTCTTAGTTGAATCATCATGCATGATCTTTTCATTCTTGACATGCTTTTCGCCTCCATGGAAAAACGGCCGCCGATGCCGGGATTCGAACCCGCATCCTTGGGAACAGTAGTCGAGCGCCATAACTACTGCGCCACCACGGCGGGGCGGTCAATCCATAACACTATTTTATTATTTTTGCATCTCAGTTTTTGTACTACGCTTCATGCTCGAACAAAACGTAACGTTGAGTTTTATTTTTTGAGAGGCACCCGGCACTTCCAGCGGTGCAGATTGCGAGGAACTGCAATACGCTGCGTCGAGTCAGGACACCAAGCGCCGGGGTATACCTTCACTAGTGGACCACTATGTGATGTAAGACGTTTTATAAACTTTATAAAAATTCTGACGCAAGCAATTTTTTGCGTATCATTTCAGATAAAGAGATAACGTTTGTTTTCTTACTTAGCATGCAGCTGCTTTCCAAGTTCGAGGTTAATTAATTGAGATACCAAGCAAAGACATATACTCCCTCTGATTGTGTGCTGTAATAACTTCAACATAGCACGCTGTTGTTGTGGCTGTGGGTAGTGGGGGTAGTTTCACCCCAACGCCATCCTGATAAACGAGACAATAAGTAATTCGTGACCGGTCTTTCTGTTAACTATCATTTCGTTTTGTGGATCTGTGTGTAATTCGAAATTACTAGCTGTAAAATAGGAAAATAAAAACCTGATTTCTCTTGCTATAACTTGTTTCTATATTGGCACCAGAAAGTTGTACGTGAGAACAAAAATATTTAGCTGTGCATTGCAGGCGAAATACTAGATAGCATTAAATATACAAATATAAATCAAGATATAAATTATTCTTCATTTACTAGGACCTGCTGGCCTCCTTTTATATATACTTTTAGGTACCTCAAGCGCCCTCGGGTGACAGCTCTACTGAGGGGCGGGCTAAACACATGGAGTTAAAAAGCAATGGTTTGGTCAAAATGTTTTGGGTCTCAACATCAGGCACCGAATTCATCTCATCGAACAAACCAACCGAGATGATGCGTATCACGCCGTATATCCCATCACACTGTTTCACCACCAGTTGTTTGAGTCCAAGTAAACAACACATAAAATAAAGTTGTACAAGTATGGTCTTCGTTGGTGTCGAGTGTTAGACTATAAGGTGCCTCATATCATGAAAACTTCGAGGCCTACATCCTTTAAATTGAGTGAGACGCCTCAGAATAAGTGAATGAGTTAACCCTCCTTTCTGTGTTCTATTGATCTCAACTGTCGTCCTGATCGTTATACTGAACTCACATACAGCAAACAACAACAATGCACAGGAGAGTATTAAGGTCTGGAGGAGGGGGAGGGGGGGGGGGGCAAGGCGCCATTTCTACACTGAACACTTATCGAGCCATGTTGCCGTTGGTGTATCTGGTGGCTCTTATAAGGTATATAATATCTGTGTTGTGCTTGCCAAAGACTCAGCGACAGCTATCAGTTCAGTGCGAAGCCGAAATATTCAGTATATATGTGCTTATGCATAGACACGTTGCAGCCGGATACTGACTCATTATCTTACCTGGATTGATGTACTTCGTGACAGTCGATGCCTTAAGTTCGGCAAAGAATGCGGGAGGGATTTGTATAAAGTCTCCTGGCTGGCCGCAGGGCCTCAGCTGCTTCGTGAAGGGCCGGTCCTCGAGAGAGGACCCAGGGATTTCAACACGAACGTCACTCTTGTCGAAGGAGCTCGAAGACACGGGTCTTGCACTGGTCCTCTTGGGCCACGTGTTGGGAAAGTGAATGATCACGTGCTTGAAGTACACCCGCCCATTGGTAGCATGGTGCAGGAACTCGGACGAAGACCGCAAGAGCTCCTGCATATGATAACGCCTAGCTCTATCGTTCCGCATGCCTGTTGGAAGACACACGAGTTCAGTATACCAACGTACACTGATGACTCGTACTCAGCTCATTGCGAAAGCTATGAAACAAGAAGCTCGCGAAAGAATATCATCCCAAGCATTTCAGTTTCCTGAGAGCGAAAGTCTATTGAGGAAGGGTCTCTGTGGAAAAATGGCGAGAATTGGGCCTAGTTGGTTATTCTTAGTGGTTTCACCGCGCTCTCTGTGGATTATATGGCAGCGGATGCCAGTGACAAAAGAGCGTCCACTCTTCGGCACAGTTTTCAAGAGCAGCACTATGAACGTGGCTTTTTCTATTGCTACATATCGATACCAACTGCGTTACACAGAAATTAAATAATTCTCATATAGTTTGTTACACTGATCCTTGTACGTCCCTTCATTACAATCATACAAATCATTTGATACTCCCTCAATAAATCCAACGAAATGCCCGGCACTTTGACATCAGCAACTGAGGCAGAAAAGTGAAAGGGAAATCCTGCATTCTCTACCTTAATGTTTGTGACGATAGACTCGTTGTACGGTACGTCCTTGTGGATAGAAATCAGTAGGTTCTTGTATCCGCCATCTGCAGTGTCAATCTCCAAAGACGCTGCGTTCATCAGCAGGGAGAGCAGCGCTGTCGCTATGTGGAAACGCCCGCCCATGCTGGCTTTCTTTTTCTCCCTGCAAGAGCGAAAATTACAGCCTTATGTTCCTTGTAGCCGTGCATCGCCGGGCGGCAGCTTAACACTGGCGCTTGTTGCAATCAGTGCTGCACCGCTTTCTCGGCACAAACCTCGCCCGTACGCGGTTGAGGCGGCGCCCACTTCAGCGAAGAAGTCATGTTTTCTCCCTCTCTCTCTACCTCTCTGTGTGAGTGCGTACGTGCGTGCGTGTGTGCGTGCTTCAGTGTGAAGCCGATACCCACAGATCTTTTGGCGGTTCGCAACGGATCAGCACAATGAGTGAAAAACTTTATTAAGTATATTTAAGGGAGGGGGATGTGTAGGTGGGGTCCCTAGTCCGGGAATCCAGCGGCTGCCGTTGCTACCCGCGCACGTGTCACGAGGGCCCGTTGGGCCTCTAGTCCAGAGCTGGATAGGACAGCCTCCCACCCCTCAATTGTTGGCACTGCATTCGGATCATCTGGAGGATTGTGTGGGCAGGTCCACACCATGTGGTGCAGGCCTGCCTTTTCCCCGCAATATTTGCATTTGGGGTCGCAGAACCCGGGGTGTATTGTGTTTAAACGGGCTGGTGTGTTATATGTACCTGTCTGTAGGCGTCGCCATCTAACTTCCTCCGCTTTGGAGAGCCCCTTGGCTGGGGGTGGATATTTTCTGCGAGAGAGTCTGCAGTGCTGTAACCTCTCCGCATACGTCGCCAGAGGGCCGGGATAGGGCGGTGTGGAGGATGGAGGGGTCGAGTCCCGGGGGAGGAGAGCTCGGGCAGCGGCATGGGCGCACTCGTTCCCTTCCACGCCTTGATGTCCCGGTGTCCAGACGAGGCATTTGTCTTGTTCGGGGTGCCCATAATTTTTCAATATTCTGGCAGCCTGGGCACATATTCGCCCTTTGATGTAGAACGTGCGGTCTCTTACGCAGCGCCCTCTGCTGGCTGCAACACTTGGAGTCTACTTAGCTCTACAGACTTCATTCACAAGAAGGCTCGCTTTGTGCTCCGTATATCAGTATGCTTTCTTAAACCCTCACATGCTTTGCGAAATCAAATTTCCGCGGAAAACTCCCCGGGGCCAAAATGATATACAGCCTTTTGTGCGGCGTCTATCTTTGCCAGTATGAAGGTGCAGGATGTTGAAGCGGATATACGACAACCTCACCTTACGTCGGGCACTTCAACGGAAGAGCGATGTAGTAGTGGCCGGCAGAGTTTGGCGGTAGGTGATATTAATGCGTTCGCGATGGTACAATATGGCGGCAGCTGAGCAAATCCCTAACTGGCCACATCACGCCAAACGCTACTGAAATGTTCCACAACCTCAACAAACGCCGTATAACGGTCGAGTCGTCTCCTGGCTGCGGCCGATATGGGTGACGGCCGACATTTCTTCCCCTAGTACTCTCCGATTTCTCTCTGGCGTTTTCATTATCGTATTTTTCTCAAACTCAGTGTTAGTTGTTATTAAGCACATTTCATTTATAACTTTTCCCTTGTCCAGCCTGATACATCTGTGCCGCGGAGAGATCCTTGACCTGGCCCAATAATCTATTCTGTCTGTGTGCATGATCCTGTGTGGACGCTAATGAGTAATTAGTGCCGTTATAATAATGATACGGGGCAGAAGGCTAGCACAGGAAACCACAGCAGGTGATGGGCAAGTGTTCACAGCGTAGCAGAGCAGAACACAGCAAGTGTTCAGGCAAGTCCCAACGGTTTCTTCAGCTTCGTCGTCTCTCACTCTATTTTCTATCGTCGTCCTCTTCGGTGGCATATACGTAACATTACCCCGCCACGAAAAGCACCGTCTTGGTGTGTACTACGTCGAGGAACTAAATCTGGAGTGGTAGGGCTTTATGCGAGCGACATGAACGATTTCGGAACGTGGCATATCGAACTGTTGGCGTGGGTGCGCAGGGCTGACTTCGTATGTCACAGAAGTGACTGGCCGTAAAACACGGTAGGGGCCTGTGTACCGCGGCAAGAGCTTCTCACAGAGTCCAATTCTACGAGCGGGAGTCCAGAGTAAGACGAGCGAGTCCGGAGAGTAGTGGACATCGCGATGTCGAGAATCATGGCGCCGTTTTTGGGAGTTCTGGGAAGGAGTTAGTCGGCGGCGAGCAACAACACGGGCGGCGTCAGCTCAGGATATGGCGTCACGAACATAGGAGCTGGTATCAGTGGTGTGAGGCAGTACGCTGTCAAACGGAAGAGAGGGGTCACGGCCGAACAGAAAATAGAAGGGCGAGTAGCCCATTGTATCGTGAAGGGATGAATTATACGCAAACGTAACAAACGGTAAAGTAATATCCCAGTCACGGTGATCAGCCGATACATACATTGACAGCATGTCCGTGAGTGTGCGATTGAGGTGTTCGGTGAGGCCGTTCGTTTGCGGTAAGCGGTGGTGAAGTAGTGCTTAATGGAGCAGTATCGGAGAATTACTTCGACTACTCGAGCAAGAAAGCAACGGCCACGGTCAGTGAGTAGCTGGCGTGGAGCACCGTGGAGCAAGATAACGTCGTGGAGGAGAAACGCAGCCACGTCAGTTGCACAGCTGGTGGGTATCGCTCGTGTAACGGCATAGCGCGTGGTATAGTCCGTAGCCACCGCAATCCATTTATTCCCCGAAGCAGATAGAGGAAAAGGCCCGAGGAGATCAAGGCCAACTCGGTAAAATGGGTCTATTGGGATGTCGATCGGCTGTAGGTATCCAGCAGGCACAACCGAGAGCTTCTTCCGCCGCTGGCACCTTTCACAAGAAGCCACGTAACGACGAACAGAGCGGTAGAGGCCTGGCCAAAAGAAGCGCCGGCGGACGCTGTCGTAAGTACGAGATACGCCAAGATGACCCGCTGTGGACGCGTCCTGCAGCTCCTGAAGAACGGTGGCACGCAGGTGTTCGGGTACTACGAGCAGAAGCTCAGTACCATCTATCTGGTCGCATATTTCGCCGATATAAAGTGCCGTTGTGGAGCACAAACAAAGCAAGAGTGGCGTCAGGGTGATCAGTGCTGAGGCGGTTGATAATGGCGCAAAGCTTGGGATCTAAACGCTGCTCATGACGAATGTTTAAAAGGTCAGAGATGGACAACACAGGTATCATCGTCACACTCGCTTTCAGGCGGCGGATCTACCGGGTTGCGGGACAGGCAATCGGCATCAGTGTGTAGCCGGTCGGACTTGTGAACGACAGAAAAAGTATTCCTGAAGACGCAGCGCCCAACGCCCCAGACGACCAGTAGGGTCCTTCAGCGTAGAAAGCCAACATAAGGCTTGGTGGTCGGTGATGACGGAGAACGGGCGGTCAAACAAGTAAGGGTGAAATTTTGTAATGGCCCACACGAGGGCTAAACACTCACGTTCTGTGATCGAATAATTCCGCTCAGCCGCTGAAAGGAGGCAACTGGCATAAGCAATGACGCGAGTGCGGCCCGTCTGCTGTTGGGCGAGAATGGTGCCAATACCGTGGCCACTGGAGTCGGTGCGTGCCGCCGTTCGTGCTGAGGGGTTGACGTGTGCCAGCACGGGTGAGTTGGTGAGGGCTGCGATGAGCGCAGAAAAGGCTTGAGATTGTTCTTGGCCTCAGCAGAACGGAACGTCGTTCTTCAGAACAAGTGTGAGTGGACGAGCCGTGTCCGCAAAGTTGGGGACAAACCGCTGAAAATACGAGTAAATGCCAAGAAAACTACGAACGTCACTGGTACAGTGGGGTGTAGGAAATTCACTTACAGCGCGAATTTTGTCGAGGTCGGGTTGAACGCCGTGGGCATCGACCAGGTGTCCGAGCACTTTGAGTTCACGTCGGCCGAAGCTACACTTCTTTGAATTCAGCTGAAGGCCAGCTCTTCGGAAGACTCCAAGAATGGCATCAAGGCGGTGAAGATGGCTCTCGAAGTTCGAAGAAAAGACAATGACGTCATCGAGATAACATAAGCACGTCGTCCATTTGAAACCACGTAAAAGAGAGTCCATCATGCGCTCTAATGTAGCAGGCGCATTACACAGGCCAAAAGGCAACACCTTAAATTGGTACAGGCCATCGGGTGTGACGAAGACGGTCTTCTCTCGGTCCCGTTCGTCGACCGCGATCTGCTAATAACCGGAACGAAGATCAATCGAAGAGAAATAACTGGCACCGTGCAAGCAGTCGAGGGCATCATCTATCCTGGGAAGGGGGTAAGCGTCCTTCTTTTTAACAAGCACTACAGGTGACGCCCAGGACTGATCGAAGGCTCAATAATATTTCTTACCAACATCTTGTCTACTTCTTGTATGACGCGACGTTCAGAAATGGCGACTCGTTAAGGTCTTCTGTGAATTGGTCTGGCGTCTCCTGTATCGATGCGATGAGCAACGAGGGATGTTTGTCCCAAGCGTCGGTTACCAAAATCAAATATGTCACTGTACGAAGTCAGAAGGCGCGTAAGTACTTGAGAACGATCAGGACACAAGTCAGGAGCTACCATTCCTGATATGCGGGCCTCTGTAGGCGGGGACTCTGCAGGTTGTGTCGATCCTCCAGCAGTAGTGTCAGGTAAAAGTGCAGACACATTAAAGTCAGACAGTGGGGTCAGTTCGGCGAGCGAAATACCCTCAGGAAGACCTTGTACAAAACAGCTGAAGTCCAGGACGGGAATATAAGTGTGATTATTGGCTACGTGCACGATATTATGTGGGAGAGCTATGCTAGGCTGCAGAGTAACGTCGGTTAAGGGGGAAACAACGTAGTCGCCATCAGGAAGGGAGGGAAAAGGTGACATGAGCACATACACAGCGGCTTCAGGTGGCAGACGAGTAAATGCAGCGGAGCGAAGACGGAGCGTTGAAGTTTGATGAGCTTGTTCGTCAGGACAGAGCGGCAGGTCTAGATGAAGCAGTCCAGAAGAACAGTCAATAAGAGCAGAGTGTGCAGTTAAAAAGTCGAGGCCTAATATAACATCTTGAGGGCAACTGGTGAGGACTGTAAATAACACAGGGATGTTGCGGCCGGCAGTGCTAATTCGTGCAGTACACATACCAATAACAGTAGCTGTGTTGCCATCCGCAACACGGAATGGTAGGTGAGGTAGCGGGTGTCAGGACTTTCTTGAGGCGTCGGCGGAGCGATGAACTTAGGACAGAAATGTGGGCGCCAGTGTCAATAAGTGCAGAAATTGGGACTCCATCCACTAGAATATCAATGATGTTACGTCTAGGTGCGGCGGTCAGTGCCGAGTTGGCAGTCCGTGTCGGTAATGCAGCGTCACTCCCGGGCGCTGCATTCGTTAGTTTCCCGAGTAGATGCAGGTGTATGATGGGGAGGAGCGGCGACGAGGTACCGGTGAACGGGATCGACGATCGCGGGGAGATTGAGATCGACTAGGGCGACGAGCAGTTGGGTCGGTTTCGGTGCGAGGCTGATCCGGTTGAGGAGGAATGTGTCCAGGTCCATCATAGGCGGGATGGGGCTCGGCTGGTTGGGCAGAAAAGCGTCGAGGTCCATAATAATACCGACGGTCAGCGTTGTAATAGGGGCGAAGGGTGGGGAGAGAGATATATATATTTTAATGACAACAGGAGATGTCTGCCTGGTGGTAAGCCTAGCATGCTACTCCTGATGAGGGTTGAGGGTGACAGAGTGTGGGAGGGGAAGGGGAAATAAATGAGAAAAAAAGAGAATCGGTGTCACACACTTTCACACGCACATAATCACACACAGGGTGGGGAAGGCATGGCTACGGCAATAACGCGAAGTGTGGCCGGCGCGACAGCAAATAAAACAGATTGGCCTTTCATCTGAGGTGCGTCACTCTGCAGGATTGTGACCAACTTAGCGACGTGGGGAGGCTGGGCTGGTGGTTGCAGCAGCCACTAAAGGAACAGGGTGCGATGGTGGCTGGGGCGACACGGGGCTGGAGGAGAGCCGACATTTGCAAGTTCCTGGCGGACAACGGCTTGTATCATGGCCACGGTGTCGGGGAGCGGAGACGGGAGCGGTGCAGGAGTTAGGGCCTCAAGTTCTCTCTGGACGATCCGAGTCACGGTCGTGGGATTGGAGGGCTAGTGCAAAGGGGTCAGGTCATCGCAGGATGATGTAGCCGCCGTGTTCGGAAGACGGTCAAAGCGATGTACGAGACGTCTTTGTTTTGCTTGCTCAAATTTTCGGCAGACTTGA
The DNA here is from genome assembly GCF_055883805.1 of Amblyomma maculatum. Lineage (NCBI taxonomy): Eukaryota > Metazoa > Arthropoda > Arachnida > Ixodida > Ixodidae > Amblyomma > Amblyomma maculatum. The sequence goes on along the minus strand of NC_139352.1, from coordinate 73,176,047 downwards.
AGCCAACACGGCGAAGCGCTCAAAACCGTAAAATATTCAAAGTATTTAAGTGATGGGATTAATCTGCCCCCCTTTGGTCTTAGTGTAACAGTACTGAGATTATGGTGATGATCTGTTATGAAGAGATTGCACATAATTGTTTTTTTTTATGTATTTTCTTGTCTGTTTTTATTTTATCTGTTATCGCCAAGTCGAATCGCACTGGAGATGGGAACTTTGTCAAGCCGCGTGCGTGACCTTTTTCCTTTCTCTCAGCCATTGTACATGAGGGAAATAAACGGAACTGAACTAATGAGAGCTTAAAACAGAATAAATTGGCTTTTTTGTGTAATTTCATGATAAAAGGCAAGTGGCGGTATAACTATTTGTCCAGCCCGTAAATTTTGCATTGTGAGGTGCAATGATATTCAGTCGAGTTTCTAAATACGAGTACAGTATTTCATTTCTAGCCTATTAAAATTAACGACAATATATTCTGAAGTCGCTTTTCGCAATGTGCTCTTATGTACTATTGCAAGCAAAACGTTTTGCAGCATGGTGGCTTTGTGTCGCAGACCAGCGCCACAATTTTATAGTCGAGGCGTGTGCTAGCGATGCACGTGTTAGCTCAGTGCTCCACACTCAAGTTGGAGCGTGATGAAAAACTTACCGCTGATTTGCATAGTTAATCAAATGCTCAGGCGTGGAGGTAAGCACGCGCTGTTTCACGACGTGACGAGCGGCACGGAGCCGAGGTCAACGGAGTACCACGCGTGCACGTCTGCTGTCCTTGAAGGCAGAGGAGTGACTGATGCGAGGGGAGAGATGTCGAATTTGAGGACGCGCGAGCGACACACGACTGCTCACTCCGGCGTAACACACGCTTGTGCAACGCTGCCCAGTGACGGCTGCCTCGTCCACAATTGACACGCCCCTCTCTCACTGTCTTACTCTCTCACTATGTGCATCTATGCGGCCACTCCGCCCCTTCAGTGTTAAGTCGCGTAATGCGTTCGCCACTTTCCCTTCCTCCTCCTCAAGTTCAAGCAGCGACGATGGACAGAGAGAGGGAGAGAGTGGCTTGTGCTGCAGTTGTGCGACCGCACCGCCTCCTAAATGCTGAGCCGCGCGACAAGTGCGTCGCCACCTTCTCTTTCTACACTTCTAGTTCACGAAGAGAGAGAGAGAGTGAGCGGCTTCGGACAGACATCGGCGAAATCCGTGATTGCAGCTAGTAGTGCTACGCACTAAAAAGAGGGAGGCTTTCGCAGCGATCGGGAGTCTCGCATCTCGGCCCTTCACTGAACGTGTGCGCGTGGTCCGTTAAGAGCCCTGTGAATGACGACATCACAGTCGGTGGAAAACAGGAGGCTGAATAGGTTTTTACTGTAGCGTTGGAGCCAAATTACCGAGTCGAGTGCGCGTTTGCTCGCAACACCAAGTCGGCGATCACCTCACACGGAATTTTTGGCGTGATACCTATTTCTGAACTCCCTGCTCGACCTTTACTTTCCATGTCTAGTTTATACTCCGATGTATTACTGCTACTAACGTAATGTATGCTTTTATTGTACATTTCTCTCGTAGATGGAGCTTACTTTTTGACTTTTTCCGCCTTGTCGCGTTTTCGGTTTTAATATATTCTTGCATTACCAGCATGTTCTGTTAGTTTGTGAAGTCTATTATCTCCTAATTCCTGCTTGCTGGCCAGCACACTGGCATATGTGGACATTTCACTGAATGAACGGCCTTAAAATAAACAAATTTTCCAAGGCTGACTCTTGGATCAAGTAAAAGTGTAAAGCAGCCCGATTCTTCACTGGTTTCCGCCGGCAGCAGCTAAACAAGCTTTTAGTGACACGTTATAGCGGAAAACAAACTGAAAAAGTGCACACATGACTTTGATCACTGAGTATTGGATCACTGTAATGTATTCATAGGCACTATTTAAAACTTTTGAGAGTTTCCCCTGATAAGAGCGAGCGATAAGCAATACTATAAACCAAGGTCATGAACCGGGATTTAAGTTTTTGTTATATCTTAAACTACATAATGCACTACCGTTTTGCTGTCTGATATTTATGAAGTACAGAAGATTGTTCGCGGCAATCGTGATAAAAATCTAAGACGTAGTTTGCCTTTAAATTGTGATCAAAATTGTCTAACTTTCGATGTTTCTACATCTTGGGCAGGTTTTGAAACGATGTGGAGAAAGCGATAGCCAATCTACATCTACAAATTTTATCTGAAATGTAGTATTGGACCTGCAAATATAGAAAGTTTCAGCGGCATCACGTACATCATCGAATCCTGCTAGAAAGTAGGGCAAACTAACTTTTTTCAGGCTAACTTTTATTTAATTATGTGGCGTTGATGAAACCATTGAGCACCTCTTTTGTTATTGCCCTGTTTTTTCAACTGAACGACATACGCTACGTACTGCATTGGATCGTCTGGACGCTAAGGGAAGATCTTGGGACAATGGCCGCAAACGTCATCTGCGCTCAAAGCCTACAAGGCACTTCGGTTTTTAAGAGAGACTAGCCTGATTGACAGACTGTGACTTTAGCACCTCCTCTTCTCTTCTACCCTCCCCCTTTAATCCCCTATTCCCCGTCCCCAGTGTAGGGTTCAGTTCAGTTGAGTCGTTCAGTCGTGTCCGACTCTTCGTGACCCTATGGACCATATCACGCCACGCTTTACGGTCTCTCACTATCTTCCTAACATCGTAACTTCATCTGCAGCGCCTCGAGGATGCCATCTAACCATCGCGTTCGCTGCCTACCCCTTCTCCGGTGACCCTCAACCTTTCCCAACATCATATCTTTCTCCAGCGACTCCTCTCTTCTCATCAGATGACCAAAGTAGCTGAGCTTTAACTTTAGAATTTGACCCTCCAATGAGCAGTCAGGGTTTATGGTCGACAGTATCGACTGATTTGATCTTCTGGCCGTTCAAGGAACTCTCAAGAGTCTCCGGCAGCACCACAATTCAAACGCGTCAATTCTTCAGCGGTCAGCCTTCTTCACAGTCCAACTCTCGCATCCATACAGTGCAGGGTAGCCAACCGGAATTCATTCTTTCTGGTTAACATCCCTGCCTTCCGCCCTCCTTTTCTCCTCCTCCTCCCTATTTTTGTAATAATAGGCAAAATATTGCAAAGCATTATTGTGTCTAATAATTATGAACTCTTTAGAATTGTTGAGTGCAATTTTAGAAAAATTGAAGGTGATGTTCAATGTTTATCTTTTTGCAATTTGGCCGAATTTGAAAGCGGTGCGGAGGAAACTTTTACTGGTTTGTAGATACGCGTTTTTCATAAATAAAGAATATAATCTTCCTAATACAAAAATAGAATGTTTCAGTGGTAACTCCTTATTGCATCACGCCAGAGGGTTTCATTGAATATTTATTTTTTGCGGCGTGTCGCTCTTTCCTGTAAGAACTATGGCGGCAAAAAAAAATTATTTTTAGTCATCTATTTATGGAACAAAACATTTTGCACAACACAGTTTCACTCAAGCTGCAGGGCTCCAAATTTGCGACTTTTGTGGTATGCGATTTTTTTTTCCGAGAAAACTGCAGCGAATCTTGCAAAACTAACGTTCATTCTTTTGTGTCGACACATTGCCCATCGTATAAATTTCACTGAAAAAAAAAAAATGGTCATAGTGCTTCGACCCCCGTTTTTATCTGAACGCACCCCTAGATAGATGAATGCAATAGGCCTTGCAAATTTTTTTCATTTGAACGCCACAATAGCCTTTGTAGTTCATGGTATTCGCCGCAGACAGCCGCCATTGCTGAATTGAGACTGTAACGGAAGTCACATCTCTACAATTCGAAAGAAATAAACGCTTTCCGAAACGAAAAAGTTTGAGGTGAAATACGGATCCTAATTTGTTTTGTTTTTATATGCTACATGCGCTTTTGAAGATCATAACGTTTTTCTAAAGGCTTGCTCTATGCAAAGTATCGGAGTAATTAATTAGTCATCAAAGTTTTCTTTATGCAGATAATAGATAATTAAACCAACATTACACAATATGTATTCCCTTAAATGCATTTGACTCTCTGCAGTCACGGTTTTTGAAGTGAGGGAGAATTTAACCTATAAAATATGCTTGGGAGCCTTGTGATTCCCTAACAGGCGCGACAGTTCAGTCATATGGAATGCTCTTGCGCGTGTGTCAAATTACAAAAATGCTAAATATATTCAGTGAATTTTACTGAATATCACTACGAAAGCGAAGTATTTCACATACCTTTCCCGCTCGAGACCAACGCAGCCACCTCCTTTGAAGTAAAGTCCTGTCAACTGTGCACTGAAGCGGAGCTTTCAGCTCCCGGTTATATTGTGGTCGGTAGGCACATGATAACATTGTGGCAAGGGAGGTTCCTGGTGATAAACCTGCAGAAATGGCGACAATGTGCTGCATCAGCTTTGATTGGTGGATTCCAATGGAAGCAGCATTGCTCACGAAATGGTTGATCCTCTAGATATTGCTATATCGAAAGCAATGAAAATGTGACAATGCTACGTGGGGACGTGATTAGAGGAGGAAGGCGCACGTAATGACACTGCAGGTTGGCAGCTAGGGTAGATTTAGCTTAGTAATATCGAGTAATTACCTTATTATTTTGTTTAGAGAGCAATACTACATGGAGTTACCGGAGGCATATAATGGGAGGGGGTTAATCCCGGGTATATTGATGGGTAACTCAACTTTGCGCCCTCCCCCCCCCCCCTCCTCTAATTTTATATTTTATTTATTTGATACATACTGTTAACCTCCTTGCGGACGTTGTTGCAGGTTTGGGGTATAAAATGAAAGCACAAAATGACAAATTTTGACAGTCCACACTTGCTAACTTTTTACACAATTCTATATGGCAGTGTGGAACAAGAAATAGAAAGAAGAGAAGGATGCGATACCATACAATACAATACAATACAATACAATACAATACAATACAATACAATACAATACAATACAATGCAATACAATATGATACAATGAAATACAATAGAATATGGTACAATACAGTCACCCTTAAGGCACATGTTTCACAATATTTGTACAAACATCGGGCTAGACATATATAGGGTCCTCAAGAAACAGTTGCCAGCCGTGAACTGAAACTTTCTATTCATGAGCAATTAACCACTTCATCAGCTAAATTATTCCATTCGTGGACCGCCAGGGGAAAGAAACAGAACACGAATGTATCGCTGTGTGCGCGATGCTGGACTAGACGTTTGGAATGTCATGTTCAATCGTTTCTTTGTGGTGAGAGTGAAATGTAACTATTGTGATCAATTTTAAGGGATCCAGTTAGAAGAAAGTAAACAAACTTCAGTCCTGTATTTTTTGCTCGGGTACTAATAGGGCTAAGACCAGCCTGTCTAAGAAATTCGGAGAGAGAGTCAAGTCGGCGATACCTACATGTAGACAAACCTTATGACCTTGCGTTGGATGCTTTAAAGTTTGGTAATTAAATTCTTTGTGTGAGTGAACCAGCATGTTATGTTGTACTCTATGATTGATCGCACGAGGGATGTATATGCAAGCAGCTTAGTTTAAAAGCGAGTATCTGAACGCGCAAGGTTCCACGCTTGTTATCTGTATACGAAATATTTCAAAAATTTTTAAAACACCGTCCGTCTATGGTGTGAAAGACTTCTGATACTATGTATCTTGCGACCTATCGTCAAAAGTGAAAACGGCAATGGGCAAAACATTTAACTAAGCGAGTTTTACCTACCTATCACCAAAAAAGTAATAATGTCCATCACGTCGCAAATCTACTTGCACAGGCGACCAGTGACGTCTTTGAGGCCTTATAAATTCGAGTCTTTTTTATAAAGAAAAAGCAACTCAACTGTTCTTTAATACGCGTCGTTTGAAAGCGGAAGTGGTCACAGCGCTGAATACAAGGCAATATCAGTTTCGTAAACGTAATGAGCAAGCCTCAAGTCTTTTTTTTTTTTTTTTTTCCAATTAGACAGTCCCCACAAAAGCGGAAGTTCATCGTGCGAAAAGATAATTCACTATCCTCTCATGTAATTAGTACGCCTGCGACTCTGGTGCCTGGCTCTACTCATGTTTCGCGATGCCACAGGCGACCACAATCCCACGCCACCACGTTTATGAACAGTTAACTGCAAAACAAGAAATATTACAAAACACGCTTTATTAAAGATAAAGTCTCACAGTTAAGATTTCGCAAGTGAGCCAAGAATAAATCAACGCTGATAGAATGCTCTAGCATTGGGATTAAATTAAAGCAAACGTCTGCGAACATGTCAGCAATCCGCACAAACAGTTTCGTTCTGCGCATTTCATATGCCACTTGCTGTGAGGGACGTACTTGCCGCGGTGGCTCAGCGGTTAAGACGCCCGGCTACTGAACCAGAGTACTCGAGTTCGAAGGCGACCGCGGCGGCCGTGTTTCGATGGAGGCGAAACGCAAAGGCGTCCGTGTGCTATGCGATGTCAGTGCACGTTAAAGATCCTCAGGTGCTCGAAATTATTGCGGACCTTTCCACCATGGCACCTCTTTCTCGTTTAATTCCCACTTTTATGCGAAGCATATTAACGTAGGTTTCGGGCCTTCGCGCGACGCCCGGCGGTGGCCACCATTGACCCTGAAGTGGGGTCACGTGACATGACGTCACGTGATGACGTCACACCGGCTGCAGATGGTATAGTGTTCTAGAATTGGGAAGTGTGCCGTCTTCGGCGCGCGGCAATGGGAGCGACGTGGTCGCCGGAGCGATGAAAAGCGTAGGTGGCGCAGTCAGCCGTAGGAGCGCATCACAAGCGCGCGCGCCGCAGAGGAAACGCTTGGGGCGTCTGCTTCTGCGGCTCGTTTCCTGCGTGAATTTTGTTGCATCACGTTGCTTCTCTGGCTGTTGTACTATGGCGCGTTGTTGAGCGAAGAGCGACGATTGGTCAAGCAGGAAAACACATGTTTGCAGAGAGCACAGTAACAGTTCCGTCCGTCTCGTATAACTTCGCCCCCCCCCCCCCTCTTTTACTGAATGCTCTTTTCCTTCCTTTCGTTCTTTCTTGCTCATTGCGCGCTCTTTCTGCTGCCTTCCCTATTCGAACCCTTCCCTTCTCGAAATACACTCAAAGCATGGTTTCCTAAACAACAGCACCGCGGAAGGCCTTCGGTTAACTTTGCAGTCCACAGTCGACCTCGTTGACTACTTATCTGCAAAATGCGGTTTTACATACATTATCACATCGAGACTAAGCCAAGACAAACTAGAAAACCTCTTAGGCATCGTGAGGCAATTTAATGGCTGCAACGATCATCCCACGCCGGCTCAATTTTTAGTGACAGTTAATGCCCTGGCATTTTACAACTTAGCGAAGCCCCCAAAGACAGGAAATTGTAATGCTGAAATTGTAAATGCCTTACTTGGAATTAGCCGTACAAGCGAGAAACCTACCCAGCTTCTTTCAAATCCTATTGGTGAGCTTGACCGTTTGGTTGACGAGGGAAAGCTCGAGGACGTCGAAGCTACTTTGAATGCTCTTCTTTCAGATGACCACAGATACGTCACTAGGCACAGTTCTAGCCGTCTCATAGCTTATATTGCAGGATATGTCGCTAGAAAGTTCATGAAGAAGTCAAAATGCAGTGCTTGCTCCGCTTATCTCATTTCAAGCAAATCGTGCGCGGCACAAAAAGAAGAAAATCAATTTATCTCAAACTTCGACCACTGAGGTCTTCTTTAGCCGTCCTCGGAGCTTGCAAAGCTCGTGCACACGCTGAAAGAGTCTTTCGCGGTTTTTTTTTTTTAGTTCAAGAAAGATTAACGCAAATAGCATGCGTGAATTTGCTTTGTTTTTGCAAAGCGCAGAGGTTTCAAAGTTTGGTAGCCCTACTCATGAGAAAGAAATGACACTTAACATAGTGAAGTTCTACGTCCTCATGCGATTGCGTTTTTATGCCAAGTCGCTAAACCAAGAGCAGACCTCTAAAGCAGAGCAGGTAAGGCACCTAAAGCTGAGGAGGTGCAAGTAATCGTGTTTGAGGACTTTAATCATTCTGCCTTTCTCTTGTGTGTTTTCAAATTTAGCAGCTTAATTTATTCACGGCCTAGTACAGTTAATTAATATTCTCATATAGTTCTGTACAGTTTTATACGTTTGTACCATATTCTTGCACTAAGTCGCGATTTTTTTTTCACGCCGTCCATTATGTGGTTTCGTTCATTGCTATGTGCTCTCATTCATTCATTTCGTTTTGAGTAGGACTGCCAGTTAATATGTATTCGCCCACATTTAAATAAAGTCATCAGTAAGCGTTGGCATAATTTCTGCCTTCAAGCAATCTTCGCATACCTCTATTTACATGTGGCGCAAAAAGTACGCTAGCCTAGCCTAAAACCCCATTCACTGCGTTTTCAGTACGTGCGAGCGTCAATGTAAGACTTCAGTCTAGCCCGCATAAATCGGTGCAGCCAATATAAAAAAATTACATGATCATTGAAATACGTTAAACATTCGTCATTGAACCTCCCGCTCGTGTTCGGGAAATAAAGCACCCAATACGTTCAGGAAATATATCTTGCCGCTGCTTGTCAGTTCGTCGGCAATCTGTATCTTACATTGCCTGTATTTGTATTGCCGTTCCCTGACGACGGCCGCTTATTTTATAGGGAACTAGTTGTTTTGTTCATGAACATAACCGTTTTAATACATTTATACAAGTGTGTGGGAGCTAAAGGGACACAATTTATTGCTACGCGCCTTCGGAGTCCGATTGAACTAGCGGTGACGAAGGCGGTTCACCCAGCTGTCAGCTCCGCGCTCACTGCGCTCCTCCTGCACACAGCGCCCTCTCTCCTGTCATCGCTGAAACGACCAGCTCGTCGGCGGCAGACGGCACACTTCTCAATTCTAGAACACTATACAGATGGGGCCTCATATCGCGCCGTCGGACGTCGCCCGGCGGAGGCCTCCACGCTTCGGTTCGCGCCGTCGCGCGCGACGCGGCGGCGGCGCCACCATCGCTGCATCACGTGATATGTGACGTCACGCCAGGGATGAAGCGGCGCGCGCCCGCCGTCGTGTCAGTCTCTGTGCCCGCAACCGCGCCAGCGTCTTTGCGCCGGGCGTGTATGCGGTCAAGATGCCTACGACGATTAACCTAAAACCACGTCTCCGTTACTTAGCCCCATCCACACTGAGGCAGCTGCTTAACATGCTTCGCATCCACTAGGCTTAACCTTGATAAGCCTCCAATTTTTTTCTCTCTTCCTTTAAGACCCGGTTTAAATGTCAGCGGAGAAGTGTAACAGACACTGCGCATTTCCTTTCTTGTAAACCATGTTACTTTTCAATTTGCGCCCGCCGCGGTGATGCCATGGTCAAGAAGCCCGACTACTGAGGCGGAGTACCTGGGTTTAATCCCGACAGTCGGCGGCTGTGCTTCGATGGAGACGAAAAGCAACGTACATACGTATGCACTATGTAATGTCAGTGCACGTTAGAGAACCCCGTGTATTCGAAATTTCTGGAGCCTTCCATTACGGCGTCTTTCATAGTCCGAGTCACTTTGGGACGTTAAACCCAAGAAACCAAACAAAACCAAACAGGTCTTGGCTTTTTGTGGCTTCTTCCGCCAGGTGGATGGCTCGTTACTGTGAGGCAGGGACCTCGCCTCGCAGCAGTACTTCCCAGGCTTCTCTATCGTTAATATTTGCTTTAGGTCCTAGAGAGCTAGCGCATTCCCAAATTATGAAATCAAGGGTCCCTTTCGCACCACAATGCGGTCACGGGGTCTTGTCTATCTTTAATCTGGACATGATATGCCCAGAGTCCAGACCGGGTTTACGATGTGCCAAGTTTGCACCAGTCTGCTACTTAACCTGTAATTTTCTAGAATCTCCGAATAATTTTGCAGATGGTCGTCCATATTGAGTTCGGTAGTAGAGCTACAGTGCTCTAGAAGAGGGGGATATTCTAGAGCACTACAGTAGAATGTCATAACCAGTGTGCATTCGCGGGCGCATGTTAAAGAATGGTAGTCGAAATTATTCTGCAGCCTTCCAATACAGCACCACTTTCTCCCTTCGCAATGCTGTTCAGGCGTCCTCCAAAAATGACAGATACTGTGCCCGTCCTTTACTTGAAAAACCAAACCAATCAAGAAGCATATTTCATTGTGCATTTTAAAAGAATAAAGTTTACCTCTCGTATGCCACCTTTTTCTATATAGGTTCGCTTAAGAATTGAGCGTCTTCGCGTTTGTAGTCCCTGCCCTTCACATCAGGCGTACACTAGGTCAAACTTAGGTTGAACCAATGAAGCTTTTCCTCCAATGGGGATCATAATAATAATTGGTTCACAGGAAGGGAAAGGGCAGTATCTCTCACACTTGTTTCTGTGGACCCCTGAACCGCGCCGTAACGGAAGGGAGGAAGGTGGGAGTTAAAGTGAAAAGAGAGAAAGAGGAGCCATAGTGGAGGGCTGCGGAGTAATTTCGACCACCTGGGGATCTTTAACGTGCGCTGACATCGCACAGCCGCCGCGGTCGGGATCGAACCCGGGTACTCCGGCACAGTAGCCGGCGTCATGCCAGTACCGGAATTTGATGGTTCTAAGTTCATTTCGTACAGTATATCCAGATTTATTTCATTGCCGCTTCAACTCAATCACAATTCTTTGACTGCAGGACCTAACCAGAGAAATTTGGTCATGTATTTGTAGAATTTAGTTGATATTATCATTTCCTCGATGTGTAGGTTAGTTACGCCGCCTTAGTGATAATTAGTTTACTAGTGTATCTAAACCGCCACAGTTTTTCTAACGCTCTTAGAGGTGTACACATCTACGTGCTTGATGAAATCATCTTCGGCTGCCGTGTATGAAATGAGTTGCGCAGGTAGTTGCAATCTACTGATAATAGGTACACTTTAGCTGTGATATGAAGATAAATGACATGTATTTGATGGAGTTTGTGCAATGATTCAGCTGCATAAAGTGGATGGTTGGCTATTTTTAAAACGGTCATCGTTTTGCGGAACGGATATCATGGCTCGCGTTTACGATCTGTATAAGTGGTTGATTGGGCTAGACCACAGGCTTCTTCATTTTCCCCGTTTAATCCATAAGTGGTCCACGGGGTAATATCAGCATTCAGGGGAAACTTGATTTGCGGGATGAAAAAGTGTTTGTGAGCTAGGGGGGTGAGAGCAGTGTAAAAGAGAAAGGGGGAGATGACCGCGCCTTGAGGGGTTCCAACTAGTTGAGTGTGTAGCATGGCGGTGCTAACCTGATTTATGCGTAAGTAGTGCGGGCCGAGAGAATTGCCCGAACGTAGCTGTCGGCATTAGAGCCAGCCTGTAGTTCCTGCAGTTCGCAAATGATGTGATCTTGTTGGATTCTGTCAAATGCCTTAGTGAGGTCAACTGGCAGGATCTATTTAGCAAGGTGGGGGATGGTATCATCAAGCAAGGCTTCCTACGCAGACAGATGCGGGTGAAAGCCCATCCATGCTGTGGAGTGAATGGTGTTTGTCTTTCATGTACGACGTTATTCTTTCAAGGATTACGTGCTCGAAAGCCTTGCCGAGACAAGATGTAAACGAAAGTGGGCGAATGCTATGGTTGCGGGCTTGTGGGGCTTCGGAATAAAGATCATTTTTCCTACCGTCGAGGAGAAAGGCAGCTTCAGCAAAAGTACTTGACTGAATCAGTTATGGAAGCATCGTCAAGGTTTCTTAAAAGACGACGACACAGCGCCTGTGTCGTCGCCTTTTTTGTGTTCTTTGTTCTGTCCATGTGTTTAGGCCCTGTCAGCCACGGACCGACATTTAGCCCGACAACTTGGCCGGGTGCCGTGTTGTGCAATATCAATAGGGATGTGCGGAATTTCGATTCTATAAGGGGGCCATCAAGCTGAGATTTGGGTGGGCCTGTGTACTCGCACTGCTTGCAGGAGAGACCTGGGGTTATATGTTTGTATTGTTCCGGTGCAAGAAAGACGTAGGTGTCCTGGCGATGGTTATGAGTGAGGCGGCAAATGCTAGGCGCGTCTGGGATTTAGATTGCGCGGGGTGTGGCATATGGCGCAACAGGTACCAGGCGCGTGTTAGGAAGAGATTGCTGCGGAGGCCTTCACAATTTTGGCCCCAGTTAGCATGGCAAAGACGGGTACTATACTGTTCTATTTGAGATTGAAGCTGGGTGCGTTTCGACGAATGCATTGGCGGCATGAACAACAGATAGCCCGGTGGAAAATAACCTTCGCCGCAAAGGGCGCAGACCCATAGGTTCCCTGCCTTGGAGGGCCGGGAACAGTCACATTTTCCCTACCACTTGGATGCATTTTTTTATACTAAAGTCTTGGTGAAGCAAAAAATGACGTCTATTGGAGGCGACGCATGCATTGCTGGTCGATCGTCGCGGAAAACCAGCTTTTTTTCGTAGCCGTCCTCATAATCCGAACATCAAGATTCAGGCATGAATTATTGCATTGCTTCGAGAAGTGAATACAACAGAGGTGACATCAACAGGAGTAATTCTTACGAGGAGGAATACGAAGTCTCGATAGAACGTTAAGGAGGAATTAAACTTAATTACGCTAATTCAACCTATATTCGGTTCAAATACTTTTGATTGTCGGATATATCCTTTTTATTACAATACCAATCAAAATCAGCCACTAAAAAACGTAAGTACGTCTAGCTAGTAAGTTTTCAGCCTGAACGGTTAATTATATCTGCTGGGAGGGCAATGACAGCATCGTGTCACTATGTTCTAATCTGAATAACGAAACAAAAAGGTTCACATGTTTACTTTAAATATTTGGGAATACGAGAGTGGCAGAGGAAGTCTGGTTTATTGCACTGCCTTGCACGAAACTTGCAATCCAACTATGAAATCCACGCTTGGGCACGAGAATGCCTTAGGCAGCGCTAAATATAATCCAGTGGACTGTGAACGAAGCGAAAGCAAATTTCTAAGGAAGACTGGTTTTATGAAGTTCTCAGTAAACATATTTACGTCTTCAGCAAATGCAGATATCACACGACACCCTATTGCCCCAGTGCTGTGATAGATAGATGGGTTTATTAAAAGGAAAGACAGACTGGTTGGCCATAATGATTAAAATTTGGCCTGCTACTCTGCACTGGGGAAGGGGAAGGGAAATGGTGTTACTGTGCTGTGCTGTGAATCAGTGGTAAGGGGGTGCTAGACTGTTGATTCCAATAAAGGACGCATGTTGATCCCGCATGCATCGGGCTTCTTTCGATTGAAGCGGAAAGTAAGGTATGCATGCAATGTGCGATATCAGTTCACTAATGAACTTCACGTATAGACGAACTTTCCAGAGTCCTCTATGGCGTATCTCATAGCTTGAGTCGGTTTGGGATATTTAACCCATAAAAGAAATCAAGCGATAAGACTCCATTGCAGGTTAATAATTTTGGCATCAGACAGGTTTTCGTTAGGTTAGAGGGCTGTTGTGTTGTCAGCGTAGTGCTTCCTAAGCAGAGTCAATAAGAATGCCTCAAATTAATGCATGCTATCAATTTGTATTTTATATTCTAATATACTGAGGGCCATTGGAAATATTATTTTTGATGAAGCAGACTGAACAGCTGATTTACTATCTTTATTTAAATTAAATGAGATTAAACGGGAACTTGGGGGTTGGCCGATAGCTACCATTCTTTCGTTCTCGTTCAGTATAGATTCCAGCGGTGTAGGTGCGTCTGGACTATTACTTTTTTCTTTTTGTTTGAAAGAGCATTTTCTTTAATTTATGCATTCTTCGTAAGTTTCGTAACAGCAGGCTTTTATGCAAACTGCGTTAGGCAATGCAATAACAAGTAGGCATAAATGGGTCCAAGCTTTGTAATTTCAGAGTACCTGTTTAGAAAGAGGAACAAAGTTGAAAAGGCGGCGTACTATTACTTGACATGGTCTGCGAATGCTACGGATTTACTGACACGGCACAGTAGAACGCTTTATGAACAAAGCACGGGCTCCTGCCAGTCGCACAACTAACTCCGTTCTGCGACGCGAGGGCAAAACAGTCGTCGGTACTTGATACAGACTTGATAAAACAACGTGAGATGAGGTGCGTTGAGCCCACTACACCGCTGATATAGAACTTGCTGAAGATAGTGATATCTAGAGAGTGTTAAAGAACAGTGGGGCTAGTGATTGCTTCGCTTGCTGAAGGGATAAGACTGTCTTTGAGTGAGCGAGAGGAACGAGCCAGGTAAGGAGTGACAAAAACTGCCGCCTTTCTATACTCGCATTCACACTGAACCAGATTACTTCTATCGAAGCGAACGCCGCACTCCAGTATTATGTGATACGGCGCTATGTGCTACGGGGGATTACTGTGATTGACTACTAATCATGTAAGATTATGTTCGATAAACATTGCATCCATAAAGCTATTAAATGTGCAGACGTAAATGCGTTTCTGTATTGAAACGTCGTATGACAGGAGCAATTTTCCGAGCATGAGCAAGACATCAATATTATGGAGCCTGGACGGTAATGCCGTATGTCGGCGTGTCAACCTAGATGTTTAAGTTCGCAAAGTAGTTGAGCCAACTACGCGGCTATATTGTTCTTGTGCAGGTAAATGCGGAAACACCGCCTCATAGAAAAAACCTTCGTGAGTACACTATCTGATAGAGTGGCCTGATTGCAACAGCGTGTCTTGTCAATGGGACAATGTCGACATCAGGAGGTAATTGAAATATACCTAGATAGCAGCCTTGTCTACGAAGGCGTGTGTGGAAATCAGAAGGGCGATGGTGTGGTAAACTAGGAGCATGTTATCGACAACCGCTTTGGGCTGAGCGGAACATGGAAGGAGTAGTTCAAAGAACTCTAAAGTGAGTGAACGCTAAAGGCACGGGGTGCCGCCTCTCATAAAGATGAACTTGTCAAGGAACGTGGGCATGTACTAAGGTCATATTCTGCTAAATCTCTTGTACCTACGGCGCAAGTTCTCGCATTATCTTTTCAGCCCAGAATATTTTCTACTGCCGTGTACATAAGCTATACCATGCATATACGGGAGTGCGCGCCCAGTAGGCATCTAAGATTCATAATTTTGGCTATCAAATCCACTTCTAACATGAAGTGGCCCCGCGGCCACATGTCTTGGCTGCCATCGGAACCAGGAAGCCGCACGAGAATAATTTCACGCTGGACGGCCATTTCACCACAATGGCAAAGTGAAATCGAAACAGCGCCGTCTCAACGTTTATCTTTCAATGTTGTTTTCAATTCCGTGTTGCAGTATGTCATTGCAACGTAAGTATTCGGTAGAAATACGCTCCTTGAGTGCAGAAGAAACAACGTGAACATATCGAGGTTGATAGCAATCCGCGGAAGAAATCCCTGATCAGACAACCTTTTTCCATTAATTTAATCATTTCCTCATCCCTCCCCTCATACCCTACTGATGCCCTGAGGCAACAAATATCGTTATAAAAAGATCCCTGATTCCGCTTGAGGCAACGCAAGCGTGTGGACTTTGGTGGGTCATTTCATTGGGTAAATGCAATCTTAATGAAGGCAGGCATAATTAACACAAATACTACAAATTGTAAAGGGCAAGAAAAATAAAATAAATAAAGAACCTCAAGGTATCCGTGGGATCATGCAGAAAAAAAACAAGAAATGCACGTGCGGCGGCAAGCAAAGTTGAAAGCCAATGAATGATTGATGATAACACGGTTGAAATGCTTACACATCTTGGAAATGACTAGAGAGTTTTGCGCGAAATGATTTGCGATCGTCGCATGAAACTATGTCGTTAGATAGAACATTTCATGATTTTGAAAGGTCGTTAAAACCGCACATGCACTTTAACCTTTTTGTTTTGTACCACATTCGATAAATTTATTTTTCATTGCCCATTAAACGACAGGCTGAAGGGAAGCGTTACAGGATAAGGCTTAGTTCATATTGTTCTTCTGGTTGTCATTTTAGGACGACGCCAGGTCTGAAAGTGCTTAAAAAGCCTCTAAACAGTCGAGTGTCCCAGAGTGCATCAGTATTTCAGTTTCTGATCTGAGGTACTTAAGCTTGTGTTTCTAGATCACCAACCACTGTTTCGAGCTTTCCGCGAGCCGAAGCCTCGGTCTGCTTTGAGCACACGTACACTGGGGCATCGCACTACACACTCATTCTCCGCGCGGACGAGAGTGAATCACTGCAATAAAGCAAGCCTGCAAGTTGGCGGAAAATACATTTATGAAACGCCCTCCTTCAGCAACGCACACACTCATTAACCCCATCCCGGGTGCCCATAAAATGCAAGGTTCCGGAACCGATTGACCATGCTCTCTCTATCTCTGCGATCACTGGGCTGCTTTGGCAGAGAGTGGGCAATCAACGTAGCGTGCGCTAGTCGAGAGAGCGAGGAGTTTACCGCGGGGCGTTTGCGGCGGCCGCGCAGAGGCAATAGCGCTATGTCTGAACCTGATTTTTTTTTCTTCACGATTTCTTGCTCTTCCTAACGCATTTTTCAATTGTATAATATCACTTAATGTGGAGAAAAGGTTCAGCGTAGCACGGTTTTCGCATACAGATCGTCTTCCAAGTCAGGGTAATAAACCAGTCAGTTTGTGATTTTGCATTGCGAACTGCACCATGTGACCGTGCACTGCAATGTCTGCATTTTCCATACATGCTTGTTTATCACAGTTTGGCTCATGGAATTTTCAGGTCAGAAGACACGTTTCTCCGTTTTTTTTTGTTTTTTTTTTTTCGCCAGCAGGACCAATATTGCTATTGGATATGTTGGAGTGGAAGTGATAAACTAGTTTCATTTTGACGCATTTCACGGCAAGAATTGAAGACGTATGGGAATATTATGGTATCTTAGCACGCAAGCCTTTAGTATAACAGTCGTAGCTCAGCAGTGAAATTTGACAAAAATGTGGGAGCTTACGTAATGACGGAATGTAGGAAAGCGTTATTAGCACGGAGACAAATGTGTGTTTTATTGCGAATGCAATACTACGCCAGGTTTCGGCCCGTCCCGTAGTCCGTGGCCGCAGTCACGAATGACCTTGAACAACCGCGAAGAAGAAGACGACGACGAATAAAAAGAAGACGAAGAAGACAACGAAGAAGGAGACAAAGAAGAAGGCGAAGAAGAGGAAGGAGAAGAGGAACGCTCGGTCACCCGCAGCTAATGCTTTGAACCCTTCTAATTTTTTTATATGTGGTGATCAGTTTCCGCTACATAACTATTTTAGCTTCGGACGCATGCTGTTCTTTCATTTTATCGAGGCATCCGCCAATGGCTGAAAAAATGTAGGAAAAAAAAGTCAAGCTTATATTTTTTTTCAGGGCAAGCATCGCCCGCCTTAGTCATTCTTGTAGCAGCAAAAGAGAGCTAAGAGCATTAGGAAGGTTGCATGCGCTATCGGTAGCAAGCTTATCTTATTTGCGATCTTAATTGCAGCTACTGGGTGCGAGGAATATAGGCGTCATAATTGTATACAGAAGATATTAAAAATTTTATTGCACAAGGAAGTACATTTAGAAAAAAATACGAGAGGCAGAAAAATAACAGTTACGGATTGTTGTCCGACAACCCGGTAATTGCAGCAAACGAAAAATGACGAAGCTATCTGCAGCTGCTATTGGCCTCGTTCAAGCAAGATCTTCTATTGAGGGTACAACGTGTGGCGTGAGTAGATATACAACGTTATCTGGACCGTGTTTGTGGCCTCAGGAAGGGAGTGAGTGAGTGAGTGAAAACTTTATTGAATATTTCAAGGGCTTCGCGGTTGTGAAGTCTCCGTCGTCTTCTCTGGCGCTGGCGACTTGAGGCTTCTCGTCAGCAAGGGTGGGCCCCTATTCCAAGGCTCCACTGAGTCGTGCTGCATCAGTCGCGTGCTGCACTAAGGCCCTTTGGGTCGCGAGCTCGCCGCTGGTGAGCCGACTCTCCCATTGCTCCGCACTCGGGTCTTCGTGTTGGTGGAATGCTTTGTTGCGTTCGCATTCCCACGTGATACGATAAAGTGTAGGTGTGGCATCGCACCAAGGGCAGGTGGCTCTGTATTGTGTCGGGAACATTTTATTAAGTATGTGTAGGTTAGGAAAGGAGTTGGTCTGTAATCTGCGCCAGCCGGTCGCTTCCTCCTTTGTTAGGGCTTTGTGTGGTGGTGGATATCTAATTCTAGCTCCCCTATGCAAGTGCAAGATCTCTGCGTATCCCCCCTCGCAAGAGTTTATTGTTGATACGAATTTAGTAGGAAAGACAGGTACACAAACTCAAAGGAAACCGAGCAAGAGGTAGGGAGGTCCCTATAATTCCCCTCAAAAGTGGGCTTGTCTTTGTCTAGGCAGCGCAGTAATTACTGGTGCGGTTTTTAAGGATTTCTTTTGCGAAAAAGAAACGCAGGGAAAGGAAGAGGGGACGGTACGGTGGGGGATAAAACCATTCAAGAATGTTTCAAGAATGCGAGTCGTTAGAATGTTTGGAACGTCGCGGGATAATGGTCGGGAGTTGTCGGCCTGGAGGCCTGTAGTTGATCGATAGGGGCTAACTAATGGATGGGATGTGAGACGGCTGATTAGCGGTTTGTTCTAAAACCAGAATTTACTGATTAATTATCAAGAATGAGAAATATTTAAAAGTTGAAACAATAAAAATAAACATGAAAATTTACAAATAAAATAAAAACAAAAGAACTGCAAGTTCTGAGTCACTGTGTCGCTTTCCGTATAGCTCAAAAGCACTGTTGCGTATACGTCTACATTTAATGCGAAGCTCGAGTTTCCCCGTAACTTTAAAATTCAAATTCTCCAGACTGTTTCATGAAGCCGTAACGTAACGAAATCAAAGCTTTTTTTTTTTTTTTTTCCAGACGAGTAGTGAGTAGGGATGGGCAATATTTGCTCTCAAACGTTCGGTTGTTGCACAGATCATTGCATTTACTAAGGCAGTTTCAGCATCCGTAATATATTTTATACGGTTTATTCGAAATATTATCCGAGAAAACAAGCCCTAGAGTGGAATCAACGGAATGCTATTGTACTTGTTGGCCAGTAGAAGAGGTTTAATATTTCCCAGAAAAATTGTAGTGCTGGCGCTAGCTCAGGGAGACTTATCATGAATAATAGAGCGATTAGTCTGCGCTTTCTGCTCGGATGGGGTCATTTCGATGAAGCCCCATTACCGTGTATTAATAGAGTCAGAGCATATTCCATCAATTTGCAATTTTCTGCTGCGCTAAGGTGTTGCCTAATCTCTACGCCTACCACCCCTGACTAAGACAGGCGCTCATTAAGCAACTAGTGTAATTACATTCCAGGCCTCTTAATTTTGGGTCACCTCTATCGGCCAGAAGCGGAGCGTGTGATATCGCTTTCCCACTCCGTAACTGGCTATTTAAAATGTAGCTTTCACGTAAACTTCTTATAAATGACGCTATTCTAGACTCGAGATATAGTGACAGAACTAGTCGGCGACTGTTGTGGTTGTTTGTGAGCGTGGCAGTGTAGCTGTGTTAATTCACATATTTGTGCTACAGCTCGTACCACTGATACGCAGGCATCGCTGCGTTGGAGTGATTGTGGGCGTAATTCTTACAATTTTAGTCTCAGCAGTAACTGAAAATAGACTCACTTAACTAGATTCGTCGGTCAGACTGCAAACCTCTTTCATACACAGTCATCAAATTATAGTTTGAACCCGGCTACGAGCCGCAAGCGCTCAGCGGAGCGCCTCTTGTGAGCTCCTGGGGAACTATTGCGCAGAGGTCATGAGATTATTAGGCTGGATATATGCGCACCATTTTCTGCGTTTTCATCGTCAGAGGCAGATGAAGTTCGCTTTCGCAGTGCGCTCGCAGAGTGCCTTTGGGAGTGAGGATTCACAAAGTAATTCGCGGTTGACAGCTGCTGCGTTCAGTACTGACGCAAATCTCTGATTTCTTTGTTATCGATCTTTCCTCATCACCGCGGAAGATAAACTTAAACATTAGGAAACCGGAGTACACTTGAAAAGTCCCAGTCATTCGCTGTCGTAAAACATTTTGTCGAAATGACTGTTATCCTTTCTTGTTTTCATCCGGACTGTTTTGACCTTGCCTTGAGCGTTTACTAAGCTGAGTGCGGCCGAACGTGACGTTGGTTCTGTTCGCTGACCGCCATGGGCCACTACCGACCACAAATCAATTGAAACAGCATTTTGCATTACATATACCTCAAGGAAAAATTGCCGTTCATCCTTCCAACACTTCTTAATCATTGCAGCAAATCTAAAACTAGCACTGACGCTTTGTAACAAAAACACTAAACACGAAATGCGCCATCATTACGCACTCTTTCCAAAATTGTTTTAGCTTTTGTGTTCGCTGCACGTTTTTTTTTTTTTTTTTTTTTTTTATGAGGATTTGTACACTGATTACTATTTTGCCACCAGGCTATGTTTTAGTTTCAGATTTAAATATGAGAATTTTTGTGCGTGACGCAATGGCTGTGAATAATTGCTTACTTTTATATGCTTACACTCACTATTCTCGGGAGGGCTGTGGGCCCTGTCTCTCCTAGCTGCCATTTTTGGGAAGGCTTTGACCTACAGCCCCTCCGCCTTTTTGATAAAAACAAACTTTGCGTTGTTTCATTATCATTCTTAAATTATTGATATTATCAATATTGCTACGAAGATGACGAAGCGGGCAGTGGCGCGGGGCGGAGCGCTCGCGCCAGGCCCGCTGGCCAATAAAGCATATTTCATCGTCATGTTATCACGTCGTTCTGTTTCTGTCGTGTCGCCGTGTTCCATCGCTTGTCATGCCATCACGTAACGTTTGGTTGGAGGTGCGGTTTATCCCCATCCTCGCCTTGCACCGTCGAAGCCAACTGTACGCCGGGTCCATCTGCCGAAAGCCCGTGGAGATCGCCGCCCAGCTCTGCCCCAGCCCTTTTTGCTCAGACCCGACCAGCCGCTGTCCCCAGCCTCGTTCCCAGCCCTGACCACAACACACGACGACCAGGGAGAGCCCAAAGCTGACCCTACCGACCCTCGACCTCACGACGAAGCCACCTCACGACCACTCGAGCGAAGACAGCACCCTCGCCCAAGCCGTTCGGCGTGTCCTTCGGCAAACGGTGAAGATTGGACTAGATTCTCCGGTGCAAGCATTCTTCCCATCTTCGCATTCATTGTGGTGTCCAGCGTTTCATGTCCCAATCCTGTGTCTGTGTTCATCGTCACGTCATGCATTGGATTTCTAGCTATCGATCGGGACGATCGCTCGGTGGCCCCGGTTAATGCTACGAAGATGACGAAGCGGACAATGGCGTGGGGCGGAGCGCTCGCGCCAGGCCCGCTGGCCATTAAAGCACATTTCATCGTCATGTCATCACGTCGTTCTGTTTCTGTTGTGTCGCCGTGTTCCATCGCTTGTCATGCCACCACGTAACAATATTATTACTTTAAAGAAGCTGACCACTCAGAGGAGCCGGAATTATCGGCTGCCTTTGAAGGCAACCGATAATTCCGATAATTTATTCCGCCTAAATCGTGTCTCTAGATAAACGGCCAGGCCTCATAGGTCACAAGTGCCCGTCATGTGAAGATGAACCTTTAAAGTTCGTTTATTTAGCTTGAAATAAAATGAAACAATGAAGGTGGCGACTAGGCATATTCGCGATGAACTGTACGGACATCCTGAAGCCCATCAACCTCGCAGCCTTACTGTGCATATGCCTTGAGGGGACACTTATTTGTTTCTCTGTCTATGCAATTAGGTTGCGTAGATTTTAAATTGTGTGCCCAAGCATAATCCTCACCATGTAGCATGAGGTTCTACAAAACGCGAGAGCCAAGAATCTTTTTCACAATTCAACATATTCATGAGATCATCCCTGTAGAGTCTCCGCCGTTATTTTATCGAGGCAAGAGATGTGATGAGATCACCCAGCCAACTGGACTTCTAGCCAGACTGTCTCTATTTTAAAGTCAGTGAAGTAAACTTTGCATCATCTGCATCTAGGCAGGTAATATTTTCCTTTTTTTTTTTTTTTTTGCTGTTTGACAAATGTAGTGCGTATTTTCAATCATTTTCAGCCGGCAATTGGACCGAATTATTGTGCATTGTATTCGCTGCAGTAGGTGAAATACTGCATGAAAACTTTTATGTCCTTGGTTACATAAGGCCAGTGTTAACGCTAACTGGGTGTCATGATGCAAAAAGTTGCATGCCGTGGAATATGTTGATTTAATTTGTAAATTTGATATATTCTCTTTAATTGTCGCACGACGCTTCAGAAAAGTTTATCCTCCCAACTCTGGCACAGTGCGCGTTGCCGTGAAAATTCACGCTAATTAAATGCTACTGAACACTGACAGTTGCGACTGAAAAGGTTTCTTTTCAGTAAAGTCGTAATTGATATACAAAATTAAAATTCATTTATTTGATTATCTGCCTTGCAAAAATGTACACACGGGACCTCAAAAAATGCGCCAGACATAGCTAAAGCCGCTGCGGTAAAGCGGCACCACGGCAGTTAGGGACAGTTGCACAATGTGATAAGCCAAATCAAAGTTTACGAAAGAAACGCAATAATACAATATAGCTCGCTCCGCGCATAGCTCGCTCTAGAGCTATGCGCAAAAATATAGAGGTATACAGGCCTAAACGTTATGCACTTTCAATATATAGATACAGTTTAAGGGATTTTGCTATTGGTATACAAACCACGCAAATGGCGGTTGGATGAGCCAAACAGGTCAAACTTATTGAACTAGTGCATGTGCTTAACAGTGAAGGAAATGTATCACTCAAACAGTGTTTGCCTAATACCACACGAGGTGTGGATAGAGTTCATAACAGATCGTGTAGTGTATAATATTTCTACCAACTTCAAGTTTTGTTTTAAAACGTTTTTTTTTAAGTTAGACATTTTTATTACAGTACTCCGTAATATTAAATTGGGGCTTGGTGCACGCCACGGTATTGTAATACCGGATATGTCTTGAAAAGGACTTGAAAAATTGCACACCAATCTGCTTACTCTTCGTTAAGTAAACGGTATTTATTAAGGTAACCGATTGCAATTAGAATCAGGGCAGCCTTCAATCAACCGGAGGATCAAGCAGATTTTCGGAAATGTTTCTCTACTACCGATCATATCCACGCTATCAATTAGGCGATAGAAAAATGCTAGCAGTGAAACAAGCCGTTATACATAGCATACATTAATTGCGAAAAAGCTTTTGATTCAGTGCCGGTGCCACGGTGCCTCATTCCCGAGAGAAAGACTGATTGAAAAAGATGGAGTTTCCTAGGGCGGTAAAATCAACCAAAGGATGTTGCGAGTAGCTTGCTTTATATTGCAGAATTTTTCCTCTGTTAGAAATAAATTATTCCATAGTTATTGATTTCAAAAGTAAATTTTGTACCTACAAGGTAGAAATGACCTTGAAATGCCTCTAGTTCGAATTTGGCACATATGTTTAAAGTCATGTTTACCGATCTAAACGAAGAACCACCACATGATTAACTGCTCAGTACACCCGCAAAGCCACACCCTATCTTGAGCGGTAAGCGGATCTTGTTGTCTGAAACGCATCTTGGGACTGATGGATTTATAGGATGCGAAAGGCGCAGTATCTGTCACACTTGCTCTGTGGACACCTGAACCACGCCGTAAGGGAAGGGAGGAAGATGGGAGGTAAAGTGGAAAGAGAGAAAGAGGAGCCGTAGTGGAGGGCTACGGAGTAATTTCGACCACCTGGGGATCTTTAACGTGCGCTGACATCGCACAGCACACGGAAGCCTCTTCGTTTCGCCTCCGCTTAGGCTGCGTCGTTGTCGAGTAGAGCCTTCTCTTTTCAGCCTTTGTTATATGCTGGCCACAAGATTCCTGATAACATTGTGCCCAAGGAGTTCCTCGTGATAATCATGAACACAGTGTGACAATTGACAACATTGCCACCGACCGTTGAAAGCCAGTGGAAGGTTGTCATGTGTATAGATACGTACTGAATGAAATGGGTTTTGAAACGCTCGCAAGGGCAATCCGAGAGAATGTGGAACTAGCAAGAGGTCCGAAAAAATGACGATATCAAGATCGTCTTTCGCATCAGAAAATTTGTGCCCGATATCATTCCACAGGGTACCCTTTAACAGAGCTTATCCACCTATCAATTAAACATTTCATTACATTTGTTGGCTAATACTGTACCAATGCATACATTTCTTCCTTCTGCAGTAGTTTTACTAGCACAGGTAGATATGCATTTTACATAAAGAAAAACCCGTTTCTTTGGCTGCCTGCTAAGCATAGGTAAATGATACTGCAGCATTATATAAATTTGGTATTTATTTACAGCGGATAACCAAAAACTCCTCCTCAACAGTCACTCTCCTTTCGCACTTTGAAAGCCATCTCAATCGGAAATAATAACCAGACGTCATGGAAACAGTTGATGTCCTTTTGACCAAAGCCCCGCCGGGATGGTACAGTGGTAAGACGCCCGACTAGTGTCCAGAATTCCCGGGTTCGAACCCGACCTCGGCGGCTGCGTTTCGATGGAGGCGAAACGAAGAGGCGTCCGTGTACTGTGCGATGTCAGCGCACGTTAAAGATCCCCAGGTGGTCGAAATTACTCCGTAGCCCTCCACTACGGCTCCTCTTTCTCTCTTTCCACTTTAACTCCCATCTTCCTCCCTTCCCTTACTGCGCGGTTCAGGTGTACACAGACACAAGTGTGACAGATACTGCGCCTTTCCCTTCCTGTGAACCAATTAATATTATTATTATCCTCTTGATTATGGCGCTCAATTGTGTAAGCGGTGACGCCATTGTACCCATAAATTTTCTACGGTCAATATTACTGGGATCCGTCGGTGTTCTCCTCTAGCCAGCAAGCAAGTTGGGCGTGGCCCGAACGTAACATGTACGCGGCGCCACGCACGAAGCACTATTGAAATGAATGCCGCGGTGGATTGTAATCTTTTTTTGCAAGCATCCAGGATTGGTTTGGCTTATGGGGTTTGTCGTCCCAAAGCGGCTCAGGATAGGAGGGATGCCGTTGTGGAGGGCTCTGGAAATTTCGACCACCCGGGCTGTTGGGAGAAGGAAAATAAAATGCACGGGCCTGCTACTGGCTCTGTAGCTGAGCCACCCCCGCTGCCACGTGTGGACAGAAGAGAAAATAGAAATGAAAGAAAAGAAAGAGGGAGAGAAAGACGCGCGCCGCAACAACAGCCGTCGTCCACCACCGGTGGCGGGTGCAATGACGGCCTACAACAGATAAAAATTCGGTGGCTGGCTAGTCCTCACCGCGAGCGGCATTGACCTACCGTCTCAGCCCCGTAGGGCCAGGAACTGCCACCCTTGAGTAAGGTGCAATCACGTCGCACAATACTCAGGAGTCTTACTTTTCGCCCTCATTGAAAAGGGGCCGTCGCTGCCGGGATTCGATTCCGCCTCCCTGGGTACAGAAGACGAGCGCCTTAAAAACTATGCCACCGCGGCGCGATGTAAATATTCAGGAGTAGAGCTGGCCGCGCCGGCTATTCGCCTTCTGTTCCTGCGCCGTTATCTCGTGATGGATTCCCTCTCCCTCGACGTTCTCAGCATTGCTGCCATTTCCCTGTGACACAAAGTTTCAGACATCTATAGCATTTATATTTCCCTAGGTAAACGTTTAAACGTAAAAAAAAAGAACAGTGTTGAGATGGTATTTACTTGTCCCAGCTGGGCAGACAACACGATCGAGAGCGCACTGTCGATGATTTCGCGCTAATAAGTCCCCTATTCTAGTCTCATATTTCTATTTCAAAGTATTTCACTGAATACCGATTACTTCACTTCCTAACAATTTTATCTTGGTTGCTACCTTAAAATGGAAGGGCAAAATTCAAAGCAGCAGGTAAAATCCCTACTCATTTTTCCTAATAACAATAGAAAATAGTTTGCATACAGCACCGAGACAGTTCTATTCGGGCTTCGAATGGCCACATTGAGTGTTCGGATTGGTTCATATAGGGTTATGAGATATACCAATGATAAAGCTTCTCGAGCAGCGCAACCTTGGTATGGCGAAGAAAAACGTTCTTTCCGGTGCTTGTTGCACGCCAGACTTGCAACATTCGTACTTTTTCGCTACAAGGCGACAAGATATTTTAAGTTCACATGTCCAGGCAGCAGCCCGTATACAAAGTGCATCCGAGGAGCCAACTCTTTATTTCACGCAATGCTTCAGAGCATCGAGACTTTTCGTCATTAATCTTACCGTAGTGGCTACCCCGTCGCATTCATTTCATTCTTAATTTTTTCCAAGTTTATTCAAGGCAATGAAAAAGTGTTCCTGGGCAGTCTGGCAAAAAGCAGCATCGGTTCGCATCCCAGTTATGTATTAAGAAATTACACGCATCACAATACGTTCACGACGCGCCTCAGTAAAGAAAGAAACAAACGTTCACTAACTGCCCCTCTAACAAGACTAAAAGCCCTTATGTAGGGTATACTGCTGGGTTAGCTGGTGGTGGTTATCAAACATTATGGTGTCGCAGCGCTGGCAGGCAAGGACAAAGGACTGGGGACACACACAACTGCGCTGAACTTACTTTATTTTGGACGCATTTGATCCGCGCATTGTGATACGGCTACTGGGATTGCGATTCGGCATCTGAGATTGCGAGATACTGCGATGCTGCTACTGAGATTGATATATCAGTCTTGTGAGAGCGCTTGCGTGTCCAGTTCCTTCTGTCAGTTATAAATGCAATGATCAAAAGCGTCCAAAATAAAGTAAGTTCAGCGCAGTTGTGTGTGTCCCTAGTCCTTTGTCCTTGTCTGCCAGCGCTGCGACACCATAATGCTTGATAACAACACTTGTGGTGATGCGTTACAGGACTGCCTAGCGCGCACAGAGCTTGGGTTTGAATCATAATGTCAAATAAATTATTTTACTGAATTACTTCAATTTTTACGGAAACCTCCGACTGTTGATAACGCCAGCTATAACTACCGCAGCTACAACAACAATGACAGACGAATGTTTGCGCAATAAAACTCTATTAAAGTTTGCGCATTGAAATAAATATAGAGAAAAAGATTGCGCAGTTTGCGAAGTTTTTAGTTGGCTGCGTTTCGATGGAGGCGAAACGAAGAGGCGTCCGTGTGCTGTGCGATGATTGATTGATTTATAGGAAGGGAAAGGCGTGGTAACTGTCTCACTTCCTTCGCCCTAAGGGAAGGGAGGAAGGTGGGAATTCCCTGGTTCCCAAAATGAATGTTTTACCTCCACCATCAGGAAGATGGGAGTGAAAGTGGAAAGAGAGAAAGAGGAGCCGTAGTGGAGGGCAGCGGAGTAATTTCGACCACCTGGGGATCTTTAACGTGCGCTGACATCGCACAGCACACGGACGCCACTTCGTTTCGCCACCATCGAAACGCAGCCGCAGAGGTCAAGTTCGAACCCGGGTACTCCGGCACAGTAGTCGGGCGTCTCACCACTGCACCACCCCGGCGGGGCACGTTTTGCTGGGAACACCTGAACTGTGCCGCAATAGAAGGGAGGGAGGTGGCAGGGAAAGCGGAGGTGCCGTAGTGGAGGGCTACGGAGTAACTTCGACCACAAACGTGCACTGACATCGCACAGCACCAAGGACGCCTCTCCATTCCACCTCCATCGAAGCGCAGCCGCCGGCAGTCGGGTTCGAACCGGGTACTGAGGCACAGTATAGTAAGGCATCTTAGAGCCACTGAGCCACCGCGATGGAGTTTCTTCGTTTTGATTTGGAAGCAGTGCACAACAGGCCGCACCAAAAATAGCGATCACTTCACGTAGTCTCCATACAAAATCTAGTCCCGGCGGTGTATTGTGGAAAGTGTGCAACCAGCAATAGCCGGCCCCCTAGTCACTAAGAGAATTTATTAGGTACATACATACACACAAAAACGCACATTACTCACAAAACAAAGCACTATACAAAACACTATAGGTTACATATACATAATAAACTAAAAAAAAAACATGATTCCCCAGAGAGGGAAAAACAGTATAAACGGGGAGGGTTCTAATAAAGGATGACAGGCATCTCAAGTCTGCTACCCCGTACAACATAGAAGCGCGTGTGCCAGCGCCTCAGAAACTGCGTCTCGCCGTCCGTTTCTAACTGTCCAGACAGATACTTCCAGATGATACTCCCGCCCGAGCAATGTACCCAGCCTCTGCAAGGCTGGGTACATTGCTCGGGCGGGAGTTCGGCGCGCCTCAGCGAGACACCTGTGACGCCACAACACAAACAGGAGCACAGTGAACACAAGGTGTTCAAAGGGTTGCGCCGACGCCTGACGCCGGGGTTCATGCGGACGTTAAACATTCTATATGCGAGTCGCCACATTGTTCTCGCAACTACACACTCGAAAAAAGAACATGCGCGAGGCTCTCGCGAGCACCGCAGTTGGCACACTGGTCACTGGGTACAATACTCTATCTGGCAAGGCGCTGTCTCGTGGGGAGGATGCCCCAGCGCCTAAGCCAGTCAAAATCTCGCACTTCATTTGACAGCCGACAAGCTGCCCACGCTCGCCATTTGGGTACAGCGGTCTCTCGTTGCTCATCAGCTGAAATCCTGCGAACGGCTACTAATTCGCTGATGCGTATGGCTGGTAGGTCGCCTACATTAACATGTGACAGGTCTGCATCGAGAGTCGACTTTATCTCGGCTACCTCGCGGCAAAAAGACAGAGGTCAGTCCGACTGCGGACCGAGGTATTGTTCGAGTGTAAGCACACGACGCGCCGTGCTCATCCAGTACAGGATGAGCGAGCGACCAGGGTAAGACTCGTCAGCTAATAGCCTCTTCACCAGCCTTAACGCGAGTGCTCGAGCCACTGTCGGGATGCATGGCAGGCCAAGGCCTCCCCTGCTCCTCGGAAGGTGTAGGATGTGACGGGCGACTAGTGCTGTCCTGTCATCCCAAACAAAAATCCCTATAAGGGACGTGAGTCTGTTCGTCACACGGTGCGGGAATGTCGCGATACGCGCCACATAAAGGGTGAAAGCGCATATTCATACCAACATGAAGACGACTGCCACTGCGTTTAACCGTCGAATTACACTCTGAGGATGACACGAAGTACCACCATACCACAAAACCTACACCACATACGTTACCTTCGGCAGCTCCGATTTCTCCTTAGATGTGTAATACAACCTTCACATAACAACATCGGAGCATTCCTTTTGTCTTAACACGTGGTTATTTTGGTACAGATGTGCGAAATTAAGAGAGAAAACTTGAAATTCATGCTTTATGGTTCCAGTTATTGATAGAAGCGGTAGAACAGACGCCGCGCCATCTGTATACTTGTATCGAAGGCTGGCGCGTTTTTGACTGAGTAAACGAATTGGTTGCTGCAGTGGCGGTTTACCGGTGTCCGAATCACCCCTTTTCACTCAGCTGCAGCTTGCGTGCACGGGTATCCTCCTTTCCATTTAACAGCATCTATGGCTTCGCCGGCTTCATTTTCAAGCTCGACGGCTTTTCGCTAGTGAGGGATGTAACGCTAAACCGCTCTAAGAAAATCCGGTATCAGATGCTTCTAACATGGCTATACCACTTACCGACACCGTCTAATGCTATAGGCACCCCGCAGGGGTTGCGCAGTGGTTACGGCGCTCGACTACTGTTGCCAAGGACGTGGGATCTAATCCTGGCCTCGGCGGCCGCTTTTCGATGGAGGCGAAAAGTAAGGCTGTCGTGTGCTGTGCGATGTCAGTGCAAGTTAAAGAACCCCAGGTGGTCGAAATTTTCGGAGTCCTTCACTACGGCATCTCTCGTAGCCTGAGTAGCTTTGGGACGTTAAACCCCATAAACCAAAACCAAACCAAAACCTAATCCTATATCCTCTAATAGCAAATAGGATGTGCTCTCAGACTAGTTGGAGCTTTTTTTTTTTAAGGAAACGCAATCAAAAGGCATATTTTCAAGGAAGGTTTATTGCTACTAATGCCCCTCACAACTATACTACTCTTCTAATTGACGTTCACATAACCATTAAGCTTCGAACACCGCAAACACTCTATTTATGATCAGCGAAGTGATCCGATACAAACACGCTCTGAATAACACACTGATCTTAAGATACCAATCCTATATATATTATTTGCACCGTTGTTATCATAGCTCTGTAGCCTTGCTGTGAGTGAGTGAGTGAGTGAGTGAGTGAGTGAGTGAGTGAGTGAGTGAGTGAGTGAGTGAGTGAGTGAGTGAGTGAGTGAGTGAGTGAGTGAGTGAGTGAGTGAGTGAGTGAGTGAGTGAGTGAGTGAGTGAGTGAGTGAGTGAGTGAGTGACGACTTTACTTATCCCTTAGGGGAAAGGGGCAGAGGAGGAGGGAAGAAGGTTCTATGTTGGGTAGGCCTCCGCTGCCTTCTGAGTCCAATCCAGGATCTGCTCGTGAAGATCAGGCGCCTGGCTACGCAAGGGAGTCTCGCACTGTTCCTTCGAGTGAATATTGAGTGATTTTTTTTATTGGAAACGAAGGGGGGGGGGGGGGGGGCGAACACAGCCCCACGTGATGTGGTCAAACTTTATCCTGGCCGGAACGAAATAAGCTGAGGAGGGATGTATAGTAGCTGGGTGAATGATGTGACGGAAGGCAGGAGTGTGAAATGTGTGAGTCTGAAGCTGGCACCATAGTATCTCGCGATAACGTGATGTTTTGCAATGTGCCGAGGGATACACAAGACTACCAAGGCGGTAATGGTGGCATATGTCATGAAATGAGAGGAGGCGGTCATGCGCAGTATGCTGGGTCACATGGCTGAAGGTGGACACCATTAGCTGCGGTCAGATAGTGAAGCCTCGGGCACAGGCGTGAGCTACCTCGTTACCATATAGGCCCGCATGTGATAGAGTGGGCAATAGGGTGTTTTCGGAGGAGACGCAGGGCATGTACGTGATATCTGACCCGCGTAGAAATTATGGATGGCTGACTTGGAATCACTAACAATTATACTAATATCTGGAGTGGTCAAACCAAGAGCGAGCGCTGCCTCTGTAGATGAGGCGTATATGCTAGCAGCCGTTTTAAGGCGGCCATTCGAGTCGACGGCTGAAAAAGCATAAGAAGGGCCGGAGGAATATTCCGCCGCATCGACATAGAGCACATCCCTGACATTGAAAATTCGTTTTTGAAGGACTTCCGCCCGTTTTTGACGTCGTTGGAGGCGGTGAAGAGGGTTCATCTTCTAATGTTCTATGAAATCGGGATGATTGAGATCGTCTAAAGTCACCAACTAAAACAATAGTTCGTTTTCTGACACTCACTAGTGGCAGTTGATGTGACTCGGTT
Organism: Amblyomma maculatum; assembly: GCF_055883805.1. Lineage (NCBI taxonomy): Eukaryota > Metazoa > Arthropoda > Arachnida > Ixodida > Ixodidae > Amblyomma > Amblyomma maculatum. Next base: position 73,144,729 of record NC_139352.1, on the reverse strand, counting down.
TCTGTATCCGTTTGACTGCTGCAGTTGCCGCGAAAGCGGTTTACCTCCTTCCCGCTTAGCTGCAGTGGCGTGATAGGCTCATTTTCACTAGGCTGCAACTTGCGTGCACGGGCATACTCCTTTCAATTTGTAGTATATTTTCGGCTAAAAATGTATTCAGACTGTTTACCGTGTGCAGCAGCAGTAAAAACATTGAATCTGGTTAGAGGTTCGTTTTTTTCTGCAAACATTGCAGCAAGATCTGGTAGAATAAGTCATACGAAAGGAGGTTGTTCAAGCAGCTCACAAAAAGCAATCACCTCGTCACCTTTTGGGCACCATTAGCTGAAAAGGCAATTTGAAGTGCTATAGTTTCACATTCTGAGCCAGACAACATTTCGATTCAAGGGACGCAAGGACGTTGAATGTTTTTCAAAGCTATTGATGCAAAATTAGACGTACAACGTCGCTGTGATCGATGTGATCGACAAAATGACATGCCAAACTTAAAATACGTTATGATTAGTTAGAACTGTGCTTCTCTGCACCAAAAACTCCGCAAGGCATCTCAATATCTCCCACGACATACAATGTTTAAGTCCTAATAGTTTGCTTTTGAGCCGCATCGTTTATGGTTCGCAGCGCGCTCTCAGTGTTCAACATCCCGGAATGATGAGAAATTGTTTTTGTTTTATCCTCTCCAACGAGAACGACTATCACTAATGCCAAAGGAGCGCCACTACACGGCTTGGAGGCAAAACCCCTGAGCTTTATTTATTTATTTATTTATTTATTTATTTATTTATTTATTTATTTATTTATTTATTTATTTATTTATTTATTTATTTATTTATTTATTTATTTATTTGTTCATTTGAAAAATTTATTAACTCGTTGAAATTTTAGGAGCCTTGGGGTGTCCTCCTAGTCTGGCAGCCCAGGGGCTGCGCCGCAGCGTGGGCCCTGCGAACCAGTCCTCGTTGCTGGTTGCTGAGATTCAAGGTTTTCCGCAAAGAATGTATATTGTATTCTTTGATAAGCGCAACCAAGAACTCTACTAAGAGGATAATAACTGGTGTCAAATTATTTATAACCAAATACGTGACCTATAAGGATTTCTGTCCCACTATTTGCTCAACTAAGCGCAGGCTTTCTGGGCACCACTATTTATGCCCAGATTTTGGGCCCGTGCATTGACAGTAGCAAAAACTTCGGATACAATATTAAACGCTGCAAAAACCTATATGACTGACGGGTTGTTTCACTCATGCACGCTAGTTATTATGGCCGTTAAATGTGTGTTCGCACACATTTAATAAAACTTAGTAATTGATAATTTAAAAATGCAATATTTTTCATGACAATTTGGTTCCTCGGCACCTATAAGAAAGTATTGAAACCAAGCAAAGTAAAAGTGTTTATCCTAATTTTCATGCAAGGGGGAAATAGCGCAAACTAAACACGGACAAAAAGGGAGGACGAGACACACACAGCGCTGATTTACAACTGAAGGTATATTTCAGACACGTCGGTAAATATACAGTAGCATCAAGGGATACAACAACAACCTGGTTGGGAACAGTCATCGCCATCAGAAAACATACAGGTAAACACAGATCATCCAGCTCTCGATAAGAACTGCACTTCTTTATCTATAAGGGCTATGGAGGGGGTGCTGACACAATTTTCTTTAAGATGCGCAATGTTTAAAGCTTGAATAATCTCTCGCGTGGTTTTGTCACCACACCTGCTTATCACGCTCGTGTTGCCCAACTCAGGGGTGCATTTGCAATCTCGGCAATGAATGCCCAGATGGCCCGAGATTCGTTGCGTAACATTGTGATGGAAGCAGGCTCGCGTTCCAAGCAAGTGTTTATTTCGTGAAGTAGGAATGCGGGCTAGTATAGTACACGTTGTTACAAAATAGCACAAGTAATACGGATTAATGTGGAAGAAGACACGCAGCCGGTATACATTGTGCCGTGAAGTCCTCTTGGTGTATTCGCCACTCAACACTAATTCCCCTTTCCGCCCCTCTTGCCCATCCCCCTTTCCATAAACGTTGCTCTAAAAGCGTTATTGCGCAAAATTATTTATGGTTACATTAAGGCATAATATACCGCATTGTACTGCATATTGAAATTAAGGAAGTGCCCCACACTGCCAATTCTGAGCATAAAACTTCGGCGTTTACTGCACTTCAAAGTTCCCGTTTATTGCGAGAATTTCTTTTCACTCAACACGAATAAAAATTCACACGAGGCAGATATTCACCAATTGTTGTGGGTTTGCCCGGCACTGAAGCCGGCGAGAATTCGGCACCTGACGGCAGTGGGCCTTTCGCCGAACAACTGATCTTCATACATTGCATGGACGCATGGGCCTTATCATCGCTCTCTCTCTCTTGAAATTTATTAGAGCAGCCAACCTTTTTTCTTTCATTTAAAACCCCTTTAACTTTTTTACATATTCCATTATGCCCTGAGGCAATAAACAACGTTATTAAAAAATATATACACCCAACAGTATACACAAATGTATAATTTCCCGTCATCAGCGCAATGCGTGGTATTCACACTGTTGCTGCATGTGGCAGGAAATACACTAGCAAGCATTCACTCAAAAAGCGCATTCCACGTCTCGCCCAGGCGTATATTCCAAACCGCCTTTCGACACTGCTAAGAGAATAGTGTAAGAAGGATGCAATCACTCAGCAGCAATTAAGGAGGCAAGTAGAATTAAGTCTCGAAGGTGGAGGCCTTGGGGCAACTGAGGGACCCAAAAATTCTTACTTTATTTGTATTCTCTTAAATCAGAACCGCGCAACCATTTCTGCGAAAGCGTTCGACGCCACTGCAGAAAGATCTTTCCAGGTTCCTTGTTCTTACAGTGAAGCGTATGCAAAAGCACCTCGCAACACAAAGCCGCGATCGACGCTGCGCAGCCCAGAGCGTAAACGAGGAAGTACACATGAAAAGGCTGTTGTGCAGGGCTGTTGTCTGTGATGTGCACGGCTTTCCGCTTCCGATGACGACTCGCAAGCCCGGCTTCCGCCACCGCCCGCAGCGTGCGACGGTGTTGGTAGCTGCGAAACGAAAAATGCGGGACTCAAGTGATGATATGGTACATAGGAAGAGTCAAATAAAGAAACTTGGCCTGCACCACTCCTTGCGCCTATTAGCACTTTTGTGTATGCGATTTTGCGTGTCTTTGTAGGGCGCTGAGCCTGGAAAATAAATGTTTCGCCCACGAAGACGCCTGCAAAGGCGAAGACAAAATGTTTCGCCTGCGACGATAACGCTAAATGCCTCTTTGTTTCTGACCTATGGTGCTTTACCAACATAGCCGCAGAAGCGGCAGTTCAAGGTTCTGCTTCCTGGACATTTATGTTGCAAGTAACGTAACCTTGACAGTATTCTCAGCGCAATCCTCCACCATAGCGCCGGACGTATTACATCCTCTATTAAAGCCATTTTAAGTGGAGCGAAGTTGCAACAGGAATGGAGAGAGAGAGAGAGAGAGAGCGCTGTGCGATAACTATATTGCCGCGAAACCTTCAAAACTGTATTTGTTGTTTTTTAACAGACGCCGGCATACAGGCTTATCACTCTGATTCTGGATCGCGTATCAGTTCCGTAATCTTCGTTTGTTAATGCTCGATGTCGCGAGTCACACCTTTATCAGTTTTGTCGTAGCGCAAGAGGCACCGAGATCTGTCTCGAAGGTTCCGGCCACTCGGGTGTCTTTCCACAATGTTCCAGCCCGTGCTGGTAGCTGTTTGCGACGTTATCTAGATTGTTCTGTGCAGCCTTTAAATTGAGCGTTGACGAGTGTGACGGGCATTCTTTGTTCGACGATCGACGAGCATGTTTGTTTCTATCGCCGCCGCCGAGTAGCTTAGTTCTTTTGCGGCCGCAAGTCAGCCCAAATAAAGAGTTTCTTTAGTGCAATCATCGACCTTTCATTTGTGTTGTCGACCTCGCCACCACTACGTGACAATATATATATATA
>NC_139352.1:72973239-73133239 GCF_055883805.1 Amblyomma maculatum | reverse complement strand
CACCCACATTTTCTCTATTTCAGGCGACGACTTGGAATATTGGGGTGTTCTCGGCAGCGGCCGGAATTTCGTATCTGACAGTTCACAATAACTTCACACAACGCAACCGAAGAACTGACCATGGAAGGGAAAATAGAGCTAAGCTATGATTTCATGGGTAACCGAACTTGGTAAGCACTGGCACGACCCGATTACGTCAAGAAATAGCATTCATAAGGCCCGCAATCGGGTCATGAAAAAAAATACGACCATTCAATTTCTTGGGAAAATATGCTTACGACGTTCAGGTTTTAAGCAAGGTAATCCAGGAGACTATAAATAATGGGTGTAAATACAAAATCACGCGGCAGAAATGTGATGTGTCATGTTACTTATAACTTCTGTGAAATGAGAAATGTAGATTTAGACCACGAAACAAAGCGTTGCCTTCTCCTCTGCACCCTTAACCGATGGCCTTGTGGTAAAGCATTTGCATCGCATTCAAAGGTACCAGGTTTGATGCCTGATGCTGCCGTGTACTCACCGATCTTCAATGGGTACAAGATCTCCTTCTGCCTGGTACTCGACTCTTATCGGGTGAAATACTCGGGAATAAGGTCATTGGCCAAAAAATGGCCACTTACAGACTTTTGCCGCACGAGGTGGACATAGGGTTGTCTGACGGCGCAATGAATCATTGACCCACCAGCGCAAAAGTAGCGCGTCCACGCGCCCCGAATATCACCTTCACTGCCTCATTTTCCTGCCGAATCGCCAAAGACTGAAACGGCCTTCCCCGCGAAATCGCTGCTAGACCTGCCCATCTTCATCTTTTGCAACCTGTATAGGACAATTTTTCTCAATACATATTTGTCATTATCCTTACTGTATGTATATGAACACCTCGTACGTAATGCGCCTATGGGGGACATTTAAGGTAATAAACTCAGCTTAACTGAACCTTTACGTTATGAAACGTGCGTAAGAATCTCCAAGATTCTATATTGTTTGTTTGTTTGTTTATTTGTTTGTTTGTTTTTTACATCTACCCCTTTCTCGGCAATGGACAAGTATTCCATTAAAACTGTCACTTTGTGCTACCAAAGAAGTTACGTTTTTTATTCGCATCGAAGTGACGTCACCTTCCAACTTAGCAATTCGAAAGGAAAAAGAAATAGGTGAAAAGATTTTTGTTTTTTCTTGAAAGGAGCAAAATAGTTCCCCTTCCCCTTAGTGGGAAAAGTTCAGCACAGCGGTTTCAGCTGCGTCTGTAGCGGGTCCCGAGCTCAGCTGCGCATTGGTCAGTTGCTGTATGCTGCAGCAGCGGGTTTGCTGTTAGCACTACAAAAGTTTTCTCATACGGACAAGTTTTAATGCAATCTGAATTCTATTGTCTACAAACCAAAGCCGGGAAAATGCGTTACATTTAGCGAAATGCTACGTTTTTCATAGACCGCCGATCTGTAAACTGAGTCAATTACACAAAGTGTCAGTGTGCACAATTAGCATCAAAATGTAGAGTCAGGTCTAAGAAGCGGAACTCTCCAGCACCATTGATTTATCTCGTGAGACTAGGAATCAGCGGGTGATTTTATTGAACGTGAATTCCGGTCGCTTCGTTATTCACATATCACTTATTCCTCCACTTGACCACATGCAGATTCCAGCAAAAAAAGGTCTGAGCACGGTTCCTTGAGCACACTGGTGTACATCAGGTTCCAGTTCAACACGCCCTCGTTGACTGCTGCACTGCCTTCGGCTGGATACGACAGCCACTCTCCCGAGTTCGCTTGCGCCGTCCTTTCGACAAACTCTCCGTTTTCATTGCTGATTTCCCCCGAAGAGCTTCGAGGACGAAGTTCTGAGGCACACAAAGGAAAACATGCGTAAGGCAGCATTGGCGAATATGACCACCGAGACAAACAGTACATGTGTGAAAACAACCTAAGAACCTGCGAGTTTAAGCGCGTTTTTGGCATATTGTGGTGTGCAACACAACTGACTCTCCATGCCTCTCTGTTGAGCTAGGCACTGCGTGGAAGCCTCATTACGAGATCTCAAGACGTGCTGACACCAAAACTGTGTCGAGTGCTAGATAAAGTTAATGACTGCCGCACCAATTACGGGGAGGGGGGGGGGGAGCAAATGATGACGTATTGTTTGCCACCTCTCTTGAACGAATTTAAGATGGCACAGATACCACTGAGGAATCATTCAGGGATCTGCGTTGTATATTTCTGAACAAATGTGTACAGCAATTTTTTTTTTTACTTTTTTCTCTGACGCATGCTTTATGTACTCATTTTGCGGCGTTTTTTTTTATTGTGATGTCAATATGTTGTTCGCCATATCGGTCATGTTCCGCTACCTAGAAATGTGTCTTTGTTATTCGCATCACGTATTTGTCATTCCGTACGTTTTCTGTTAATGAACAGCTGCATTCTTTCAGCGTATTCGCGTTGTTTTTGCACCCAACTCTTTCAGTGTATCTAGGCCTTGTACGTGACATAGACCCCGTCAAGCCCATCTAGGGCTTTTTGTCTGTGCACATTAGCATTGTAGGATGTTAGAATAAACTGATTTGACATTAGCATTGTAGAACTTTAAAATAAACTTATTTGATTTGATATGATTAGTCCAAAGCAAAAAGGCCGCCATGAAGCCTTACCCTGTGTCGGCTGGTTGCTACTCTGCATGCTTCCCTATTCGCGACCAGGTTTACATTTCCCTACCGAGATCGAGAGGGCGTCTACCCCTACCAACCTAAAGCCACAGAAATACTTTACAACATCCAAGCAGCCATTTGAAATCAGTGTTTAAATAACAATGACATACCAGCGGGCACAATTCTTCAAGCTCATCAGAAGCGTCACATAAGCTACAGACACAGTATGTAAATGCAACACTCAAAATCCCAGAGCGGTTTCGATACTTTATCTCCCTCATTAGCTCCACGCAAGGCTGGCAGACCTGTTGAGTCTACTTGCTAGGTTGGATAACGCCCGAGCTTCTTAAATTGAATTATTAATAATAACACCAAGAAAATGTTCGATGTTCAGCTGTTTTGGAGGATACCAAAGACCAAAATTCTACCAAAGAATACTTGAGATTTACCTAACAATCAGTAGTGGTTATAAGCTGTCTATAGCTATCTTTTCTAATGGGGATATGGCAGTAGGTGCGACCTGGTAAAGTGCTGCGGCCGGAAACACGAACCAGTAAGTGCCTCACCCGTTCTGGGGGTACAATCCGTGTCGAGCATCATGCTGTCCAGCGACTGGTTGGAGATCGAGCCCGGGGGTACAAAACCCGAGGACGAGGAGTAGTCAGCAGTAACCGCCGATGTTCTGTCGTCGTTGAGACTCGCCATCGCTTCATCTTGAGCCCTGATAATACGTTGATGGAATGAAAACCTAAGAAGCCGTGCGTTAAATTCGTACCATTCGCTTTAAGATTTGCTTTGGAATCAGTCACACTGACTAGCCCATAACTCCAAAGCGAGCTGATGGTCTCGCCATTTTCAATAGTCTGAAGGCCAAGCCTTTGCTGCTCGAAGCCTCGAAAAATGATTAATGGCATCAGCGACAGAAACGGCGCAGTTTATGATTGTGTTGCTTCAAACGAAGCGCGCTTCCGTTTACTAAACGATTTAAACCGCCTAAAAACCGTCATAAACGGCAAATGTCAAACAAAAGCATTTCAGAACTTATCTGATATGGAAACACAGAGTGCTTACAATTACTGGTCCTAAAAAGGACTAAAACATCTACAGCGAAATAAAAAGTAAACTGTGCGAAGTTCAAAAGCACAATGCTGTAGCTCAGTCCGCTACAGATTCGATCAGAATTCTGATGGTATTTGTGTTCTCATTCAGTCTCTTTTTCTCATTGCCGCTTGGTAGCGTTCCATAATCGGAATTTCAAGGACTGCGCCGTATGAAGCAAATTCGTGCTAAGCTGACGTCTAAACCAAATTAACAGTGGCGGAGGCGGTGGCGATCACTATGTAGTTTGTTTTTCTTGACTGGTACCTGCACTCGTTTACCCCTCGTAGTTCTTATGAAGAGCGTTTTAGTTGTGGAGAAATTCCAGAATTGTCAACCTTTTCTGGCTTCAAACGGCGTAACCGTGAAGATGCGATTTCTCCTAGCGCATTAGCTATAAAACCAATTAGGTTTTCTGTAGCGGAGAGAAAGTAGACCGCGACTATGAACGACAACTGAAGGAATGGTGTATATACACGAAAGCGTCTTACATACACAGCGCAAATTGATTAGAGGAGTTAGAATATATGCCTTGTTTAAGATTCAGATTACAAGAAAGAGCTATCACGAAAAGCTGTGTACATTTAAAACATCAAATTGATTATGCAAGACCTTCAAGTCCAGACAGAGACGGACGGAGAAGTGGCTGCGTATAGAAGTGTACATGGCATACAGCGTCGTTGTCGACAAATTTTGCTTTGTTAGCGAGCAGGTGCTCAAAAACTGGTAGAGTTGTTTCGAAATAAATCGTATATGACCTTCCACACCACTCCACTGAGCATTAGACTGCAAGGGCGTTTCCAGTAAGAGTAATGTGATAACGCATTTAACACTTACCGCCTGTCCATTTCATGAATTTCCTTTTTAATGACACCTCTGTTAATTAGCGTGCAATTCGTACGACAAAGCATGCACTAGGCACACATTTTATTCAGCTTGCGCTCCATTTGTACTGCGGCTGCGCAGTGCGATTGCGGGATTTCCTGTGGGCTCCGCATGCTGGAGCTGATTTCCGCGTTACAACACACAGGCTTTACTGCGACACGGGGCCCTAATGCTCTCGATTGAAGGCCACAGAATGATTGATGCACCACAACATAGAATAGAACAGGCGAGAATCACCAGTTCCGTGTCTGGGCGTAGGCATGTTTGAAAGCAGGAGCGTATATAAAAAGCGTCTACAGGAAATAGCGTGCACTGTTCATCATGCGTTGATTCGCCTACCGCAATTCCCCTTGCGTCTAAAACTGTATGACCAGACTAGCCCAGGAAAGGGCTATCTTTCTTCTGGCATTTTCATTGCTTCGTACCTGTCTACGCGCCGCAATTAGTTTTCGCGTGCGAATTTGGTAGTCTTGAAGAAAGTATATCATCACTCACTTCTCACGCTCTTTACAGGTGGCACCCAAGAATGGTTCTTTCTTGGTAGCTCCTGTACTACAGGCAATGCGACGAATAAGCCACTGCAATGCGAATATGGAGAGGTAGATGGCAGTAGTAATGATGAGAAATGCACGCAGTGGTGTCGTCGTCTCGCGAATATCCTGCAAGTGAAGAACGAAGAGGAGTGCATGTGAGAGAAGTTGGTTACAGCATGATATTGTAGTCTATTGTACTAGACTTCTTAGCTACACGGCTCATTTGGCTATGATTGTCCCATCAAAGCTGTGTGAAGGTAGCTCCAATTGTGCAGCGCCACATGTCGTCTGGGCATGCAGCCCCGTGTTTATACAAGTATTCGGTGACATAATCCCCCTCATCATGATCGCAGGTTTGCCACTTAGTGCACTTTACATCCTTGCTCAGCTATTCCTGGTTACTTTTGCGGCTTCAGAGCAGCGGCAATTCCCGCCGTAGGGGAGCCTTTTCTATAGTTTGCAGATGAAAGAAAAAAATCGCTGAGGCTCAGCTTGGTTAAGCCTGGTCAGATGCGAAGCATATTGATTGCTAAACTCGGCTTTCCATGGTTACACTTGGCTAAACTTTTCTTTCCTTGGTTGCATGTGCTTTTACATGGTTTAAACTTGGAATGCACAATGTTTTCCCATCGCATAAAACTAGGTAATAGCATGACTCGTTCATCTCTAACTGTGTTACCGACACGCCCAACGAACATGTCGTCCCCCAGGCCAACGATACTCGATTGCCACTACGCGAATATGTACGCAAAGCAAAAGCTCTTAGAACACGGGTCTACTGGAGGCGAGCGCAATCGTCTCCCCTTTATATATAAACCTGCGCTATACCACGTGGTCCGCACAGCGTGCAACCGCAGCCGACGGCGCGAGCCGGTCCCTGTCTCTCCTCTGTCGTGACGTAAGCGTATCACGTGGTGTGACGTCACCATACCACGTGGTCCGCATGGTGTGCAACCGTAGCCGACGGCGCGAGCCGGTCCCCGGTCTCTCCTCTGTCGTGACGTCACGTGGTCCGCACGGCGTGCAACCGCAGCCGACGGCGCGAGCTGGACCCCCGTCTCTCCTCTGTCGTGGCGTCAGCGTATCACGTGGTGTGACGTAGCATTCCACATTCTTTGCACGGCGTGTAACCGTCACGAAGGGCTGTGGTTCACCTCTAGCAATATGCTTCGCATAAAAATATCGGTAACGTTGCACTGGCATAGTTATTGCACCGCATTGTCCATCTCCCTAAAAAACTGCTCTTAGGCTGGCCTTAATTGGAGGCTCGCGGACAGTGCTTGAATGTATTTTAAGCACACTGGTTTTGCCGTACCAGTCCTTTCGCTCCTAAGTTGCAGCCCTTTTTCCAAACGATGTAGAGATTAAAGCACAAAGCTGATCAACATAGTGAGGCGGGCCGGAGGCGGGGGTGTAATCAAACGTCATCCACCTTCGCCCACCCTCATACATCCTAATCCGACTTCATCCTTAATCCATTATCATCCAGACCACTTAATCCTTATTCCACCGACATCAAGCTTATCAGATTCTATCCTCGTCCAACTAAACCCAATGTAATTATTTCCTAATTCCTCGCAATCCATCGGACTCTACCATTCATACATAAGGTATAGACTAAGTTCTGATCGCGTTTGTCAGTGGCCTTGGATGGACTTAAGTCACGCGATAACTGACGTGTGCTTCATATAAAGTTTCGCCCCTTAAAAAAATGCTAATTGGATTGGAAAACATTTCTTGTCAGCAATGAGCGATTTGTGGGCGCTACACTTAGATGGCATCAAGACCGTTGCTCTCGGCGATCTTTTGAGCCCACTCAGTAGCCCGAACTTGCGTTAACGGGTCTGAGCTGGCCAGTATAGCCTCCCACCGCTCAAAAAAAGGGACCGGTAGTAGGTCCGCTGGTGGCGGCGCTTTTTTGCAGGTCCATAATATGTGATCGTATCCTGCTATTTCGCCGCACTGTTTACAATTTGGATTGTATTGTGCTGGGTACATGTGCGCTAATTTAGAAGGGCTGAAGAAGGCACGCGTCTGGAGTCGACGCCAGATTTCTTCTTGCCTTTTGTCTACTTTCTTGTCTAGAGGATATATCCGCCTTTCTAGTTTAAATTGATTAGTGTAGTCATGAACTGAGATTAGTGCATCTCTCGAGAAATTGGGGGAATCAACCTGGCTCACTGCTCGGCTGACATAACCTCGAGCTATACTGTGAGCCAACTCGTTTCCTTTGTTCCCCGAGTGTGCCGGCACTCATATTAATTCCACCTCTTTTTGGTTCCAGTTTTATATCTTAAAATTCGCTCTGTCTCTTTGGAGATCATGCCCCTCGCAAAATTGTTTATAGCAGATTTGGAGTCGCTATTTATGGTAACCGCTTTGGTGCTGACCATATTGCTAAGGTTGCCGGCTTGGAACATTATTCGGAGGTAGGTGTTAAAGTTTTGGCCTAGCCTTTTAGCCACGCACATTCCTCTCAGGCTCATTTCTTCACGCAACACGGGACAAGTGTTTGTAACCGCTAAAGTTGTAGGAGGAAGTGCACGAGAAAGACAAAAAAAAAGGAGAATTTCGAGTTTACAACCTTCCCTTAAGAGAATAATAATAATAATAATAATAATAATAATAATAATAATAATAATAATAATAATAATAATAATAATAATAATAATAATAATAATAATAATAATAATAATAATAATAATTTGTTCACAGGAAGGGAAAGGCGCAGTATCTGTCACACCTGTTTCTGTGAACACCTGAAGGGAAGGAAGGAAGGTGGGAGTGAACGTCGAAAGAGAGAAAGAGGAGCCGTAGTGGAGGGCTACGGAGTAATTTCGACCACCTGGGGATCTTTAACGTGCGCTGACATCGCGCAGCACACGGACGCCTCTTCGTTTCGCCTCCATCGAAACGCGGCGCTTTTTCCGATTTTCTGAGTATGATTATGCAACTCGTGTCTTATAGCTGACGTTGTATATTCCAGGGTAGACTGGAAGGCTATGTTGTTACGCCAGTCCTACCACAGCTTTTGCTGCAGAAATTGCAACAAGGCTGGTGGAAATTTTCGTCCGTTTTGGTTATGATTATTTTTGTATATGCGCCTCTCTGCAATATACCCAGAACTCTCGTCCGTCAGACGCCCAAGAATTTGATGTGTGACTACAATTAACGACTACATTTCAACGCGGTAGCGTTAAGGAGCTCGTGTCGCAGAAAAAGCGGTGTCGTCGGCGTCCAGTGAGCGATAAATCCCGGCATGCACTTCATAAATAAAAAGCAAGTTCCAAGATGGGCTGGGCGGGAATCGAACCAGGGTCTCCGGAGTGTGAGACGGAGACGCTACCACTCAGCCACGATTTCTTTTTTTTTTTTCTTTATTTCCTGGCTTTGGTTCATACCATTTCACAAGAACACAACACTAATAACACAAAACAAAGTAAATATTGGAAGGTCATCACCAGCCAATGTCAGGCTGGCTTCGTCTCAGTACAGTAAAACTCCCGCAAAGCCCTTGAGAGCCATTCGGGAGGTTCAGCAGCCACTTTCTATATGGCAATAAACCAATTCACACTTTCTCGAAAGTATATTCTAGCGGGTCGAGCATCCCTGTCGCAGTGATAGCCCGCCATTCTGGAACGCCATATAGAGTGGAGGCCCATGAGCATTATTAAATCATACGGAACGCCATCTTCATTATCAATGCTTAAATACCGGATGCCGTGGGAGTCTAGTGGAAATTCTTTCTTTATCGTACGTTGCAAAACATCCCAGAAATAAACCCCTTCCCAACAATGCAAAAAAACATGGTCTATTGTTTCCGGCTGCTTGCAGATTAAACAGTGCGCGGTAAAAAAAAATCCCTTTCCTCCAAAAACTTCTTTACTGATAATGTTCCGGTGTGTAATTTAAAGAAAAATGTCTTAGCTCCTGGCGACACCTGCATTTTCTTTACTCTCTTCAAGACATCTCTGCCCGGACCTCCACTGTATAAGGTTCTGTACAAGGGTTGTGGCAAAACAATGTCACATAAATCGCGATACAGCTTTTTTCGTTTTACAGTGGACAAATATTCATTAGAAAAACGCACTGAAAGAAGTCTTACACTAGCGACGACCTCCCTGTAATAACCAAAAATCCCACCCGTAGCTTCTTCGGTGGAGACAACAAACTCCGGCAGTAGGCGCCGTAGCCTAACTTGGCAGACGGTGCGTAAGAAAGGGTCCGAAGCATCCCGAAAAAACAAAAACCGGTTGACCACCTGCCGTAAAAACAGATGGTCGAGTCCCAAACCGCCGTCTTTTACCCGACGGAACAAATTCGTCCTGCTGCAGCGTTCCCATTTACCTGCCCAAACAAAAACGGCGAAAATCCTGTGTAACTTCTGTACGTTTACGCGCGAACAACTCAAAACTTGCATTGCGAACCAAAGTTTGTTGATAAAAAAAAAGATTGCATACAGTAGCTCTGGCAAAAATCGACATGTTGGCGCCTTTCCACTTCTCGGCTCTCTCCCGTAGTTCGGTCATTTGCCCTTTCCAATAATGCTCGCTTTCGCGGTAGGCATCCAGCTCGACGCCCAAGTACTTGGTCGGTGTGTCTGTCCACGTAACATTGGCAAAGCGATCTGGTTTCAACGGCCACTGTCCATGCCAGAGCCCAAGGCACTTGGCCCAGTTCACCCCGCTACCGGTAACTTGAGAGAACTCACGGATACATTTGACAGCCTCGGTGATACTCTCCTGGTCAACCGTAAAAATAACGATGTCGTCTGCATACGCGAGCAGCTTCACTTCGGCTGCTTGTAACCTAAACGCACTAATGTTGACATTATTCATAAGTTTCATGCACAATGTTTCAATATAAATGCAAAACAAAAGAGGGCTGAGGGGACAGCCCTGTCGCACCGAACGCTGCAGTCGAATGGGGGCTCCCAGACTCTTATTAATAATCACTCTCGTCGTTCAGTTACGGTACGCCAGGGCCACACCCTTGCATATAACTGAACCAACATTCACATGTTCTAAAAGGGAAAACAAAATTTCGTGATCGACGCAGTCGAATGCTTTTTCGAGGTCGATCTGAAGCATGGCGACCCGACCATCCCAGTCATCACAACACTCAAGGACACTTCGCGCCTTTTGAATGTTGGTCACTATTGACCTCCCTTTTATCCCACACGTTTGGTGTGGTCCTACTATATCCTTAATAACCGTTTGCAACCTTCGGGCCAAAACCTTCATAAAAATTTTATATTCAACGTTTGTAAGTGCTATGGGTCTGTAAGATGTTACCAGGCGTAATTTGTCTATTTCATCTGTTTTAGGAATGAGTACGGTGTGGGATGACCCATATGACGGAGGCAGGGCATTTACTGTGTAGGCATCGTTATAAATTGCGTTCAAAATAGGTGTGATTTCGTACTTAAATTCTTTGTAAAAACCCGCGCTGAACCCATCCGGTCCCGGCGATTTACCGGCATTTAAACTGTCAATAGCGTGCTCCACTTCTGTTTCAGTTATCTTTAGTTCTAATCTCTCTTTCACTTCATCGTCCAGACGCGGTATCGTCGCCAGAAACTTATTCTTAAAAGTGATAGCGTCTACCGTGTGGGATGCGAAGAGGGTTTGGTAATGGGCGTTGAACGCTGCTTTGATGTGGTCGTTGTCCGCCGCCAAGATACCGCCCCAATCTATTTGGTCGATGTGGTTCCGTTGAGCGTTTGCTTTTTCGAACCCCAGCGCTCGTTTTGATGGCGCCTCCCCTGCAGCTGTGTCTTCTGCCCTTGCCCTCACTAACGCACCTCGATAACGATCTTCGTCTATCAATTCTTTGTTTTCCGTATATCTTCAATCCATTGCCCCGGCGCTCGAGCTTCCTGTTTAAGCAACGTACGGAGCAGTGTCCTTAACTCCGTCTCTTTCTGTTTTTCCTCAAACCGTATACAGGTTGCCCTCTCTATTGCTTTAATTTTTATAGTTTCTTTACACAGCTCCCACTGTTGCCAAAGGTGCATATTTTTACTTGGGTTTATTTTTTCAATTTCTTCTTTTACTATGCGGGTAAAATGTTCATCCTGCAAGAGTTTATTATTGAATTTCCACATTTCCCACGAAAAAGAATTCCCTCTCTTTACCCATCCAAAAGAACATTTAACTAAACAATGGTCTGAAAACGATACCGGCTCTACTTCATAACTATTGCATTCAGGTAAGATGTCGAGGGATGCATAAATGCGGTCCAGCTTTGCATGGCTCGAACCCTATAGGTAGTGCGTGAGCTTTACGGTGCGGGCTCCCTCGAGACACTCTGCCACATCCTCGAGGTTACACTCCTCAACAATTCGCGATAGCACTTCAGTGCTTGCGTCTCGGTATGGCCGCCGGCTTGTCTTGTCTCGCGCACTAAGGACGCAATTAAAATCACCTAGGACGATCAGTTGTCTATCAGTGCAGAGCCGCTGCTGGATGCCTTGGAAAAACTGCGCCCTTTCATCTGCTACATTAGGCGCGTAGAGACAGACAATCCGCCAATCCGTGCTATTCAGCGAAAAATCTAGAAGTGCACACCGGCCCGACTCACAAGAAAAATGACCAAGCACTTCAAGCCCCGGCAAGTTCTTCACAAAAAGAACACAGCCAGCCGATGTGCCTACAGCGTGGCTAACCACAGCAAAAAACCTAGGCGTGAAACGTTGCACCATGCTCTCGGTCTCTTCCTCACCGTCAACTTTCGTCTCCTGCACAGCTAATACATCAATATCATGCTCCGTTAAAAGTCGGTACACCTGGCCTTGTTTTCTCTTTCCTGCCAGACCTCTAACATTTAGCGTGGCGACCTTCAACGGTGATGCAGGAGCCATTTTTTAAATAAGAAGAAGAGACCGAAAGCACGGTGCTTACCTCCCGCGCCTAGCACATGGCTAGACGCCTCCGTCGCTGCTGGCGCCGTCCTCCTCGAGCTTCTGGCCGTGCTCGAGAGGCGCCGTGTCGCCGGCCCACCTCTCGCTCGCGCCAGAGCTCGCGCCAGCTACGGTGAATTTGCCACAGCCAAGCGAGGAGACCTCAGCGGACGCGGAGAGCCTGCCGGCTCCCAAGGACGCAGAAGCAAAGGAAGTGAGCGAGGTTCACCGGCACAACTGCGGTGGTCGGACGACCACGGCCGCTACCCCCGGGAAACGCCCACATGCCGACACCAGCACCGGCGACGACAAGGAGACAACGCCCACTTCCGAGGAACCACCAGCAAAGGCGCCTCAAACAAGGAGGCCCACGTTGAAGCTTCGCCCAAACCTTGCGGACTCAGCCACGAGTTCGATGCTTGAAAGCGGTACAAAAGCGCTTCTAGTGAATGCGGTGTTGCCTTAGAAACATGCCGTAGAACGTTATACTGCAGTGTATATCGGTAATTATGAGCATGTTACTTACAGAAGTCGCAGTTACACGAGTAGCGAAGTACGTTTCCGCTACATTTCTTCTGCGCTCTGCGCACATGCACAGCCATCTTGCGGCAAACACAGAAGAACCCCTCCTCGCAATGTGCGGCGCTGCCCCGACACGTGGCGCGCCACTCGCCCCTGACGTTTCGCCGTGCACCCTCACAGGTTGTAGAATCAAGCGTCTTTCTTTTCTTTAGATCACTATCTTCGCTCACCCGCTTCTCCCCTTCGGGCCGCGCGGGTACCGGTGCGAGGATGCCCCAATACCCTTGCGTTTAGTAAGTTTTCTCGACGAGGTGCAATAACGCTATCGCGTTCCACTCTTGAAGGCGAAGCTTAAGCGTCCTTCAAATTTTTCAACTTCCATTGCCATCACAGTTCCGTTTATCAAGGCTACCGGACATCCACAGATGCCCTAGTGAGGCTCAGAGGTGTTTCAAAATCCTCGTGTATTGTAAATACTGCTCAAAAATATTATCAAGGGGAGCAGTACTAACTGCGATCGGCTTTTTTTTTTTAAATACTACCTACAATAATGGCATTGCGAAGGCACAAAATTATAATGAGAGTTTCATGAGCTTGCGCTACGGCGCCAAAGGTTGCCGCTGCTTCGCAGTTCATAGCCGTTGTAACAAGAATCGTGTTGAGGGCCAAAGATGGCGCTACTTGTCCGCGAGGTAACCGGTCTATGCGAATGTGAAGATATACATTGCGCGGGCACCGGACGCTAACTATACGCTAACATCGTCATCTGCGACGACTTTAACATTGCCGCTAAAACATCACAGTAATTGCCACTGTTCGAGCTACTCGGGGTCACAACTGTTAATAACCCATTTCAAGCCACTACCAGAGGTACCTCTTCCATTGATTGCATCTGCACGACATGACAATGTAACCAGCATGAACTATGTGTCGTATCTGCATAACCACATGCCTTAACTCGCTATCCTGTGCGACCGCACAGAGCACACGCGTGATTAAAAGTACGTTTCCTTAAAAAAAACTTTTCTTATGGCAACAGAACATGCGTCAGCGTGCATATAGTCCTGCAGAGGAATAATCTTGGCGTAGCACCGGTTAGACCTCTAATCTCACAGAAACTGTCTCAACTATGAGAAGCTCTTTCAAACAGTGCGTGGCTTCCACGTGGATTCAGTGCATTATTTCAAAATATCCAACATGAATATGGTAGCATTTAGACGTCCATTACCCAAAAGGTTTCAGCCTGGGGGGCGGCGCATGAAGTCTTGAGAGGTACATAGTAGAGTGAGGAAAATTCACATCATAGAGTTGGCATAAATAGAATGAGGGAAGAGAAGGAGAAGGTAGAAGACCATTCGGGGCAGACGTGTTACTGCGACCATCATTCAAAGTCGATGGGTGGGGAGAGGGGAGCATGGGTAGGGCGTGTCACTCACTGATTGACCTGTCCCGCAACCCGGTCGCACTCTCTGAACGTCAGTGGTAGCAGCTAGCCCGTTCAGAGGAAGCCCTAATTCTAACATATACTCTTTCTCATGACCGGCGGCACTCATCGTTTATGAATATCAGGGCGTAGCTCTAGTTAGATCGATCGCTCATTTTCACGCCGTGGACGTCGTCATCAGCACCGCCATCTGTCTCCTGTCTTAGTCACCGGTCTGCAAAATGAAGAAAACGAGATAAATCCACTCTTCACATTTGGGAAGAGGGGAAAGCGGGAGAGAAAAGGGGCAGATAGTATGGGAGATGACGGTTAGGGTAGGGCGTACAGATCGGCATGTGGTTGCTTCAGAAGGTTGGTTCGAAACCCATCTCGGTACCAGGATTCATGCAAGCTTGTCCCGGCCCAGCGCCAGGTTGACTTATGAGTGCTTGCTTGGAAGAAACTCCGCAAAGATCACAGCATCTTCTCCGGGGTTAACCTAGTCTTGAACACGTACCTCAGCCTGCTAAAATGGTACATATTACCGTGTTCGCACGGAGTTTGAGTTCATCCGCAACAGACGTAGAAGGTAAATGTCAATGTTGTATATGATCTTTCAAAAAGCGTTCGCTTGGGAGCATCGCTGTAGCTCTGGGCTAGTCCCGATTCAATTCCGGCTGCCTAGCTTTGCGAGAAAATTAGCATGCCCGAAAAGATTTTTTTCGCTTCACCCAGTAGCTTTCGCTCAAGATTCGCGTCGCATGTTCGTAATCATGCAGTAAGTTTTTTTATTGCTACAGGAATAAAAACCTCCACTGAACATAACGCTGCACCCGGCGTCGTCTATCATAAATTTTGCTGACTGGTCTATGGGGTTGAGCGAAATAAAGAGGCAACGCGACCTGGCCGTGGCCAAGTTGATAGGTAGCAGTTGGCAGTTGAGGACATTCAATCATCACGTTGCACCGCTAAGCGGGGTAGGAGTGCTGGGCCTCCATTGAGAGCTGCGTTTGGTTGTATGGAGGAGTGCCTCTGCTTATTAGCTGGTATTTAAGACAGGAGTTAAAGCCACGTCTGTCCACAGCTGTGGAAAATATACGCAAGCGGAGAGAGCGACCCCAGATGGTTGTAGCTGTAAGGGGGGTCTATCGGCGGCTCTGCCGACATGTGCCGTGCAAAAACAAGCCGAGCCCACTTCAGACTTTAGTGCTATCGCATTCTTAACACGTAATGTAAAAGGTATCCCCTAACATTTACCCTAGCACCGCGGTTGTCTTTTAACAAAATTTCGTAGACACTGCGAGTCTGCGCCTGAAATCCTGCAACTCTGCCATATATTGAAAGCCCGTAAGGTCTTCCGCTTGCGTTCCACCCACTTCTTGAGGATGGACGTGACGCGCGCTTCCTTACCTTCAGAATTGGGATGAGGCTTTTAGGTTGTTTCAGGTCCGTCCATCCAATTAAGGACCCGGCCCGGGCTCCGAAGTACTTGACGGCCTCCTTCGCCTTCTCAGCGACTGGTAGCATTAGCACTGAGCACAGGACTGCGACAATGACTTCGAGAAGCATGGTGTCCTCTTTGCACCGAGTCCTAGGCTCAGCAGTGCGTTAGCTTGTCTTCTTCTACTTCTTGTTTTTCTCATCTTCCTCAGGTTTCTATATTAAAAAAGTCGCACTTGTGACCCATTTTGGAACGTCCTTCATAGTAATTATGCTTAATTTTAAGTTTCTACTGATTTCCCGCAAAGGGAACAGGACATGCACGAGGTTTAGCGAGGGGACGGGGTAAAGGCTACATCAAGGGCAGCTTGACCGGCCCCATCTCCAGCTTTAGTAACTTTGACACTCTTTAGGCATTGCTATAGCGTTCCTTGTGGGATAAGTATGTTATTAATAGTATATACACTGGCCACATTCCAAAATCCAGAAAGGTCTGGTGTAGTCTCAATACTCCCTTGTTTACATCCGGTGGCCGCAAAAGCGTGGTTCGAACTGAAGCAGGCGTTTCTGCCGGAGTGTGCGCTGAGAAGAGCAAATCCACAGCAGGTGTCCAGTGTTCGCCTCGCAAACAGGAGCAGAACATACGAAAAGGTATTGCTAAATGGGGCATGTGAGTGCGCCGGACGTGACTAGATTACCAGAATGGGTGAGATAGACAAAAATGCGCAACCTTCAAGCCAGGACCTTTTCTCAGCGTGCAAATGAAGGCCTCCAGGAGTAAAAAAAAAAACACATAAACAGAGGAGTTTGGGGCACGCTGGCACCTTGGCCTCCGCATGGCCCCACTACATCCAAGCGTTCAAATTCCTGCGGTTCATGACGTCGGCAGCACGGTCCGTGTTGGTCCTCTGGCGGACCAGGACCTCAGAGCGTGGCAGTCTCGCAGTCCTCCCAGATTGTGATCTGCTCCAGAACCAGCAGGAGAGTGCTCCAGAATTCGCTGAGCATTGTAATAGGGTATGGAAGAGCAGTCATTTCTCTACATACCCACTTGTTTTTCTGGTGGCACATCCGTAATTCCTTATTTTTTACACACTACGTGGAGTTAAGTAGCGCCGAAAGACGGGCGTGTACACAAAGGGACACTCGTCCACAGCTGGCTTGTGGATGGTGGAAGAACTCACGACTTCACACTCGATACCCTCCCCCCCCCCCCCCCTCCTTTTCGCTAGAAGTTCAGACAAACTCCTTAAATTCAATTCCACCGCCCTCACCCTGTGGACGAGGGCAGTGGTGGGGTGGTTGCAGAGAGGTTGGCGATGATTTGGTGGTAGCGGGACCTATTATAAGAGGTAGGAGGAATCGCGTCTAAAGACAGCGCCATAAAGCTTTCTGTAATTGTTAATAGGAGTTAAGATAGAGGCAGAGCTGTGCCTTGGCTCTGTAGGCCTGAGTCATCTCACTGAACATGTGCATGCGCTCGCTGGAGAGCTCCGACGCGGGGACCACCCGTGCCCGGAGTATCATACCTCGGGCTAAGCTGGCGGCGGCCTCATTGTCAGGATTCCCCGAGTGCGCACGCACCCGGATAAATTCAACATGGCGGGCACGAACCTGTCGTCGGATTGTGTGAAGTAAAAATCATCATGATGACAGCGTTGACAGAAGCTGCTAACTCAAGCTTCTCCTATGAAATGGGAATGTATGAGGATTCGAACCCTCACGGACTCTTGGGCGACGCAGGCACATTCGTAGGACCTGGTTAGAGTGGGGTGATCTTCCACAGCGTGATAACTTGCGGCTGAATGGTAATGGGAATTCGTGAGGTAATAGACCCACAAACTTAAAGATATCGTTGATTAAGCGAGTAGCAAAATGGAAACATGCGAACGAGGAACCGCAAGCAGGGGCCATTAACGTTGTCGCATTATATCTCTACAGGCAGAGCTTGTCTCCCCAAATTTTCAATTCTCATGTGATTTCTTTATTTTAATTTTATTTTTGAAATATTTTTGTCTCTCGAAAGCGATATCCCTACCTCACCATCCACTTGGTCACCAGCATTGGAAGTTTTGTTTCTTCTTTAATTACAAATATTTGTGGTTTCTGTTGCCTCGTTTTCCACGCCACCGCACTGATATTCGAGGAAGCTCCAGGGTTGCTCCTCCTCGGTAAAACCGGTATCGCCTATTATTCGGTACGGCAACGGCCCATACAGGGCAGCGTTTGGTGCACGTTGCACAGAGTGGGCGTTTCTGCTTCTAGTGGTGACGTAATGACATCGACGAACAAACCCTGCGGCGCGCGACAGAAGACGTGCATCATTTAGCCACATCAATGAAAATCACATAGCACGAACAGTGGAGCGACGGGTAGAAAAGAAAGCCGTGGGGCATGACGTACGTACCCCACCCCTTGGCATCTGATTGCAAGAATTACAACCGTTGTTTCCTTCCTCCACTGTCCGCGCCTACTTTTTCCTCCGTGGAGCTAAGTCACTGCCTGGAGGCCTTTTATTGCAGTGTTTCAGAGCGTGCCGATTCTAAGATAGCGCCTCGTGCTCCGTGTTCTATTGCCATGTTGTAGCAAATTTCAATCATGAAGTCGTCATTTCTTGATCCATAACATACAGCTTAAAAGATGGAACAAAGATTAAGGAGGGACACCACACAGCTCAGCGATGATCCATAATACAGTAGTTATGGATCATCGAAAACACGAACTCGCTCAACAACCGCTTTTGCTATCGTCATTCATTTGAGCCAAATGCCTCAAAATGCACTTCTAACCTCGTCGGAAAAAACTACAGAAATTTTTTTGATGTTACGACAGAATTTCTGTGCGGTTTTTGACGGGAAACCTGTTGTGACAACAGAACATTCTGTAATAACATCAGAAATTTCTGTAGTTACAACACGAAAGTGGTACAGATGTACAGACAACAGAAATATACTACAGAAAAACTACAGAACTACAGAAAAGTGCTACAGAACTACAGGAAAATCTGACGGTTATGACAGAGCTACAGGATATTTTGTCGTATTTTTGATACAGTTCTGTAGTTTTTTTCGACTGGGAAATGCTCTTCGGATCTGTCCCCGATCGCGACGGTCACGTATCACATTCTTGCAGTTGATTTCAGATCTTAAGACTTGCAGATCCTTGCATATCTACAATCATGCACAATAGGCAGTTCAGAACACATCATCTTTTGAAATCTGTGAATAAATATTGTTTCCAGGATGGTAGTTCTTTAAACTCGTCTAGAGAGTATAAGTTGGCAAACGTACAAGAGGTGAATACAATGCTCAAAATTCTGGGTACTGTTGAGACTTCGAATATCTCGATCAGCTGTTCTGTGTGAATTCCATAGCAGGTATGACAGCGTTCGCCAACATATTGTATAACACCTGGTATACACTTTTGAGCTTCGTGGCTAACATCATACCTATAAGTGCGTTCAGGACTGCTTTTTCTTTGTTATTAGGCCACATTAAACAATTTAGGAAAACAAAACAAAACAAAAATAACACAGGGACAAAGAAATAAACGACATCACAACGCTGTGGTGTCGTTTCTTTCTTTGCTCGTGTGTCAAGGGTACACTGTCTTGTTTTCCCAAGATGAACTACCAACTAGCCGTTCTTCCTCCCTTTCAAGGCACATTTAATGCTTATGAGATCATTCGGATCAGTTGTTTGTGAGAATAGGTGGCACCGTTAGAATCATGCAAATTGTTTTATTTTAAAGGCACAAGTTGCATAGACAGTGGAAAGCATAGGCTATTTTTCTTATCCGATTATTTTGTTCTAATCCATGCCCCTTAGCCTAAGGATGGAATAAGTTTATGGTTACTGACCATGTGAATGCAACAATTCGCAGTTTCACAACCCGGCTTGTTAACCGAACATCGAATAGTTTTCTTGACATAATAACCTTCAACTATTATGCCTGACCAAACGAACTTTCGTCGGACCCTAGACGTGCTAACTATCGGAGTGCCCATAAAAAAAGATGGTTGCGAAGACGGCCGAACTTCGACCACCGAAATGAACAAGTAACCAGTATGGATTCCGAAACTTTGAATTGTTATCTTGACAGGGAAAATTACCTTCAACTTGTTCAATATCATGCCTGACCAGACGAACTCTCATCGGAACCTGGACTAGCGCAATGATTGTTTGTTTGTTCTACTCACATCACGCTCTTCCTTGGTGTACTGCAGTGAAGCCTAATTTTATGTCTCCCGTACATAACGAAAACTGAGCCAACGAAAAAGTCCACGAACAAGTCCACGATTAAACGGCGAAAGTAACAAACGGAAAAAAAAAGTGTGCATATTCCAATTTTGGCAAAGTGGAACATTATCTGACATCTAAAGGAGAAAACCGTAGCATAAGAAATCTGAGCAACTGTAATACAATTGCTGTAGAATGCGCGGTGGGGTATAAAAAAAATTATTTCGAAAACGAGACAGCAAACTTGGTTCATGCCACAGCCCCTGGTATTATTGCAGCTGTGGTGAAAAGAGTAACCATCGAGGTCATCTGCCAAATCGAAGTGAACTGCAACTCACCTGTTGTGATATTGTCGTCCGTGTCGTGTACGATTGTGTCGTGCGACGGATTTGGGCCCTAGCTCGAACGTACAAACACCGAATACGTGGAGTAGCCCAAGGTAAGACTCCATCGTCGTTGTTCCTGATCATCACTTCCTCTGGAACTCTGCGGAGATTTGTATGAATTAAAAGGCTTCAAGCGAGTCTCTCTGGTCATATGCTCGTGAATCTCGGCAGCTGTGATGGAGGCTATACTCACTGCAGGGATTAGAACCAGTGACATATGTCCACACAATCGCATGCTTCCAAACCGAGGTTCTGGCGAATACGGCGCCCAGACGACTTTTGAAGCATTGCGTGTTGACTGCACACGCCTACCCACACACGCACACGCGCGGGTGCATGTACGCACACACGCACGCACGCACACAAACACACATGAACACATACACGCGCGCTAAATGTAATACCGACAGAAAGAACTTAAATATATATGTCGAAAACGACTTGTAAATTTTCTCATTCATGCACGCGAGGCGTCAGAAGTGTATTTTGCGAGTTTTTCTTCAATCATGGAAGCCACACTAAGCTCTCAAATACCTGAAGCTATGGACAAATCAAAAGTAGAAGGTTGTCACCGACACTAGATTGCACATTTGATACTGCGATTGCTGACCTCTAAAATGACGCTGATGGCGCTATGACGGTGGTGAACCCCGGTGATGCCAGCCCTTTTATGAATGACTGGCATTATTTTAATACGCGCCTAAATAAAGTTGCAGAACTAAGGAATTATTTTTCTGTGTAAAAGGTACTGATTAGATGAACTTAAGTCACTGCCCTCCTTTACTCCAAAGCTGAAACTGTAGCGCGTAACCACGACAACCTTAATCGTTTTTATGTACAACTCAATAATTTCAAGCGTCCTGACCTGGTACAGACGTCGGTAGCAATATCGATTGCTACAAGATGCCGATAGTGAGCAGTGATTTCCTGTAATTAGCATGTGTCCGTGGTTGCTAAATGTGTATCAAAAGAAAAATTGTCCCGTTCATTCCGCTGTGAGTTTTCTTACGCGATCGCTTCGTGCAGGAATGATTCATTATTTTGGAACACTGTCAGTCTGTTTTGAGATTATTATAGGAGAGGCCAAAGTTCAGCCTTTTGAATTTTTGAATATTCTACAACCAAAAATAAGAAAGACAAAACAAGAAATATGCAGCGTACATGGTAATAATAAATAAAGCGATCATCTAATAAAATCGAGGATGGCACTTGCATATAGCAAAAACACTGAAAGATTTTAAAGATAATGAACAGGTTAATGGGGAAAAGAATTATCACAGACATCTCAGCCAGCCTAAAAAATGTATCTATGGTGGCTGGGTTGTGACTGATGGATGCAAATGATTCCAATCGCAGACAGCTTGTGGGAAAAATTTAGTGTCGGGAGATATTGCTGGGACGAAATAATTTTTCGATAGCGAGCGCATGCTTGTAACGTGTTTCTCTTGTGTGGTTGATATGAACTAAGCAAGTGGGATACATCTTCAATGCGTTATTATCGCGTGGTAGGTGACTGGGATCGAAAAACGCGTTAAGACTGAAACAAGTCACCAGTGCCGTATCTAATATATCATGCACACGTTTGAAATGAGTGCACTAAAATATAGTAAAAGTAAGACGTAGCATGCATTCTCCTAACGTGTGTGGTTTGTCCGATCTACTGTTGCACTGCATTTAAATCTAACCCCTTTAAAAAAGACTATACTCGGTTGCTCTTTATTCCACTCCTTTGTCCCTGCTTCATTTCGAGTGACAGGTCCTTTTCGGGCACGAATCAAGAGTATATGAAGAGTTTCTCCTCACACAACCCCGTCTCTTTATGGTAGATTATAAATGGCGTTCTTCTCTTACCCGGCTCCTTCGCTGCCGGTGACAAGTTGGTTGAGCCACATGAGTGCGACAACAATCAGGTAGATGACAGTAGCCATGATGAGGAAAGCACGCACTGGAGTCATGGTAACATTGATGTCCTGAAAAACGAAGAACAATTGGATTTAAAAAAAAAATTACGAGGGACTTTAACGACTAAAGGAGTGAAAGGCAAAAGCCTGAGTGCCGCATTCTGCTACGCAACTGGAACTAGTAGTTAATTAATTAGGCATTAGCTACTTATTAGCGATTAAGTGGGCATGTAAGTAATCACTGAATTCAGCAATCAATTAATCAGTCATACATAATTATTTAATTAGTTACTAACCAGTATTTTTTGTTAATTAGTTAAGTACCCATTAATTAGTGATTGCCTATTGATTGACATAAGGCACGCATTCGCGCATACTGTGGTGGTGTTCTGCGATTGGTCGAGACCTCTATGACGTCATCCTGCCTCGGCCAATCAGAGCCGCCGCAAAAGCGGGACACATTTTGTCCACGACAGCATGAGCCATTAAAGGCTTTCGCCTTAAAATTAGGAGCGTGTTTAAGCTTCGTCTTAAGAGTAGACAAGGTAGCGTGCGTTCGTATGCTTCATCCACTTCCTTTAGCTACGACAGGCGACGAGTAACGTAATGACTCAGCACATTTAGTACGATGGGCTACGACACAATGACTAATCACTTTCAATTCTTTAGCTACGATGGACTACGACACGACTAATCAACACTTTCAATTTTTTCAGCTGCGACGAACTTCGATATATGACTGAGCACTTTTTTGTTTTTTCGTTCGTCTCAATCTTTATTTGCATTCCTTTGTTTTACTTTCATCTATTTATTTTCTATTTGGGTTTATTGGTTACGTTTAACTATCCAAATTATCCACAATTAATGAATCAATTATACTTCAAGTATTAACCCCCAGTTACTCATCGCACTTCCCATTTATTATCTAACGCTTATCAATCCAGACTTCTTTAGTATTACTAGTTGCACAATTTGCCATATG
Source organism: Amblyomma maculatum (assembly GCF_055883805.1). Classification (NCBI taxonomy): domain Eukaryota; kingdom Metazoa; phylum Arthropoda; class Arachnida; order Ixodida; family Ixodidae; genus Amblyomma; species Amblyomma maculatum. The sequence goes on along the minus strand of NC_139352.1, from coordinate 73,110,286 downwards.
CCCCAATCTGATTGGTGAAAATTAGGGTGTTTACGAACATTAGCGGAGGCCGCGATCAATAATTGTAAACTGTGTCTAAATTGGAAGCTTTCAGACTGTTGATAAATGCGCAACCACCTGGCATAAAAAAAAAAAAAAAAAAGCTGTTGACTTTTCAACAACTTTTTTTTTTTTTTTGCAGTACAAAAACTTTTTTAGCTATAACAGCCATAAAAACAATTAAGAGGGGAAGACAAATTAAAAATAAAAAGAAAACGATTTTCAGCAGGCAATGATGGCAGCAGCACACAGCTGTTATCGGTCGCTGCTGGATGGCGCAAGAATCCATAAGCACTTTTAAAGGCATTCTATTACCAATAGGCACTTTTCGAAGCGGAATTTCCTAACGTGATATGATAAAAAGCTCTGTTATCAATCAACTACAAGCCTCCACTTTTCCTACCAGGTTCCTAACACCTCCCGACAACACCTGAGCAGAATTTGCAGTATTGCGACAGTTTTTCGACCGAACCAGCTCCGTATACGCTTTGTGTAATTACTACAGGTTGGTCAGAGTCGTCTTTAGGGTTGTGACTAACTCTTCTCAGCGCCATGCACAGGGTTAATTCTATATATCTGACGAAAAGACTGCATAAAATGCCGTCCGTTTGCTACGCACCCTTGAAAGAGCGAAATTATGGCTCTAATGATGAATTCCACTGAGCTAGTGCGAAGCTCGTGTTCAGACACTGCTCTTGTGCGTTTCCCTTGTGAGCTTTGTCTTGTTGAGACAAAGCTCTTGTGTGCAGTGAAGAAGGAGCGCCGTCTGCGTTAAAAATGCCGAAGTCAATACTGAAAACCATCACCTGCAGTCGCACGAATCTGAGCAGTTTAAATGCAAGTGGCCTCTCCTGCCGCAGTATCTACTAAGTCTTCAGCTCAGAGCTGATACTCACGTCCTTACCTTCAGAAACGCGACGAGGCCTCCTCTGTGCCACAGCAGGTCTTCCGTACCGGTTATATCGACGCCGCGGGTTTCTAAGTACTTTGCAACTTCCTCCGCCTTCTCTATGGTCATGTGTCGTAATCTCTCTGTCCTCACAACGAAATTGGACTCAGGGCTTCTAAGTGTGTGGTAGCGTCGCCTGCCATTTCTGTGACTCTGAGCCATGACGGGTCCTTGCCAATCAAACCGGCTACCCGGGTTCCTAAATACTTGGCGACCTCACTCGCCTTCTCCAAGACCGATGTCATCAGCAGTGAGCACACGATTGCGAGGACAGCCTTGAGCAGCATGGTGCCTTTCTTGCAGCTAGTGCAACTGACGAGCGGCAATTGACATTCGCGTCGTCGTCTTCTCCTTTTTCCCCCTTGAGCTTTTTTTAAAAGAGAAATTTTGACCGTAGCCGGAATCCATTTACCGGGCGATGTCTCTATAATGACAAGAAATATTTTGCTATGCATGCACGCCAATACTCAGGACGAGGTTTAACAGGCAGAATGCTGTAGTTTATTTGGTTGTCTATGTTACAGAAATAGACAATTATTGGGTGGACAGGGACCGTAGCCATTTTTGCAAAAGCTTAGTTTCATGATGAAACTGAGAAAGCTGTTCCGTGCGGTTTGAGATCGATCTCTTCGTTCTCCCTTCAACATTATTTATAGATTGCCGGCTGTGAGAGATAACGACATGCCACAATACGCTCCTTTTTATTTCATGAAAATAAACAAATTAAGCGATATCGTTTGAGAAAGCCTTTAGTGTAACAGGCCACGAAGACTGCACGTTATACCAGCCGGAGGCTAGAGTTGCTCCAAAATTCTCCGAAGAACTTCTTTGCTCATGCCTTTTTCGTTGGTTATTGACTGCGCGTCAGGAATACTTCAGCTGTCCCATTTTAGTACGAAGTGGTTTTAAAGCACCAAACATAGATTAAGGTACCCACATCGAGCCCCTATGTTAGGTTTATACGGGATGCCTTTGTGGAATGAATGAATGAATGAATGAATGAATGAATGAATGAATGAATGAATGAATGAATGAATGAATGAATGAATGAATGAATGAATGAATGGAAAACTACTGCCACCACCGGATAAGTAATAGAGAGGCGACCGCATGGCAGCGACTGCAAGCTGGAAATTTCGTTAACCCAGTATGGGGCTTTCACGTCCTCCTACCAGCGGAACATGAAAATTATCATCGTAAAGCATATGGGGAGAGGGATACCGTCGACCACATTATATGGGAATTCGTCGACTCTCCTGGAGTCGAGGAAAATATCAATAGCAGAGAAAGTTGGGAAGCCTCGCTACGAAGCGAAGACCCCGCTTGGCAACAGCAAGCCGTCCGCCTGGGGCTAACAATCATGCAAAACTTCTCTCTGCTTGCTCAATTCTCACCTATTCTACAACAGAGGCTGAGGAGGCAGCAATTGCGCTAGCCATGACATCCACACCCGCTGCGAAAATAATTTCGGATTCCAAAACAGCTATCCTGAACTCTGCCAATGGTTTAGTGTCATCCAACACCCACCGCCTTTTACGTTTTTGGTAACCCGGCAACCTGTCATCCTTATTTGGACACCCGCACATGCGGGCCTTCCCAGTAATGAGGAGGCTCACTCCCTGGCCCGAGGTCTCACTTTCCAGGCTGGGGAGGAACAGTCTTGCTCAGATGCCCGGGAGTGCCTGCTGTCCTTTCGTGACATCCTACACACCGCGAAAATAGGAGGACTTACGCACCCCCTGTCCCGAATATTACAATAACACAAGCTGCCCATTGGCGCAAGCTACAAACGCCCACAGCCCCATACACCATCCTTCTCCACGCCCGCTTTCCTGACCAGTTTTCTTCTTCCTGCAAGCTCTGTGGCAAACCTGGCGACTTTCTACACATACTACTCACCTACCCCTCATTCTCTCATCCTCCTTCACCAGAGGTGGCCCTAGATTACTGGGAGATGCTACTCACCAGTACCTGCTATAAGGACCAGCGCAAGATTAGATGCGTTCTCGCTTGGATAGCCCTCCAAGGGCTTTCTTTTGCCTTGTAAGAGGGCCCTGCGTACATGGAGAGGGCTCTCAGAAGCCCTGTAAGGGGCAACGCCCCTACCCTCTGTAATATTGGCAGTAAATGTTTCTACCCCCACCACCCGTCCCCTAGGCTAACGTGCCGGGAGTGGGGAGTAAGGGGCCTCCATTTACGGTCGACAATAAAAGTTGTTGTTGTATCTGTAGGAAGAAGGAAAAGAAAATGCACGGGCTTGCTACTGGCTCTGTAGCTGAGCCACCTCCGCTGCCTCGTGCAGACAGAAGAGAAAATAGAGAAGAAAGAAAAGGAAGAGGGAGAGAAAGATGCGCGCCGCAACAACAGCCGTCATCCACCACCGAACCGGTGGCGGGTACAATGACGGCCTACAACAGATAAAAATTCGGTGGCAGGCTAGCCCTCGCCGCAAGCGGCGGTGACCTACCTGTCCCAGCTCCATCAGGGGAGCACAACTGAACTGCTTTGCGCAGTTGTGGTTGTTGCGACTGAAGGAAGAAGGAAAATAAAATGCACGAGCCTGCTAGTGGCTAAGTAGCTGAGACACCTCCGCTGCCTCGTGCGGACAGAAGAAAATAGAGAAGAAAGAAAAAGAAGACGGAGAGAAAGACGCGCATCGCAACAGTGCGCGTGTTGCGACTGAAGGAAGAAGGAAAAGAAAATGCACGGGCCTGCTGCTGGCTCTGTAGCTCAGCCACCTCCGCTGCCTCATGCGGACAGAAGAGAAAATAAAGAAAGAAAAAGAAAAGGAAGAGAAAGACACGCGAAGCAATAACCATTGTCCACTACCGAAATGGTAGCGGGTGCAATGACAGCCTACACCAGATAAAAATATGGTGGCATGCTAGCCCCCGCCGCAAGCTGCAGTGACCTTCCAGTCCCAACCCCGTAGTATAGGCACTATACCCGTAGGGCCAGGAGCAACCACCAAACCCCGTCGCAACAGCCATCGTCCCTAAAAGTTGTTATCCATTCGTCAATGTATATATAAAGCTGACCCCGCCGGGCGTTCGATTCACGCGTCCGTGCAGCGCCTTTCATTTGCGGCTTCCTCGAACGCCGCCCCACACAGCAAACAGAAGCACACCCAGATGTTTATGAGGCGTTAGTACGGCATGCATCAGCGGCGTTTGAAATTGATTTACAGGGTGTACATGGCGCTTTATCTGTCACAATTCTCCGCGGACACATGTACCACGCCTTAATGGTAGGGAGGAGGGTGGGAGTGAAAGAAGAGAAGGATATAGAGGTGCCGTAGTGGAGGGCTACTATCCGGAATCAACCTGTGTAGTTCTCACCGCTACTTGTTGACCGCAATGGTGAGGTTGTTGCTGATGCATGTTAAACATGGCTGCAACCTCCACGAGGACAGACGTCGATCGACCGGTTTCATATGACGGTCTGTTCACCGACAAGCCGACATAGCAGATTTACGAAACCCTCAAATCAGCGCAGGCAAGTGCAAGGTTGAATTGCTGGGGCTCACAGATGTGCGCGTATTTTGCCGTAACGGCAGTGGCATTCGCGGCATGCGCAGTTTTTTACCAAGTCAACGAATGCATATTGGCGAACTGTCCGTGCAATAGAACAATGCCGCCATCTGTCCGATGTTTTCTTTTTATTTTTGCTTCGCAACTTACTTTCTCCGGATGATCTCTCCAGCGAAGCGGCACGATCTTTCTTCCAAAGTATAGTGTGCAGCCCTCGTCGGCTACCACTTCATGCTTTTGCAGAGACTCTAGTGGACGTAAAAGTACTGCCATCAACAACTATACGCAGAGGAAAGTGCGAGTCCTTTCTCCATGCCCGAGTTGCGTGCAGCTATAGATGCAGCCAGATGGAAGACGTCGCGCGGTCCTAAAAAAAGTGAAAGTACCGAGTAGCGCTGAACTCTAAACTTCTAGACACTGTTAACAAAGTATTGTAGATTGCTGTTCACCTGATACCTGGAAATTGGCATCCCCATTTCAAATGCAGAAACCATCAACGTACATTTACAATTTTCGTCCTATTTCCTCAAAGTCAACACTGTGTAACCTGACAGAGAAAATCTTAGCCACACGACTGTCTTGGTGGCTTAACTTAAGCACTAGTTTCTATCACCCTGCACAAATTGTCTAACATCCATCCATAGCTACTGAAGATGGGTTGGCAATATAAAGCAGTTTTGGAAACTATGAAGCAATTGAAAAAATAAAGCATTTTTTTCTTATGTCTAGCCCCATTAAAACCCATCATCATCATCATCATCATCATCTATAACGAGGTTGCTCTTCATGCAGGTCGCCTGTGTATGCGTTCAGGTAAAAATAAATTTTGTAGCTAATGTTCTGGTTAGGCAGAACGGGCACCTCCAGCGGAAATGAGGCGCCAATACGCTTCTCTAAAACCGTCTTTTATTAGAACAGGTGCGACAAGCGCTTGATGAGTACAGCATCCAAGGGATGTCAGGGCCAAAGGGAGCATACCATACTCCAGTGGGACTGACAATGAGTGGAGGCCGCTGAAAAAGTGGCTGTCGCAAAATCAGCTGCACAGATAATCCGCGAACCACCTTTGGGAGGCTATCCAGTTGGAATGGAGCAGATAGATAGATAGATGGATTTATTGAAAGGAAAAGGCAGAGAGGTTGGCCGGAATAATTCAAATCTGGCCTGCTACTCTGCACTGGGGAAGGGGAAGGAGAGAAGAAAGAAGGTCATGATGGGTGACGATGTGGGAGAAGGTATATGAAATACATATACAGACACAGTAGCTTGTTTTACAAGCGCGAATCAAGTCCGCTGGCGCACGAAAAATGGCAAAGAGCACGCACTGCCTGGACACCCTTCCCTTGTCCTGCCAAGCGCCCAGCAGCAGTTCCTCCGACAGAGGCCTCTTGTCTAAACGCTTCAAGGAAGCGGCTAGCACACTTCTTTCGCGCGCATACGCTGGGCACACCAATAATATATGGTCCACAGTCTCTGAGATGCCACAAGTTGAACATTCCGGCGAGTCCATCTGTCCAATTAAATGTAAGTACTTGGAATGGAGCAGGTTCTCAGCTCGTCTTGTACTTGCAAGGAGCCTCTCCGTTCCATACTTCTAATGTGTTGTGTTTTTTCCGCCGATGCCTGACGTGCTCAGCTATGCCTGAACATGCAGTTGCACCAACGACATTCAGCTGTTATGACTTCAGGCACTGTAACCATGGCTATGACTAACCATGACTTACCATAACCATAACTACAACAATAACTAAATGTGACTTAGGCTAACCATGTTTAATGATTGTGAATAAATATGTCTGACCCTGATCATATAATCGCAGCCATCTGCCGATTCAGATCTTTCCGTGGAAAGTACCGTTAACTCACACTGCCTTATCCGTTGAGCCGCGATACTTAGCCCTAACATTTTTTATTACTCCCTTTTCGGCAGTGCGTAGCCATTTTGTAAAATATCGTCATGCGATTGCTTTTTAAAGGCAGGTCGAGGCCTCCCACCGCCCAGCTGACAAAACCTCGGGCACAATTGTGGGCAGTCTCATTTCCTGTTAATAGGAGTGTGCTGGGACCCAGATTATTGGAATCTGGAGAACAGGTGGTGGATGTAAGTTTCTGATGGCAATTAGATGCGGAGCCATTCTTTCCTGAAATGATTTTGTGCATAGTTTTTCTCTTGGAATCGCTTTGCAATTTTACTTTGCTGTGCCCGGCTGAGTTTTCGCTTTTGCCACTCTATTACAGGACTGCCGGGTGCTCACCAAATATGTAGAAGCCGACTGTTGATTGCTGGTTCCTGCGAGGATGGAATTGCTATTGTTGCTGCCTTAACATCGATTTGAGATCTTTCACCCATTCCTCTAGGGTCTCATTATCAGCCGTTTTGATACCCGAGTTTTCTGAAATGATTCCAGTTTGTAATTTTGACCGGTTTCCGGTCTCTACCTCTGTGGATGTTTGCATTAATTTTTTTTTTTCCAGAGAAATCTAAGGAGAATAAGTGATGCCATAGAAGTGCCTGATATCGACTACCTTCTTGTAGAAGTAATCCCCCTAACGGGAGGTATGCCCTATGCATCCATACTTAATCCATACATCAATCAAAAGAGAGCACACCCTCTTACTGAGGCAATAAATTGGACACTCAAATTTGTAAACAGAACCACTTGTCATGCAAGGAAACTTTAATGCACAAAACATAACCTAGCCATACAAAGCCAATAAAAATCTGCACTTACATCCAGGATACGGTAATTACACTACACACAGACCTTGTTTTCTCTACTAGAACTGGCAGGAGAACGCGGGTTAAAACATATCCCGACCTGACGCTCATTAAGTATATAAGCCAAGCGACATGACAAACACCATGGTTAAACTTAGTAGTGACCCCCACATAGTAACAACTACCCTAATTGCAAAAAGCGCTTACAAGGCAATATTTTTGTTTCCCAACAGCCCGAGAATTACACAATCTACCATTTATCATCCTATCAGGGTATATGAAGGACATAGAAAAAGCTTTTGTCGCTGCTCCTTTTAGCGCTCAAATTCATACCTTTGACATACACGACAGACTGCGGCATGACCGTCAAGTAACTATCACAGTCCAGTGACACAACATTCATGTGGCTGTGCGTTCTCGTTTTGTACCAAAATCTACCACCAAACTTGGTGGCATGCATGACGTCATGTGCGCGTCATTCCTCCGACCGGACCAGGATCAAGTCATAAATGCAACCTCCTCTCTCACCCCACCCGGTTTAATCACCTGACAGTCATGGCGTCGCTTCACTAAACAGGATGTCATAAAGTATCTCGCAAACAGCTCTCGCTAAAAATTTTGACAGGAATGCATCGTAAATGTTTCAATTTCACAGCAAAAGCGGCCGTCTCGGTACCGGTCAGAATCACATACTCCGCGAATATCGTTGTTTTCAGAATACTGTGGATTGTATACAGTCCACACAGTTGTGGTTTGCTATCAAGTGGTTTTATTGTAATGGCCGCAGACATACGGTTAGCAAGATTGTGGAAAGTGGCATGCATGGGAAACCAGGAACCGCTTTCGCTCTAAAGTCAGTGCAGTATAGTGCTGTGCTCCAAACCGTGTCAATTTTAAAACCACTCTGGCTAAAACGAGCGACGCCTCGACTAGTCTTCCGCGCGGCCTCGGGGTCACGTGTACAAACGCTGACTGTGATCATCATGGTCGATTTCAGGCGCGGCACGTGACTCTTCTCTCAGCAAGAGCAGTCCTGGTAAGGCGCCGGCTCCACGCCCAGCCACGGCGCCCATAGGCATCTATGGTGGTCCGGAAAACCCCGCTCGTCGGCGGCGCTGTTCCCGGGTTGGGGATGGAATTCCTTCCGATACTTGTCCAGCTTTTTCAGAAGCTTGTCGCGCAGCTGGAATGCAAAAGTGATAGTGATCTTCATAAAACAAAATAAAGAACAAAAACTTTCAGAGTACTGCAGAACCTGCACTGGAGAAATGCGAAAGCTGTGTTGTGTTGTGTTGTGTTTTATGGCGCATAAGCAACTCAGGCTATCATGCGCCAAGCACAAGGTATATTATGTTTGAGAAGGAATAAAGTGTTAAGATATCATAGCTTGTTCAGGAAAGATGTTTCTTCTAAGAAACTAAAAACACATGAAATGTCTACAATTGCATTCTCTCCTAGGAGAAGTGATGGATGGAATGGTATCTGTTCGGTGTAAAATTGAGTGAAATGCTTTTTCCGTAGCTTTTCGAGTTTTTTACATGAAATTAAAATGTGGTTTATCGTCAGTCCATGTCCACAGTCTTCACATATGGGTTCATCTTCTTTTTTGAGAATGAAACTATGAGTAAGATGCGTGTGTCCTATTCGAAGGCGACATAATATTACCTCCATGAAGCGTTTCTGGTGACTGCATGACTTCCATTCTTCGACAACTGGTTTCACGACGTGTAGTTTGTTGTTTATTTCATTTTTCCATGAGGCTTGCCATTTTTCCCTGAGCTTTTTTTGTATGAATTTCAAAACATCTTTGCGTGGTACATTTACTTTTTCTATTTTTGCTTTGTGGGCAGCTGCTGCACATTCGTCAGCTGTCTCGTTACCTACGATTCCGACATGGCTAGGTACCCAGCAGAATTTAATTTTGTAACCTCGTGTTTCGGCTGATGTTATACAATGTATTATTTTTCCCACTAAAGGTTCTGTTGCATTTTTAGAGTGTAATGCTTTGATTAAGCTGAGGGAGTCAGTGTAGATTATACTCTTTTCAATATTGCATTTTATTATTTTTTCCACAGCTATGAATATGGCATAACTTTCTGCAGTGAACACTGATGCACAATTGGGCAACCTAACTGTTTTCTGGCGTAAGCGTTGTTGCTGCTATTTTGCGGCGCTAGTCGCAGCTTTTTTTTTTATTCTTTCTTTTTCATTGTCTATATTTATTTTTTAAATTTTATTTCGTATTTTAGAGCGTTTTATTATTTTTATATTTTTACTTTTTTTATTTCCTGAAACGCCCTCCAGCATCTTTACGCTAGACAAGGAAAATTATATATGGACAGGTACACCGGAAGTCGGCGTGGCGCAGTGGTTAGCGCACCCGGCTGAGACACAGAAGGATGGTGGTTCGACGCCTTGCGTGGACGCCATTTTTCTCCTTAGTGTCAATTCATGATGACAGGCTTTGGTGACACGCTCTGGTGACGTCGCCCATTAGGTAAGAAATGCTTACGCATTAAAATTGGTTTCCGCGGTGGTGCATGCCGCACGCTCACATCGCACCTGATAAGCACCCCGTCGAAATAAGAAGAATAGGGTAGGGATAAGTAGGGTAGATTAAAAATGAAATGAATGTTGCGGAAAAAATACAGAGGGCACTTTGGGTTGGCTTTCCTCCCTGAAAGATCCTACAGGCCGTTTGGCGCGCTGGGCGCTTCGATTACATAAGGTGCCTCGATGTCGATTACAAGAATATACATTTTCCGTCGTGTACAAGTCCGGCCGGCTTTACCAAGATGCAGACTGCTTATCCCGTCATCCCGTCGACTCCCCTAATCCTACCGACTCTGACGATGACGCATGTGTCTTGTCTGTCTCGGCCTTTTCTAACATTGCCGACGAACAACACTTAGATCCTCTGCTCCATTCCCTTATCCTCCGTCTGAAACTCCGACCACCCTGATCCATCTCTCGCCTTATATGTACTCCACGAGAACACCCTATACCGACGCAATAAGCGACCAGACGGCGCAGACCTTTTGCTCGTCGTTCATCAACATCTGCGTTCCACCATCCGTGACCAGTTCCATGATGCTCCTACGGCTGGCCACCTGGGTGTCTCTCGCACATACGACAGCCTGCGCCGACATTTCTACTGGCCGGGACTCTACCGCTCCTTCCAACAGTAGATTGCCGCATGTGAATTGTGTCAGCGTTGGAAGAAGCCCACAATTTTGTCTTCAGGCCATTTGCAGCCGATCCACATACCCACTGACCCGTTTTCCCGTTTTCCCGTGTAGGCGTTGACCTTCTTGGGCTCTTAGTTTCCGCCTCAGGGAACAATTGGATCGCCTTCGCCACCGATTATGCTACGCGATACGCTATTATACCCCAGCCATCCCGACCAGCTGCGCCACATACGTTGCTGACTTCCTCCTAGAAAACGTGATTTTGTCTCATGGTGCCCCTTGTGAACTACTAACTGACCGTGGCCGCTGCTTTCTGTCGCGAGTGGTTGACGAAATTCTCAGTTCGTGCTCCGTCCACCACAAATTCACCACCGCCTATCACCCCCAGACCAACGGCCTCAGAGAACGTCTAAACCGTACCCTCACAGACATGCTGGCCATGTATGTGTCTGACGACCACCGAGATTAGAACGTTCATTTACCCTTTGTGACATTCACCTACAGTTCATCTGTCCATTCTACCGCTGGATACTCTCCATTTTATCTGCTATTTGGCTGGCTGACACCTGTTACTGCCCTTCGACATCTCACTACCCGCGGCAGACGCCACCAGTGCTTACGCCAGTGATGTCATCGCCCACGCTCATGATGCCCGCCGGATAGCTCGTGCCAGGCTCTCTGCATCCCAAGACTCCCAAAAATTCCGGTACAACAGTCGCCACCGTGATGTCCACTACACTCCTGGATCTCTCGTCTTGATTTGGCTCCCATGTCGTCGAATGGGGTTGTGCGAAAAACTTTTGCCCCGTTACACAAGCCGTTGCCGAGTTTTGCGCTCTGTGACCGACGTCACATCCGAAGTTCAATCTGTGCCTCCGAAATCTTCGTCCAGAGCACCATCCTCCGAAGTAGTGCATGTGTCCCGTCTGAAGCCCTATTATGCGCGTTCTGTTTCACTAATCTCGACCGCACCGGGACTGTGCTTTTCCAGAGGGGGGGGGGGGGGGGGGAGGGGGAGGGGGGGTTAATGTTACTGAGCGGTATTCGCTGGTCGTGCTGAGGATATAGAAGTGCGACAGACTCCCAGAAGAAGACGACGCAGAAGAGTGCTGAGATCTGTGCTGTGCTCATCCTCAGTGGTGCGGACAGCTTTCGGACTGTGAATCCTCCCCGTAACAATATGCACACAATTCCTGCATAAACGCACACGCTTGCGAGAAAAAATAGAGCTAAGGCTCGTACCATAACATTTTGGAGCCGAAGGAAATGTGCGATGGTCTTACTTAACTGGGCCACTGAACCGAACTCTCCTATTCTCTCCGTCAAAAAAAAAAAAACGTCGAAGGTCTATTGAACAGAACCACGTAGTCGCAAATTGCTATCTTCGGATATTGGTCATAAAGTGATGACACGCTGAGATATGTTCGTCAATGGGGTTGCAGTGAACACGATGTGGCTATGAAGAAGAACACATCTCCTCCCTAACAGCACATCTTAATATATTGCTGGAGCGCAGGGGTCTCATCGACTTCACTAGATCGGCCAACTTTCTCTCAATCGTTTAAAAAAAAAAAACTTTTGCTTTCTTAGTACCTCCCTTTAGAACTTGCGGCAATAAACGACGTTATTTTGAAAAGGTGGTAGCAATGTACGTTTCCAAATAACTATACAAATTACATATTTTCCCCCATCTTTATTTGTTTTATATCTGCTGATTTGTAACCAAGCTCAACAATGGCCAGCAGGCGTTCGTGAAGCTACAAGGCTACGTTTCGAAAAGAAGACTTGTGCTTCACTAGATGAAGACAGGATGCCTTGTGGGAAGTGCTTTTAGCTGATTGAGGTCTACTATCTGACCCTTTCTCATAGCGGGTTGTGTTGTCAAGAATTCCATTGTCCGCCCTTCCTCTGTCTATCGAAGATCAGAAAGTAATTTCTGCGCCACCTACCTGGGACTCAACACCGTAACCTGACCATTTTTGCAAGTGTAAGGGCCAAGTACCCTACCTGACTTCTAGATGATGCCAGGTTCTTCGTCTCGCACGGGTCATTCTCGATGTCGAACACAAAGACGGTGTCATAGGGGTCAAAGTTGCCCGAGTCGCTCTGTTTTTTCGGCGAGTCATCTTCTCCGCCACAATGAAGGACAGCCTTTTTGCGCCAATTCCGCAGTGGCGCTGACGCCTTGTGTCTACCTTCACTAGCAGCGGCCTGTAGCGCCTTCCAAGCCGCTGAGGACTTCATCAAGGCGTCCAGGTCAAGGTTGTCGGGAGGCTGGCCTTGTGGTGGTCGTATTCGCCCATCTAACTGTGGATCACTTGGTCCTTCGGGACGGTACACCAGCTTGTACCTGCAGAAACGTAGAGAGAGAAAAAGTATACCCTACTTAGACGCAGCATTAAACACGAGCAGAGCATTTGCCAGAGTCGACAAAGCCGGGTGTGGTCTGCCAGACAACCAAGACATCAGGCCTGTCAGGCAGGCAGAGAAGCGCAGCCATTAGGAAAGGAATAATGTAAAGTTTTAAAACGCGGTACAAAAATAGGAACTGTGAGACATCATAGCGTTAAAAGCCCTACTTTGCAGATATTCTGGTGTTGTTGACGTTGTGAGAGAAAAATCCCTAGCATGGTTCTGGCAGATGGAAGTTGGCAGGTGACATATGATATGGGCCAGCACTGATTCGTCGATGGATTGTGCAACGTATGATACCCACATAATATCACAGTTGCGAGGAACTAACAACTCGCGTTACTCTTTTGAGGTACCAAGGGGGTAATAATACTAATAATAGTTGGTTCACAGGAAGGGAAAGGCGCATTATCTGTCACACTTTGTGGACACTTGAACCGTAAAGGAAAGCAGGAAGGTGGGAGTTAAAGTGTACAGAGAGAAAGGGGAGCCATAGTGGAGGGCTACGGAGTAATTTCGACCACCTGGGGATCTTAAACGTGCGCTGACATCGCACAGCACACGGATGCCACTCCGTTTCGCCTCCATCGAAACGCATCCGCCGCGGTGGGGTAGAAATCAATTATCAAGGGCTGTATGATGCCGCGCCAGGCATGGTATCCATATGCCATGCAGGGACGTTTACACGACATAGGACTTGACATTTTATGCGAAGCATATTGCTAGAGGTAAAGCACAGCCCTTCGTGACGGTTACACGCCATGCAAAGAATCTGGAATGCTACGTCACACCACGTGACACGCTGACGTCACGACAGAGGAGAGACGGGGGTGCAGCTCGCGCCGTCGGCTGCGGTTGCACGCCGTGCGGACCACGTGGTATGGTGACGTCACACCACGTGATACGCTGACGTCACGACAGAGGAGAGACGGGGGACCGGCTCGCGCCGTCGGCTGCGGTTGCACGCCGTGCGGACCACGTGGTATGGTGACGTCACACCACGTGATACGCTGACGTCACGACAGAGGAGAGACGGGGGTCCAGCTCGCGCCGTCGGCTGCGGTTGCACGCCGTGCACGTCGGTGTTGTAAGAGCTTTTGCTTTGCGTACATATTCGCGTAGTGGCAATCGAGTAACGTTGGCCTGGGGGACATGTTCGTTGTGCGTGTCGGTAACACAGTTAGATTAGAGATGAACGAGTCATGCTATTACCTAGTTTTATGCGATGGGAAAACATTGTGCATTCCAAGTTTAAACCGTGTAAAAGCACGTGTAACCAAGGAAAGAAAAGTTTAGCTAAGTGTAACCATGGAAAGCCGAGTTTAGCAATCAATATGCTTCGCATCTGAGCAGGCTTAACCAAGCTAAGCCTCAGCCATTTTTGTCGGGTGGTCGATTACGACCGGTAGCCGGATAACCTGACAGCTCAGGATACTAGTCGTGCAAATTGAGGGATTGGTAATTAAGCGCTACAAGTACGAGAACAAGTAACCGCAATAGGAGTAGTAGACGGGAGCAATTATTGCTATCGCATCATACACTTAAATGCGGAACTTTAGTGTTGCCTACCAATATTTTTCTGGGTGCACACATTTATGCCTTATATTCTTCCAGCCAAGTACTATTTTTCCTCGCAATTTGTTTTACTAGGACACTGGAATGCGTGAACAGCAGCAAAGCCGGAAAAAACTAGGCTTAAACTGACTATGTTTAGTCGCTGGACTCACCTCATAAGTCCAGCCCCTGTCTTGTGCACCTTTTCCTATCATCACTATTTTGCCGGAGTACCCGGGTTCGAACCCGACCTCTGCGACTCGGTTTCGATGGAGGCGAAACGAAGAGGCATCCGCGTGCTGTGCGATGTCAGCGCACGTTAAAGATCCCCAGGTGGTCGGAATTACTCCGTAGCCCTCCACTACGGCTCCTCTTTCTCTCTTTCCACTTTCACTCCCACCTTCCTCCTTTCCCTAACGGCGCGGTTGAGGTGTCCACAGAAAACAAGTGAGACAGTTACCTCGCCTTTCCCTTCCTATAAATCAATCAATCAGTTTTTTTTTTCCTATCATCGGTATGCTTTCGGCCAATGTTCACATTTACGCTACAAGCCAACTCAGACAGGTTTCCACTCTTTTCCAGTTCGCATGATTAGACATCGATATCTAAGACAGTTGATATCGGGTGCAAGCGTACCATCAGTCGAAACCACACCGACGAGACAAGAAGTTGCTTTCAACAAGGACTCGAACTACAGTTTACAAGCAGACATCTCTGAAGACGTCCCAAAAACCGCTAAGTAATATAGGGCTAAATAAAGTTTTTCCTCCTCCTCTGTCCAGCTAATAAGACTGAGCAGCCGTATACACCCAGTCCTACACTTGGGCACCTTTTTCTGCTGTCAATTTCATTGATAATACATGGAAGCCGTGAATAAAGCGGCCGAGAAACGGGATTCTTATCGTTATGTTCAACAATGATCAGGGTGGTTTGGATGGATTATGCATTCCGCTTTCATTGAGGATGTCCTCAAAACTTTATCTTAGCGTCTACATACACCGCGAGCCCAAAGCCGTATTCAGTTGCATATGGTGTGCAGTCTTCACTCCCAAGTAACCACAATAAGGTCTATGTAACTGTGTCACTTGGCACAATTAATCAGAGGGTGTCCCACCACTTCCTATAAAGTTTTCACGGGAACTATTCCGAACCATCGCAGCTGCGCCCCAGGACAAACCTTCCATATCAAACGCTGTCTTTTAGAGCGTCACGGCTGCAGTATTATGAAGATGTACCCAATTCTGACTTCTTGAAGAATATATCTGGACTTAAGCCTTACGAAAAACCCTTTCACGCCAGAAGTAAACAAATATAGGACGTTCCTCTAACGAGGACGTTATACGGTAACCAGATCCTCCGTTTTACTTTACCATGCGTATTAAATCATTATAAAATACACAACCCAAACATCTTTACCGCCTCAATTAAGGACTTTAAGCTATATTTTATCAATTCCGCACTGTCTCTGCACTTTCAGTTCCTTGCCTTAAACATTATTATAAGAATAGTCACTTCATTTTCATTACGTTTTGCCATGTTTCGTCCATACTGTTGCGGTATTGTGGACCGTTAATTTAATGTGCTTGTTTTTAATTTGCTGTTTCCATTGTATATATGTGCTCTTTCTGTGCTTCATAATTTTCATGTTATATATGTGTACCTTCGCCTTAATGTCACACGTCTTGTTGCTCTCTCTTTACTGGGCCTCGGGCATCTCTCAAGCTACCGTTGTAGGTTTTCGCCCAAGGCCCATTTCCTGTATATTACTAGAAATAACTTTTTTTTTTTTCAATTTTCAATTGTTGTGCGCCTGACACACCCGCAGTAGAAAACAGCGCAGACTGCTACTATAAAGGCTGGGTCATTTCCTCGAAAATTTCACGCCACGTCAATTCTCGACTTTTATTATTGTTGATGCATGTACGATCGCTGTCCATCCCTTTATAGGAAGATCAAACAAGAGTCTACCAGTCCAGTCAAGAGCGTTAAAGGGAAGACACGTTTCCTGTAACTGTGCGTGGATGTCATTTAAATGAAGTGGAAATATCTTTCCCCACAACGATCGAAGCCTGAATTCCTTACCTCCCCGAGATGATCGCCGACGCTTGTCCCTGGCCTTCCAGCTCCACGATCACGTCTCCACGGTCTTCTTTCTTGCCAGTGGATAACGCGGGCCACAGATTCTTTCCGTTGATATCACCGAGCTTCGAGACGTCACCACCTTTTAGAGACGTCAGAGCGGGTAACAAAAGAGTGATTGATTAAAAACCCCAGATTAATTCAGTGGCTCAACGCTCTCCTAATCTTCCTGACCCCCAAAGGCCCAACAGGAGCATCACCTTATGAAATACAGTTTGCCAGACCATTGAGAAATGTTTACTCCTACAACATGCCCGTGTCCCATCCAGGTGGCACAGTGGTTATGGCTGGGGGAACCGGATAGCTCCCGGTCGAGGCAACTGTGTTTAATTGGAGTACAACACAAGCTTCCAGTGTACTGTGTGACATCGATGTGAGTTAAGACACATTTCCAGAAGCATCCGCCAAGAAGAAGCACATGACAGCAGCCCACCACAAATCCGTCTATATTTGCCACCAAACTCGACTCTTTGGAAGGTCTCCAAATCACCTCCTAGAGTTTCCAACCATGTGAAACTCATAGGGCCGAACATAAATAGGCGGCATCAAAAATTGACACAAACTATGCCGGAAATATGGGATGGTGGCCAATACGAAGTGAAGGGCCCAAACTTGCATCATCGCAGCTTCCACGCATCAGTTTCTATCATAATCAGTAAATTTTCGTTTTGTTTCTGAGCTCTATGCGGGAGTGAACACATTTGCATGATTTGACTAGGGTATTTACTTTTTTGTTTTTGATGAAATTAGTACTTGAAGGATTTGCATTTATATGATTTAAAGGTTAGCGTCTGTTTATGCTATTGTCTTCAGGCCTTCCATTTCTTCCGCTCTTATTCCAAATTTACTCTGTTCAATACCTGTAGATACTCTGTATCCAAGAAATTATGCGTGTGTTGATTATGCAAAATTAAATTATAGTGCGAGTTCATTTAAGGGAACCAAAAACATTAAATGGTGTCTTGAAACACTATACCTGCAGCCGCGTATAGGGTGGGCACCCAGTCGACAAGATGAATCATCTGCTGTGAAGGTTCCCGTGGCAAGTTGTCGAGGGCGCGCCCGGACCAGAAGACAGCCGGCGTGCGCACCCCACCTTCCCACTGCCCCTCCTTAGCCCCACGTAGAGGCCAGTTGGAGCCAGCGTTGGGGTACAAGGCGGCTTCCGAAGCCAGTGGCCCTGCGCCGTTGTCGCTAGCGAACACCACCACGCTGTCTGCGAGCATGCCCCTCGACTGCAGCGCCTCCAACACCTGTCCGATGGATTCGTCCATGACGCTGAGGGCGCCTGCAGCACGCCATTCCGCGCATCTGTAGAAACTTTCTGCAGGCCACAATGTAAGAACATATTTATGTGCTGATAATACGAGCGCCGGCGCGACTTTGTTCGCCACTCCTCGTGCTGTTTTCAACGGGGACAGATGAGCTTCCTGAAGGAAGCGTGTTATTAAATCCCCGTGCTGTAACGGCCTTGCTCCAGGTTTTGCGGGGTCTTTCGCTGCCGCTGTGTGTACGTGAGCTCAAATTTTAAATGAGGCAACGTGCAGAGGCTACTACTGCCGGCGCCGAGTCATTTTACGGTATTTTGTGTTCTACTTTCGGAGACAGCAAGCTTGCCTTTTATTCCGATACTAATGATGCTGAGTGGTTGACGCCAGAGACTTGGCATGTATCACCTGAGGGCAGTAGTGGGCATGCTATAAAGTGGCTATGTCTCCCTCGGCAATATTCTGCAACGAAATTTACCATGCCCAGTGTTCGAAAGTTGCCCAAATGACGTAGTAACATAAATGTTGCTGGTATATCTTTTTTATTTTACGTTATCGTGACATTGAAATGTGCAGGGAACGAAAAGTACTGAAGGCCATGAGATTGCCGATCGAAATTATTTACAGGGCGAATGTTACATCTTCCATCTACTCTGCCTGAATCCCAGCATGTGGTCGCTAAAATTATGACTCCACTGAAGAAGTCGTCCAATCGTTTGAACGTTCACCTTGCATGGGAGAGGTTCGGGGATAGATCTCCGGTGCTGCCGAGTACCCACCAGAATTACAATGGAAACAAATTTTCCCTTTCCTGGGGCTGTGCCTAATCTTGGTTAATTTGCTTCGGAAATGGGTCTTTAACCACCTCCCTTGGTTGTGTGACAGAAAACAGTATGTATGGCACTCTTTGAGCAAATCTGCCGTTGGGAACATTAAAATGCATCACCATCATTACGTCCATCTAGATTTTTCTCTAGAGACGGAGACGTTATGTCCTGCTCATTACAAGATTTGTTAACTAATTTAAACGGTAACGCAAAGGTCAAAAAGTTGCACGCATGAAGTAGATGATTCTTGAAAAGAAACTATAAGAAACATTCTGCGCCTTTCAGCTCACCGGCGAAGAAAGTGCGGTTGGTGGCTTCGATGTACGCGAACTTGTCCACTTCCTCCTGGGGTGCCTCCGGGGTGCAACCATTGCACGTGCTGTGGGCGGCCTCGTAGGCCACGTACAAGAACAAGGGCTGCATATGAGCAAAAGGGGCAGTCATTATCGTTACTCCAGCACTTGGCGCTGTATGAAAGTATTGTATAGCTTGTATGAGAGGTGCTCTAAATCTTTAACTGCTTTCGGACACTGTGTGCTTCAAATATTCAACTGTGTAATGCAATGATTTCAGTATTTCATATTGCATAGATTTACACACATATATTTCATAGCGTAACCTTCTTACGCCGTGGAAAGAGCCTGTGTCCGTATCATGCAGGAAATTCCCATAATTACATCAATATGACCAGCAATAACGTCTATTATGTACCTGTGTCAGGAACCCAACGTTAATTTTGAAGTCGGGGGTACGCAGATTCTTGAGTGGTGAATGCTTATACAAATGTGCATATACAGATGTGCAATGGAGGTGTGAAATGCCCAAAGTAAATGTCTTCCTAGGTCCCAACACTATTTCTTGATTTAATTGGTGCCGATGCCTTTACACGAATGCGCAGTAGCACGCCAATGTTTTTCAGCCCGAGACCCCATACTCTGCATCTTAGAGAGCGGTGGCCGCATCCCCTCTCACTCCCTGCCCCTGCACTTTCCGTACGCACTCGCGATTATCGTAGAACTAGCCTCTGGAGGTAAAGCCTCTTAACAGCCTACTGCTCTCTTATCGGCCAAATGTGGGGTGTACTAAGTGTAACCAATTGGACACCAACAGAATGAAAGCATAGCAGGGGACAGCAGAAAGTTAGGTGGGCGGATGAGGCTAAGACGTTCGCAGGGGTCAAATGAATGCAGCTAGCACAGGACCGGGTTAATTTGGAAGAGTATAAAAGAGGCATTCTCCCTGCGGTAGGTACAGTCCGGTTGATGATGATGATTATGATGGTGACTAATGGCAAACCTGGTATGCACAATTTCTCACATGCATACATTGGGGGAATTCCGGCGTCTCCCCTGCCAATTGCCGCGGCCGCTTCCAGCATTCTGGGATCCCCTCCCTCTCCTTTACTCCCGCTTCAGGACCGGGTTAATTGGAATATTATGGAAGAGGCCTTCTCCCTGCGGTGGGTATAGTCCGGCTGATGATGATGATTATGATGATGACTAACGGCAAACCTGGTATGCACAATTTCTCACATGCATGCATTGGGGGAATTCCGACGTCCCCCACTGCCAATTGCCGCGGCCGCTTTCAGCATTCTGGGATCCCCTCCCTCTCCTTTACTCCCGCTTCAGGGAAGAAGACGAGGCTGGATGACTAGAGAATGTCATTTGGGTGCCACTCCGTAGTGGCTACATTTTGCAGCATTTCAGTGGAAATTCGGAACGTTTTCTCGCAGGCGCGCTTCAGAGCATTGGAATGCTTCAACATTCTTTTTTTTTTTTTTTCGGCGTCGTCCGGCCGGCACGAATCTGCTTACAGGCTCGGAATTTTAGCGCAGCCCGAAGTTGTATTTGCTTCTTTCCTCCTCCTAGCTCTCTAATATGCTCGTGATTTCTGTCATCAGGCGATTCTCGCTCCTACAAGTAGCGACTTGCCAGTTACCTTATCAGGGTCGTGCTGGGAAATAATCTTCTTCACCTCTGCGGTGTACGCATACGTTGAGTAGACGCCGGTAAGGTTGGTGATGGGTTGTACATCGTGGCCAACATTGTGCCACATGTCAATGCCACACTGTCCGTACTGCGGGTGCCAAGAAAAAAACAGCATGGATCTTTTTTTTATTTGGTATTTGGGCAGCGTGAGTCAGTTCAACGTGCTCACCATTCTTACCTCTACAAACGTTAATGAACAAGCTTCTAAGTCCCTATCATTTACACCACATTCGCATGTCATGACCCTGCTACGTGTGATCGATTTCTTAGGGTTGGTTTGCACTGACGGGCACTACTGCCCCTGCCACTTCTGAACAGCTATGAAGATGTAAGCATTACTCACCGGTGACGTTCATTTCAATTTCGGTTTGAGAGCGCTGATGGAAACTGTTACGCTGCAGGTGCCCAACTCCTGGTAAATGCATGGAGCTTTTTTTTATTACCTCTGCATTGTGGCCCATGACCCTTGTTGGAGACATTTGCCGCAATTAAGAATCTGTCAAGCCTAGGCGACGATGCATTACCGCTCAGTCCCCGCTAAAAATTCTCCCCTTGCCTGGAGGCCATAAGCCGTATGTTCAATACAATAGACGCACGTATACTGTAATTGTAATTAGTGGGATGTGACAATAGCTGATGCATATGCATTGGAGATACACGTGCGTCATGTATCAGACTGTCCTGCATTATTTTCAAAGAGATGCTAAAAGGGTGCAGTAGCGCATTTTGTAAGAATGTGCAATTTCCAGTGCACTATCCGCTGCTATGCCACAAAAGGAGGCTGAAATCACTAGGTGTTTTTCTTGTTAATCATTTTTATTCATCTCTAATTATTACGAACCAAAGGGTGCACATTATGTGGCGCGAGTGTGTATCATTTTAGGCTAGGTCAGATCACAGGACGGGTTCAGGTGACCCCAGTTTGCATCTAATAACAATTAAGACCTTAACTATGAACGAAATAAACTATTCGCGAGCCTATGAATGGCAGTGGGCTGTGCTCACCGATGTGATGCTGTGGTTGAAGTAGTAACCCTCGCCGTTGTAGTAGCCGAAGAACGTGTCGAAACCCCTCCAAGTGGGCGTGTACTCCAAGCTTCTGTACCCCAGGTGCCACTGCGTGTTTTGTGCGTGAGCAAGAAGCAGTCGTTGGATCCAGGCAGACAAGCCACAAGTATTGGATTTCACGGATAAAGCAGCCTAATACCGCTGTCACACGAGCATTTCGAAGGCCCTCGAACCGACTGCCTATCGACTCCAAGGCCTTCGAAAGCTGCCATCGGGCGTTTTCAATGACCACTGAGTCGATAGTCTATCGAGTCAGCGGAGCAGCTCAGAACTCTATCGAGATCTCGAAGGCCCTCGAACGTCCGCAAGGTTGCTAGCGCTGTTGTTGTTGTTGTTGTGGCTGTAGGAAGAAGGAAAAGAAAATGCACGGGCCTGCTACTGGCTCTGTAGCTGAGCCACTTCCGCTGCCTCGTGCAGATAGAAGAGAATATAGAGAAGAAAGAAAAGGAAAAGGGAAAGAGACGCGCGCCGCAACAACAGCCGTCGTCCACCACCAGCGGTGGCGTGTGCAATGACGGCCTACAACAGATAAAAATTTGGTGCCAGGCCAGCCCCTGCCGCAAGCGGCGGTGACCCACCTGTACCAGCCCCGTCAGGGGTTCTGCCTGCCCGCTTAGCAGAAAAAGCGTTGACCCGAGGAGCGTCACGCACACACGTGCACAGCGCGTTTACGATAGAAAATCATGAACAAGCGTTGCTATTTTATACCTTTAATTTGCGTGGTGAAATATTAATGTTCCTAATAATTTTAAAATAGCATCGCTCTTTTTTAAGGAGCATTATTTATGTGCTATCACTGTAAACTGTGCCGCCGAGAAAAGCAAACATAATGAAAAGCACAGCCGTATGAAGGTCAACGCGTTAAAAAACAACAACAACAACGTTGTCCTTGAATAACAACTACACCTGCAGTTACTAAAAAAGGCAACAGTTATATGTTATTTTGCATTTATAGAGAAATTTTAGTTCTTTAAGGAAAACCGAAAGCAATGATAGTGGCGCCACAAAAGTTTGGCACCATACACTAGAACTATTTCAACAGCCTTCGAGTTTTGCCGTGTAGCAGCGGCACTACTCCATCGAGTTCGATCGGGATTGAAAATCTCGAAGGCTATCGACTCAATCGCCTTTGAAAATGACCGTGTAACTGGGGTGTAACTAAGTTTCATAGATTGTTTGATTAATTAATTATTATTGCGAAGGCAATACTACGCCAGGTTTCAGCCCGTCGCGTAAACCCGGCCGGTAGCCACGCGCCGTGCCGCAGAAGAAGAAGAAGAAGAAGAAGGAGAAGGAACAGAAAGAGAAGCTACGTCGGGTTTGCTTACGCAACCTACCAGGTTTAACTAAAGCTAAACCCCAGCTAATTATTAATTAATAATGGATTGATTAATTGATTGATTGATCAATTGATTGATTGATTGATTGATTGATTGATTGATTGATTGATTGATTGATTGATTGATTGATTGATTGATTGATTGAACATAAAATGGGTGATATAGGATGGCTCGTTAATTGTGAACGCCGACACCTGAGGAATAGACACGAATATTCACAGCGGTATCACTATGGTTGAACCGAGTTAGCGATAGCTCGGCTTTTTATGGTATTGAGTGATTTTGTGCTTTTTATTCTGCTCGGCGAGACCTTTTCAACGATGTACAACTTCATTTTGTGCAAACATCAAATTTTATTATAAAAATCCATTTAAAGGTGACTCATTACGACCTACAATAAGCGCCGCACAATTCCAGTTGACATAAACTATCCAACGATATCTGACATAGTATCGTGGCCCAAAGTTCAGGTATTAACAACATTTATCTAATTAACATAAACCATTAAGATTTACAATTAACCCACATCAATTAAGCTTGGCATAAACTATCCAAAGATAAATTATTTGATGCGTTAGCGTCAAGTTCATTTTTATAACAGTTACCTGATTAACGGTAATTACACCTATACTTAGTGTAGTGCAGTTATACCTCGACATCAGCTAGCAAAATGTATATGATATGACTGTGCTGCACGAACCTCAATTTTATTCATAGTTCGACTTTTGCATCGTGCAGAGCCCTCGCTCTAAAAAGAGACTGGCACGAGCTGCACAAGCACGAGAAAAGGAAATGACTGGCGCGAGCTACTTTCCAGTTAGTATAACTTTTGTTGCCCTTCCTAATCGTCCACCACCAACCGTCTGTCCTGTGTCTTACCCTTTCTTGCTGCAACGTATCGTCTACAGCAGACTAGGAGAGAACGAACTCAAACGTTGGCCTGCAAATGCGGTTTTCCTAGCGCTTCAAAAGTTGTTTGCTTTTTTTTTTAGTATACAGGGCGCTTTGGTGAACTGCTCCATAACCATATAACTTAATGACCATTTATGGCCAGCTGACTAACTGACCGCTTGACTCATTACACGTCGTAATTAATTACAAGTTCATTATCTAATCGCTAATAAACGTTTATCTTCATAAGTAATAATCAATTTAATAACTTTGTATATCATGCCGAGTAGCACTCGACTAATGTAAGTCCTAATTAATTATCTTTCGTTAGTCATGATTAAGAGGTTAACATTGTGCTACAGCATCAAGACGTATGAGGCGCGACACAAAAGAAAGGAGACTGGTCCAATAAATTACTGTAATTACAGAATCGTTCCCTGTGACATTACCACCTTCAAAGTAGTCGCCTTCAGCATCCGCACACTTCTGCATTCGGGGCTGCCACTGCTGGTAACAGTTCTGGGACGAGGTTTTTGGAAGGCCCTTCTCGAAATTATGTTTTTGCCTGAACCTGTTCAACTGAGATAAAATGAGTTGCCTTTAGGCAAGATTTTACTTTAGGAAATAAAAAAAAAAACGTCACATGGAGCCAAATCAGGTGAATAAGGAGGATGCTCCATTGCAGCAATACTTTTGCTGGTCACAAACTGCTTGACAGATAGGGCCGTGTGAGCGGGTGCATTGTCCTGGTGCAAAAGCCATCTGTCACTCCACAACTGGAACCTCCTTTTTTTCCCTAATAGTGCATAATTACTTCACAGTGATTGTATATTAAGTTCACATAAAAGGTCTCGACGAGTAGAATCAGAAAATGTATATCATCGTACAGCGATCGCGTGATCTTGGGTGTCACCAGGGCTCCTACCCTATGATTTTTTTTTTATTTTCATATACAGTTCACACCAGACATTGTGGTCAAATTTTAACAAAGAATTTTTCAACAAAATTTTTCGCACGTTTTATCATTTCTCCATAACAATCCATATACCCGCAGACCCTCCTTCGACAGCGTTTCAGCTTCTTGCCATTTAATTTCACAAAACGCATATCCCATTGATTTGGCAGTGTTAATTCCTCGTCGTCAACGCAGGCCAAACATTGGAGCAAAATTTTGCGACGCCTCGGATGCTTATATCGCTTACAGCAATATATTATAAAGCTATCTTACTATATTGCGCAGTTAACTAACAATTGTGTTCAAAAGCGCTTATGATTGGTATTATAAGCCTGGGCTGGCTAACTACGTGATGCGAACTCAGGATAAATTTTACGAGCAAAGTTTTGCTAAGCATTGGAGACTTAAACAGTTCTCATAAAAACGTGCTTCACACCTTCTTACTATATCACACAACTATATTGCCACGTACTCGGTGACCAATTAAGAGCCGAGACCCATAAAGCTGGGCTTCATAGAGATGTTTTGAGTTTCAGTCTACGTAGACCGAAGTGAGAAGTAGGCCTAGGAAAGGTCAGGTCCCATTACTTCAGGCTACACGTGGGCATCCTGTTTAACCGCGTATTTATCTGCTCTCTTCAACACCTGTGCTATTGCCGCTCTTCCAGCATCAAGGCTATCAAAAGTAAAAAAAAAAAAAAAATGCGCAAAGTGGTACCGAGAACTGCACTGCGGTATACGCGTCTCACCTTCCCCACAATGTGAGTGCTGTATCCAAGGTCCTTCAACCACTGCGGCAGCAGCTTGAAGCGTAGATCCAGTGCCCCTTCCGGAGCCGCGGGATACACCTGGTAGCCCACATCTAGCGGGAAGCAAAAAAGCAAACGAATGTGCATAATAATAATAATAATAATAATAATAATAATAATAATAATAATAATAATAATAATAATAATAATAATAATAATAATAATAATAATAATAATAATAATAATAATAATAATAATAATAATAATAATAATAATGATAATAATTGGTAAACATGAAAGGAAAGACTCAGTACCTTTCTCTTTTTTTGTACGCAAACTTGCCATAAGGCATATTATATAAACTCGTGTAAATGGTTTTGCGTGAGGAACCGGAGCAGGCTCCCGCTCTTAGCGTTGTCGGTGAGCCATTTAGACAAGTCATCTTCCCTTGTTGTGGTTAGACCCACTTCGCGCAGAATCTGTGTCCTTGATTCCCTTGTCCCTGCACAAGTCCATAGCAGGTGGCGAACATCCACTTCTGAAGCTGGTGTGGAACACTTTGGGCATGTGGTTGGTCCGATATCAGCTTGCGATTCCCATCGGCATTTTACCGACGGGGTAAGGGCCGCCCCAGCTCTTATCCTTCTAAGGGAAACCTCCTCCAATCTCGTTAAGTTACGAGGAAGTGGGAATGTACACGGGGGAATGAGGGCACGTGTACTTTTCCTTAAAGAGTAATTAAAGAGTAAATTACTCAGTACCTGTCATGGACACCTGAACCACGCCGTAAGGGAAGGGAGGAAGGTGGGAGTGAAAGCACAAAGAAAGAAAGGAGTGCCATAGTAGAAAGCTCCGGAGCGATTTAGACCACCTGGGAATCTTTAACGTGCACTGACATCGCACAACAGACAGATTAGGGTTTTTAGTCCAGAATTGCGAGAAGCGACCTGTAAAAAATACCCACGTGATTTGGTATCGAAATTGTGACGCAATCGTTCTTTGTGCAACGTTGCCGGTGGTGTCGTACCATTTTGTTCCCCGTTTAGCATTCACCTGCTAGTGAAGCTTGGTCACTAGTTTGCGATAGGGATTAGAACCAATGACATACGCATCTCAGATTAGTGTACGTGCCCATAGAGAAGTGGGATAGACAATTACCTTTTTTCCCCAAAAACAAACTAGAAAAAAAAGAAATTGAGGAATAATAAGACGGTGTTAAAAGGCTCTATAGCGTCTTCTTTTGGGGCGAAGCTTGAGCGCCCCCCTCCCCCAACACCTCTAATTTTCTCTATTTCAATGCTTAGCAAACTCGCCCAATCACAGATTCCGCCGAAGTGTTGTCGTTGCGACTGAAGGAAGAAGGAAAAGAAAATGCACGGGCCTGCTACTGGCTCTGTAGCTAAGCCACCTCCGCTGCCTCGTAAAATAGAAAAACAAGAAAAAGGAAAGGGGGAACCTTCCGCCGATGTGTGGAGGATTTACCCATCCCCGGACAAACAATTGGTGAACGCAGGAATGCGTCTGGCGACGATTGCAGACTAGATGTTTCTTCAACCCATACGTGTTGAGCAAAATCTACCCGGACATTCAGCCGGAGTGCAAATGGTGTCAGGAATTGGCAACCTATGACCACATATTATGGAGCTGCAGCACAGCACTGCCACCGGCGGATATTATGCGTGATCCTTCCCTCGAGCAGTGGGAGGCCGTGTTGGCCAGCTCAGACCCGGTCGCCCAGACCAGGGCCGTGGAGTGGGCCACCCAGGTCGCCGTCAGTCATGGGTTGATGGCCACCTAACACGGAATCGTCCACACATGCCCTCTGGCGAAAATAAAGTTTTTCTATTCATCCATCCATTCGCCGATGTGCGCCCGAATCCGCTCATACTCACTTTCTCTCTCGGTAAACTTGAAGTGGAGAAAGAGAAGGTGGCGACGCGCGTCACGCGACATAGCAGTGAAGAGGAGAAGCGGTCGTACAGCTGAAGCCAAAGGAGGTTCTTTCTAACCGGCTCTCAGTAAACTCGAAGCCTACAAAGATAAGGTTGCGATGAAGTTCAAGGCGAGCGAGCGACACGAGACTGCTCAGACCAGAGTAACACGCGTTTGTGCCACACTGCCTGTTACCACCTCGGCGTCCGTGACTGTAGCAGATCCCTGCTCCTTCACTGGGTGCATCTATGGCCGCTCCGCTTCCTCTTCAGCTAAAACGCATGAAGCGCATGAAGGGCGCTTGACATACTGTCCCCAAAGGTGCGGGATCGAACCCCGGCCTCGGCAGCCGCTTTTCCGTGGAGGAGAAAAGCTAAGCGCCTGTGTGCTGTGCGATGTCAGTGCACGTTAAAAAACCCCAGGTGGTCGAAATTTCCGGGGTCCTCCACTACGGCGTCTCTCATAGCCTGAGTTGCTTTAAGACGTTAAACCCCACAAACCAAACCAAGCCTTACCATACTGCGTGATTCAGCTGTTGACCGAGAAGTGTGGCAGATACTGCGACTTTCCTTTTGTATAAACCGATTTGCAATCGAACAGGTCACAAGAGTGTTCGTTCATTTGTACTGAAATGTAAAAAAAAATAATAATAATAAACTGTGTTCGACCCCCGTCGCGGTGGTACAGTTGCCAGGGCACTCGACTTCTAAGCCCAAGAATCCAGGATCGTAGTCCGTATTCCGGCCACGGCGGCCGCCTTTCGATTCAAGCAGAAAAGCAAGGCACCCGTGTGCTGTGCGATGTTATTGCGCGTTAAAGAACTTCAGGTGGTCGAAGTTTCTGAATACGTCCACTGTGGTGTATCCCACAGCCTTAATCGCAAGACGTTAGGTCCCACAAACCAAAGCAAGCATAAACTGTCTTCGTTCATCTGCACCTAAATGTAATATATATATATATATATATATATATATATATATATATATATATATATATATATATATATATATTCAGCTAAGCTTTCCCTCATAGCATCCAAAACATAAAGAATGAAATATATAAGAGCGAACTGGTAGGGTTGGTATTCATAGAATTTACAAAGTTATTTGATTCCCTTAATCGTAGCTCCTTTCTTATGGAATTAATGGGCAATCATTGCCGCTGTTTCGTAGTTTACTTTATCACCAACAAACAGTTTTTGCATCAGACATATTTGTTTTTATACTAGAACAGTTAGCATCGGGTTTCCGCAGGGTCAGTATCTTGTGCCGCTGCTATTTTTAACCTATATTATTGATCTCTTTTCTCTTCCACATCGTACAGAGCGTCGCCACAATTTTCTCATCCAATGAGCTAACAAGTGAATTAGTCGCACAACCGAAACGCGATCTAGAAAATTTAAATGAGTGACGTCGTCTTAATAGATTGCTTAGTTATCAATCCAACCAAACCTAAAGTTATGAACTTTATTTCATCAACCAAGCATCGCTCCATTGCTCCTTTTTATTCCTAAATTCTCACTCCCACACTTCTCACAGACCGATGCATTTCTCTGGATATCGAACTCTACCCTTTTTTAATATTTAGTTCAACATTCAAACTTGCGAAAAGAAATCGGCCTTCGGCATAACAGTGCTTTTGAAAGCATGTCATTTCTTCCAACAGTCTACATTTATCCCACTTTATTAATCTTTTATTCATAACCATATCAATTGTATCGCTGCATGTGGATTAGCGTAGCATTTCCACCTTTCGCGTATTCAGTACCTCCCGCAACAAGCGATTAAAATCATATCACATAGTGCGTACACTGCTCACACAGACCCGCTATATATCTACCCCTAAATATCATAACTATAAATGTGCGCATAACATATAGCTTAACATAACGGCGTATAGTCTCATAAATAACCACAGTCTTCTCTAAATTATGATCTACATCTACATTATCCAAGCAATCCGAACATTGGTGGATTTTTCAATGTAAATAAGATTACCTTTTACTTCCAAACATTTGTGCCAACTATGGTAAACTATCAGTTCTACCATGTTTAAAATATTGAGCGAGCTTCCCTTTTGTAATAAATCATCATGCTTTGCATCATCATTCAGAAAATCATTTAAGCAATACATTTTTAACCATCTCATAGTGTTATAGTATTGTAAAATACGCATCGTTTGCATGCATACTTTTTCCTATAGCCCTCCTGTTAAAACTCCCCTTTTCTCCTTTAATCATGTGTTGCGTGTTGAAACCTTTTTAGTATATTTCTCCTTTAGACTAACGAGCACTTTTATTCGGTATGTTGTTTTTGCCCCTTTCTTGTACAGGCAAATTTTCTTTTTTACTCCTTGAGTTAGCTTTATGCTTCGTTGGTGACCAACGATTTTACCCATGGACCGACTGCTTTTATTTTATGTTTCTATGTGCATTCGTGATAAGAGGTCCCAATACAGTAATGACTTCGGCACATATTTCTGTACAACACTACTTCATTCCTTGAATAACCATAAATGACAATAAACTGCTCAAGCCACAAGCCACTATATCATACACCAAAAAGTTTAAAGACTCGTACAAGTAGGCGCTACGGCTTTCCGTACAATCGCAACTGCAATGCCAACCGCAAAAGATGGCCTCCAGACCCACGTATCCACTGTCGCACTTTCATCCCAAAGTGTGGCATCGCCAGACCCTCTCCTTTTACCTCATCCACGTTGCAAGTGTACAGGGGTGAGATATTTGCCGGAATGCGACTCTGCAGGTGTTGTAATCGCTTGTGTAAAAGACGCACCAGCTGCCTCCACTTCACTCGTACACCAGTCGACATTTCCTGACTGCGCAAGCGTCTACAGCGCAGGCGCCTTGGGGTAGAAATAAAAAAAAAAAGCCATGATTTAGGGCACGTTCTTTCTAGTCTTCAGGTGCAGCTGCTTCGCAGCTGGTATCACTCTTCTTACGTGCATGGTTCACCCGTAACGAGCTCAAGGTAATCAGTGCAGTCAATGACGTACAGACACTCGCTGCGGCGGTTAGTAACATCGCCATAGGTACACGTACTGAGCTAGCTCTTCTTTTTTGCACACGAAGCATATGCGACTCGTTTGGTCGAAAAGGCATCTCCGTCGCTGTAACCCAGAATTGAGAAAAACGCGCCAAGAAGAATGCGCACGTGACCTCATATCAAAATTGTGACGCAACCGTTCATAATGTGGAGGTCGCTATTCTGCGATACCATTTCGCTTTGCATCTAGTATACGTCTCTATATTCAAGGTAGGGGCTGGTTTCAGATAAAGACTTGAACCGATGACGTAGGTACCTCAGATGAGTGCAGGTGCTCACTGTAAAGTGACACAGATACTGCTCCTTACTTTCTTCGAAAAGCAACCTAAACAAAAATATAAATATTCGAGAAATGAAAAGGGGTATTAAAGAAGCTTCGCGTCTACTCTTAAGGCGACTGTTGAGGGTCCGCCAATATTTATTTTCCGGTTCATATCAAGTTGTGTACTGTAGCGCCATGAAATGCATGTGCATACCGTTGTGTAGGTTTCGGTAGTAAAGGTAGTATCGGCGCTCATAAGAAATTACACATTATGGACCCACGCCAAATTAGGTACCCATTTAATTGAAAGACCAAACGCATGAGCTGTGATCAGAAGAAGCTCTTGTTTGGCTCTCGTTTACCGCCTTCCTTTGAAGAACATCGCTCGTGGCCATTCATCTGGCTATTCGCTTAATCAGCAAGCTTTTATTTACGCCTTTGTCATCGCGATATGCAAGTGAGCCTACCGTCATAAGCTACAACATTATGTTAAAGACCACCTGAGATAGCTAATTACTACCATTTCACCGGTTATCGATGCTTTAAATCGTCGATTTCGACATGTTGGAATTGTTTCTCGTGCACCCAGCGCCATCCTGGGACTGGTCTTAGCACGTAGAACTACTTTAAATTTTCCCGCTCTGGCGACGTTCTGATTTTTGATGGACCTTTTTGAGAACTAATGCGCATGTACTGTGGCAAAGAAGACGTGGCGGCCGCGCTTGAAAAAATCCTGCTACCCGCTGTAATGCAACATTAACATCACATTTTTGTCATCAAAATACTTCCAGTAAGTCAAATATTCTCGGTTTTGTTATCTGACACCGTTTAGTGGTGATAATTATCCAAAAACGGCTCCAGCTGTTCACTATTGAGCTTTGACTCAGAGTCCGGGTGATTTTATTCCATGAAAAGGCAATTTTCGAAGTTCCGCCGCATGTCCAAAATGTATACCCGGCATTTACAGCCAGTGTGCAGCAGTCTTAGTTGGGTGCCTCACGAAAACCAGGAACTACTTCACCGCATGGCAAGAGAAATCAGGCTCTTTCCACCTGTAGTTTTTCTTTTTTTTTTTTTTTATGTGGTATGGAAGAGCTTATGCGACTCTACTAATAGCGTATGCTTAAGTTAGACGAAGTGTATTTCTTTCGTGAAGGCCTGTTTTCCGATGTGCTACACGACGGATGAGCCGGTAGTTTGTTGAGCATGAGTCTGGACTGCTCCATCCCCATGCTTACACCCCATGGGCCCCATGGGAGAAGAGAATCGTTCCTAGCACTCTTATTTGAGTTACTAGGGGAATTGGTTGTGTATACCGAGTGTCAGAGTGATAGGTGGGCTATCAAGATGAGTAGATTTGGGTCGATAGAGGAAGAGTTGAGATTTAGACGGTGAGCAGATAGGCATCTCTCCTTCACATAGGTGTCAATAGTGTTGATGGATGTTTGGAGGGGAGTCTCTATGGTGGCGTCACTGCCTCTGCATGTACGGACTGTATCGAGCCGAGCTATCTTGCTGTTTTGCCTCTTTGTCACCATGATGAGAAGACGGTATTTGGAGAAGCCATTGCAAAAGCTGGGACTTAATTTGAGCAGCCAGATCTTATTATCGTTCAGTGCCATCTACTTGGGTACAGCCACTGGTCTCTTTTGTAGCGAAAGCTATACACTGTGGTAGGTTTTCAAGCCCTCGGGTGGCCGCAGCTACGTCGTTAAGAGGCGTAGCTATGGTCTCCTCATAAAACAACTTCTAGAGGGAGGCACCGGGGGCCGACGAAGGGCTGCTGCGTAGCTGATTGAACGTGGCTCCCACAGCTATTCCGGTGCTGAAAATGTTTGGCGGATCTCTTCGAGCACGGTTTCAGGGACAGCAGCGGCAGTCGGATTAGGCGAGCCAATATTGAACTTGAGCTCTTCGCTAACTACCTCGCGGATCAATTTCTTTTCGAATCACAGCCACCGCCCGCATGGATCTGTTGGGTCGTTTTCCTAATTCTGCTTCGGGCAAGGTGGATAATCGTTGCTACAGATTACCTCACGCGTTACGCTGAAACAAAGGCCCTCCAGCGCGGCACGGCAATCGAGGTAGCGAAATTTTTCATCGAACACATCATCCCGAGGCACGGCGCCCCGACAGTTATAAAATGGACCGAGGCACTGCTTTCACTGCCAAGCTGCTGGAATCTGTCATGCAGCTGAGCGGCACGACCCATCGCAGGACAACCGCCTACCATCCACAGACTAATGGCTTAGCAGAACGTCTGAGTAAAACTCTCGCCTACATGATGTACATATACATTGATGTTCAACATAGGTCTTCGGATGACGTTCTGCCGTACGTCACATTCGCGTACAACACGGTGCAGCAGGAAACAACACAAATGACGTCCTTCTCCGTATTGTATGGCCGCGAAGTTTCAACAATTCTGGAAGTGGTGTTGCCCATGACGGCCGTGACCTCGAAGTTGGCGCCAAGTAATTTACTCAGCGCGCAGAAGAAGCGCGACAGCTGGCGAGAGCACACATCCGAAACCAGCAAGGCCGAGTCGCCTAGCGTTACAATCACCGCCACCGTGTAGACTTTCGAATCGGAAGACAGAGTATGGCTCTGGACTCCGATCCGACATCGTGGACTATCCGAGAAACTTTTGAAGCAGTACTTTGACCAGTTCAAAGTGCTCTGTCAGCTTAGTGACGTCACGTACGAAGTGCTTTCGGACGGCTTTTCTTCTAAGCGTCTCCAGCAGAAACCCGATGTGGTCTACGTCATGCCTATGAAGCCGTGCTTTTCGCGAGAGCAGCCCTAGAAGATTAGCGCACCGCCTTAGCGCATGCTTCTTCTTTACTTTGCTTTTCTTTCGAATTAATCGAGTCAATGTTATTTTACCTAAGAGAGTGTAATGCAGCGTGTGCAACAGCAGCCGTTCGGCGGCTGCTCATCGCGAGTCTCGTGCACCGAATCGAAGACGCGGTCGGTCGGTCGGTTGCACAACTTTTATTTCCATCGGAAATGAGTGTCCTCTTCCCCGTCCCCAGCACGCGGGCCGAGGAAGAAGGGGAATCGTGCGCCCGCGGATTAGAGGATGGCAGGTAGCCCTTGGCTTGCTGCGGCATCTTCCGCCAGATGGACGGTGCGGTGCGGGAAGACGCGGAAGTGGCCTCGTGACGTTCGATGCGAAGATGAAGTTGGGTGCCGACCGTCTCTCGGTGCTCTTGACCTGCTCTGCGATGCCTTCTGGGTCAACTCCCATTAAAACCAACCTTCTAGTTACGGGCCTAAACAGCTACGTGGCCATATGTTAAGGAGACATAACCACATGCTAAATGAGCCGAAGAGCTGTCTTGTTGTAGGCAAACAGACATGTAGGGGTCCGCAAACGCAGCCCTGAAAGCATGACATAAAACTCGATGGGAAGGCATCAACAGTGCCTAATGCTAGGCACCGGAAAACGCATAATGTTGTTAGGAGTTAATGTGAATTTTTTATCGTGATAGCGTTAAAGACACCGTTCACCGGACATCCGTCGCTGACATCGGTGGGCTTGTGGGTGAAAAATCACGAGCGTGGCGCTGACAGATGGTAGCTGGCAGCTTACATATGGCCGCAACTTGATTGGATGTAGGGTTGCCTAACGTTACGTTTGCCAGGAGCTGCCAACCCGGAGCTCCCCTTTGCCGTTGTCAGATGGAGAGGGGGATTGACACCCGGAAGTGTCGTGCCCCAGAGTCACACATAACTCATCAGCCCATCATTCATATGGAATGGTGATATGAGAATCAGCTTGCCAGGTCATTTGCATTGACGTTACTCCTATAGGCCACTAAGGCACATTCATACGGCTTGTTTAAAGGGGCTTTATATGTGGGCTGGTAGCCTACGCTATTGCCACATACACTTAAAGCCCCGTCTCCAAGCACACACGCATCATGCGCTGCAGCGCCAACGTCATCGCGTGCGTCAGCCAAAGCCGGTCTGCGCATGCGCGCGGCACCTGACGCAAGCATCGCGAGCGCTGACGCTCCGATCTGCTCCATCTGGTGGAAGAGGCCGCAACAAGCCAAAGGCTACCTGTCAGCCTCTATCTAATCCGCGGGCGCACGACTCCCCTACTTCCCCGGCAGGCGTGTCGGGGGCGGGAAAGAGGACGCCCATTTCCGATGGAAATAAAAGTTGTGCAACCAACCAACCAGCCACATATTTGGCGCGTGAGCGCGCGTGCGGCTGCGCGCGTCGGAAACTAGCGACGGGGTTACCACAATAGGAGGGGACCGCGCTGATATTTTCTCCTCGTCGTGAGGCGTTTTGCGTGGACCCGATAGAAGCGGGTTGAGTTGAGTTATCGGGTCGAGAACCGCTTAGAGGGTTCATGTAAACGCTGCTGGGGACCTTCGCGGGCCACTTCGTCTCTTTTCTTTATCTCACATGTCAGTGTGTCGGATATTAAAAATGGACGCATTCATTAATGAAACTATTTAGTGGGCCATAATCAAGGTTTATGAAAAAGTAATTGGTAGGCATATTTACGCATGTAGTAAACGACTTCTTTAAATTCTTTGGTGAGCTTTGCTCTCGTCACCAATGATATTGAGAAACTTCACACACAAGCTCGTTCATTACCAAAGCCTCTTCTGAATCTATACTTTTTTCGAGAAGCTTCCCCCTACATTTTCATTATTTCACCATGCGGTAGACAACAGTGAATATTAAGAAAGATTACTGCTTCCCATTGTTTGAAGAAAATTATGATTCATGACCGTCTTCAACCGCGATAGAATCACGAGATCTCCCGTCGACCTTCAAGTGACCACCCAAGAACGTCACCTAGTCTGAGTGTAATACCGCTAGAAACTACAAAAAAATTCGAATTCAATACTCTTGTAACCTTCCCATATTAACCGACATCGATCTCAAAGCAGACTGAGCTGAATTTCTTCTCTCTTTTTTTTTCGTTGTATCAACACAAAGAGCAACGTACCTACACGACACAGCGCTAACGGGTTTGGCTTATGGTTAGGTCAGTAAAGCTTCGCTGCCGCTGTCACTTCTTCGCTGTGGTGGTAGAAAATTGTATTCAGTCCCAAAGGTCATTGATAGAGTCGTCCATAACTGGCGCAGTCCTCAGTACAGGGCCTGGATGTTTCAATCAGCGACTGCTTTCATGAGTGGCTTCAAAGTGTAATAATTACTGGCTTCTCTATTTATCGTACATTGCCTACTGTACTGCATTTGCTACTTCATCCTGCATGTCATGCGATCCCTCTATATACATGGAGTGGTTTATCAAACAATAAATTGGTTTCGCTCTGAATTCTATTCCAATCAGTAAGTCTCGGTGCGTAATTTGCCAGTGTGGAAGGCGAAAGTCAAGAAGCCACATTTCAAATGGAAAAATCTCGCACAGGGTGACTTAGCCACAAAAGAAGAGAGGCTCACTCGTGCGCGACGGGTAGTATGACGTCATGAGGGCCGTCCTGGAGGGCGTGCATGTTGGCGCTGAGTAGTGTCTACTCAGAATGACTCCCGAGGCCGCCAGAGCATCTATGTTTGGAGTGGGGATCTGAGGCGAGCCATGGAAACTCACGTCGTTCCAGCCCTGCGTGTTCCAGACGTCTTGAAAAGAGAAACAAGTACACGTCTACACAGCAACTTCCAGCACTCATGACATGCGCCCACTACAGCCATCTGATGACAGTAAGTGGCGAATTGTGTGTTACCCTGGTGGATTAATGTTTTGTTAATGGTTTACATAATGAGTGTCGATATTACATCCGCTGGAGACTAGAGCAGAGGGCAGCAACCATACTGGCAATCTAGTGAAGCAGCGCTACGGCACAAGGCCAGAGGAAGAAAGGGAGAAACACAGCGCTGCTTCACTGGATATGTCAGACCAACTCGCCCACCAGTTATTATTGTACAACCATACTGGGACAAAGAAGACCTCTTGACAAATGTGTCACCGAGTGACGTTCTTGTCGGTGTGGTTGCATGCACGTTTCTGTAATGCCATTAATGTTTGATGTGCTGCAGGAAAGCTAAATTTTGATTCGCAACAGTGCTGAACCAAATTTCGTTTTAGGATGTCTAAAACTAAATCGGCTGCCACTAACGACCGCATAGAAATATATATAATTAGAACCAGGCACACTTAAAAGTAACAGACAGAGTATCGGTAGTTTTAATTTAGATAACCAATTTGATAATCAATAACATTAATCTGACTTCTGATATATGCCCCTGCAAGCGGTACTTCTCTTCGAAAAGATACTTATTTATCTGAGAAAACGTATACTTAAATATTACTTGCAGTCTCAGTTGAAAGTCCCGGTATGAAAAAAATGAAAAGATCATGAGAAGTACAAGCATTTGACCATAAATTTGGTTTCCAGCGTAGTACTGTGAACTAGTCCTTTCCTCTGGCTTTTTCCACGTACCATGCATTAACTGGCCCAACAAGTTAGGCTTCTTGAATATTTGACCATTACTTTCCTTGAAAAAATACTGTAAAGTGCCAACATTTCGGCTAATCTAGCATCTTGCAAAGAGGCGCCAAAAATACAAGGTAGACAGAGAAGAGGAGACGGGACACGAACGTAGGTATCCCGTTAGGGTCCCGTGTCTCTTCTTTGTCTGCCGTGTCTATTTTGGTGCCGTTTTGCAAGCATATTGAACCAACTCGCCCACCAGTATGTGCTAGGCTATTCTACAAATTCAAGGCAGATTGAATGGCGGCTACTCACAATATCGTCCCCTAAGAAGAAGACAATGTGTGGAGGTCGATGCTCCTTGGGCGAAGGTGGCCGTCGAGATGCAACGAGACAAGCGCAGGTTGCCACGCTGTTCGCATCCGAAGAAGAAAAGCAAAAAGAAAAAACATGAATACATTTGTGATGCCAAGTATAAAATTGACAAATATCCTTTTATAGTCATCGCTTCAGGTGAAAGGCCAATAAAAAACACCTTCAGCATAGCGCGCACCACAATCGCTACCTTCTGCCTCGTACCGCGCCCCACGCATGCGCATGAGAAGGTAGTACCGACGCTGCACTTGCTGCCATCTGACACCCTCTAAAATATATGCATGTGGTCTGACGGCGCGTGGTACGTAATAAGCAGTAGAAGTGGCGCTACGTCACATTCTGAATCTGTATGTCCTCGATGTTTCTGAGACGCATACATGCTTGTATATATTACTTACCAGGAACGCCTACAAAAAAACATTAGTTGTGGTTTAACTCTGGTTAACCCTAGTTGAATTGCGATAGCAACGGCGGAAGCTTCTTTTGCTTGCTACATTATTCCCCTGTCATGCCCTATCAGTGTAAGGTGCTATTTTATTGGGGACACTTAAGCTCATCCTTTAAGAGCATGACGCGAGAGCGTAAGCTACCAGCCCACATAGTATAAATGAAAAGGGTTCAATGCTGCTGAACCGAATGTGGAGCAAAAACATTAGCTGTGGATGACCGAGTGTTCTTCTTCTTTGTCTTATTCTTATTCGTGGCTGTTGTTCAAGGTCAAACATGGCCCTTCGCGGGACGACGCGACGGACCGAAACATGGCGCAGTATTGCTATCGCAATAAAATATCCCTGAGCACCATTATCAGGCCAGAATTTAGACATCTTAGTTAGCAAAATAAACTTGAGAATTTCCTGCCATTACTTATTTTTCCGATGTTGCTCAAGTAATAGATCATTGTGCCAGCCCCATCATGGTGCAGTGCATGGTTAGGGCGCTCAACTGCTGTACCCAAGGATGCGGGATCGAATCTAGGCCGTGGCGGCCGCTTTTCGACAGAGGTGAAAAGCAAGACGCCCGTGTGCTGTGCGATGTCAGCGCACGTTAAAGAACCCCAGGTGGTCGAAATTTCCGGAGTCCTCCACTACGGCGTCTCCCATAGCCTAAATCACTTTTGGGCCGTTAAAGCCGATAAATCAAGCCAACTAATCCAGATATTTCATTGCATCGTCAGCTAAATTAACTCTAATACTAGGGACACATTGAGATCTTAAATAGGCTACCTTGTGAAATGAGTGATAGAGACTATCACCAGTGCAGCCTTGTGAGCAAGCTCAGATTTAAAGGGTAAAAGGCGACCATCCCCGCTGCCAACACAAGGCTATTTTCTGGCGTCATCGTCATCTGGCGTCATGGTCAGCGTTGGCGTAGTGAGCGAAAAAAGCTGGCAGCTGACATGGCCGAGCACTGACGCAGGGCTTCCTGGTATTACGTTTGGCAGGATCTACCAATTCGGTTCTCTCCTCTCATATGGGAGGGTGATATCAGAATCAACCTGCCACGACTCATGCATTCTCAGTCAGGCACGTTATAACCAGGTCATGCAGGTACGTTCATACGTTCATACGGCAGAGTTGAAGCTGGTCTTTATATACGGGGTGGCAAACGCTGTCGCATCATACCCTCAAAGGTGGAGCTTAAGTGCCCCATAATGCTTTAGCGAAAGCTAAACTGCCCTAGGTTTTCAAGCCGTCACCTTGTTACCGTAGCACCATGGCACCGTGGTAGGAGCTGCCAACTTGGGTCTCTCGTTTCACATGGGACGGTTATGTGAGAATCAGCCAGCCAGGACCCTGGAATTCACGTTAACCCTATAGGCCACTTAAGGCACGTTCATACGGCTTGGTTAAAGCGGGGCTTTATATGTGGGCTGGTAGCCTACGCTATCGTGTCATATCCTTAAAGGTAGAGCTTAAGTGTCCCCCATATTTGGATGCAATAAACGCATTTACCACCACCACCTTAAACGCCGGTTGTGTTCGATGCAACGCAGCCAAAGCTTTCGCTCCACACTCGGTTCAGCAGCGTTGAACCCGTGAAATTTTCGCCATTTTTATTCACATGTATATAAAAGGACAAGTAGATATCAAGTACCGGCGTCGACTATTACTGAGCACTAATTGAAAAAAAGCTTTTTGCAATAATTCGATAAAACTCAACCTAACTGCAACGTCATAATACTCAAGGCAGCATTGCACTTCACCTCTGCCCTCCCCCTTCTTTTCAGGCTTTTTTTTTTTTGCCGACGGCATTTGACACCCACGAAAAATATTTCTGGATATGTTACTTCCATCAAGCACTAATAACAGTAATAACAGTGGCTTGAGATTTGTCATAAGCAAGGATAGAGGAATATAAAATATTACGAGGGACTTTAGCGACTAAAGTAGTGAAAGGCAAAAGCCTGAGGTCTCTTCTTGTCTAGCGTTCCTGCCATCTGCAATCCCACATTTCAACCCGCGACACGCGACACGCCACGCGACAGCCACCGCAAAATTCGGTGGCAGGCTAGCCCCCGCCGCAAGCAGCGTTGACCTACCAGTCTCAGCGCCGCAGGGTCAGAAACAGCCACCTTTCAGAGAGCACGCGTTCAAGTGTAACATTGTAGATAGCAGGGACGCAGCCCGCCTCGGCCAATCAGAACGCCTCAAAAGCGGGACACATTTTGTCCACGACAGCATGTGCCACTGAAGGCTATCGCCTTAATAGCAGCCAAGGACGTGCAGACGCAAGAATGACTTAAACGCAACTAGATTATGAATCCTGATTATGAATCCTGATCATGTACCCCGTCGGGATGGTACAGTGGTTACGGCGCTTGACTACTGTGCCCACGGATGCGGGATCGAATCCCGGCCTCGGCGGCCGCTTTTCGATGGAGACGAAAAGCAAGGTGTTCGTGTGCTGTGCGATGGCAGTGCTCGTTTAAGAACCCCAGGTGGTCACAATTTCCGCAGCTATCCACTACGGCGTCTATCATAGCCCGAGTTGCTTTGGGACGTTAAACCCCACAAACCAACCAACCTTATCATAATGTCAAGACTGGAATATCTGCCTTAGTCGGAGGATAAATTACGACGCATTTTGGTATGGTCTGAAATTGATGGCTGTGTACCTAGAGAGAGCGAGAAAGAACTTCATTTGCCCCAGATGTTGTGAATTAGGGCAGGTGGGTCCTGTGTGGCCCCCAGGTGGGAGCGACATCCTGGGCCCACGAAATAAGTGCAAGTTGTGTGTTCTTGTCTGGCTTAGTAAGCAGTTGGTGCCAGCTTTCCGCAGAGGGAGCTGGCAGGAGGGCCCTTGGGGGCGGGTTATTTTTGCATCCCCAGAGGATGTGCGCCTGAGTGGCGGGTTCTCCGTTGTTGCAATTTAGACATGTGGGGTCGGGGCTTGTTCCCCTACCAAATCGGAGCTTCTCATACTCCGATCTCCTAGGTGTCGTACAGACAAAGGCCCTCATCCCCCCATCTTCTTGACAGTTGACAACACCCGGATACCAGAAGTGGACAACATCAGGATTCTTGGTATCCTGATACAAAACAATGGCAAGAATACCGCAACCATCACTAAGCTGGCGGGGATGGTTCATCAAACAATCCGCCTCATTCGCCGCGTAGCCAACCGCCATCGTGGCATGCGCGAGCATGAGCTCAGGCGCCTGGTACAGGCATTTGTCCTGAGCCGTGTTGTGCACACTCGCTCCCCTACCTCTTCTTCACGCGAGCGGAGGAAGACAAGGTTAACGCCTTTATCCGACAGGCGTACAAGGCCGTCCTCAACATACCCCGCTACACCTCCAATAAACGCCTTCTTCACATGGGCATCCATAACTCCCTGGCTGAGCTCACGGAAGCCCACCGCTCAACACAGTTGGAGCGACTATCATCTACCCTCACCGGCCGGAACATCCTTGCTCGCATACATCTCTCACCTCCCGGTCACAGCTCTGCACAGCATACACTTCCCCCTGCGATACAACGCGTTCTTAAGGGGCATCCCCTGCCAAAGAATATGCACCCGGACCACAATGTCGCTCGCCGCAACGCACGCGCAGAAGCTCTTCACAAACACTATGTCTTCCAGCCAGAGACCGTTTACGTAGACGCTGTCTCATACCCCTCCCGCCATGCGTTCGCCCTCAGCGCTCTCCCCAACTCTTTGCAACTGGTCGTGGCCGCTACAACTTTTGCCTCCGCTTCCCTGGAAGCGGAGGAAGCGGAGGAAGCGGCGGTTGCCCTCGCCATAGCTACTACCCGA
The DNA here is from genome assembly GCF_055883805.1 of Amblyomma maculatum. NCBI lineage: Eukaryota > Metazoa > Arthropoda > Arachnida > Ixodida > Ixodidae > Amblyomma > Amblyomma maculatum. Next base: position 73,068,354 of record NC_139352.1, on the reverse strand, counting down.
GCCACAACCATCTTTAGCGACTCTAAATCCGCCGTACGAAACTTCGCTCGCGGTCGGATCTCTAGCCCAGCCTTCCGGTTCCTCGCATCCCCCCCCCCCCGAACACCCTATTCAATTAATATGGGTGCCCGCTCACACGGGTCACCCAAGCAACGAAGCAGCTCACTCTTGCTCGAGGATACGTCAGCCGAGAAGGTACTGCCACTGCCTGGGAGATGCTCGCTAGCGCATGGTATCCTACCACGAAATCTCTCTCCATTACCGTGATCAGCGAACCATCTACCCTCCTCCTCATAACTCTATGACTAAGCTACAACAGATGACGTAGCGCCAGCTTCAGTCCCATACATTCCCATCCCCTGCTTTCTTAGCTTTAATCCATCAAGGACTGTTCTCGCCGCAGTGCACCCTGTGTGGGGCACCTAAAGCTGATTTTGAACACATCATGATCAAATGCTCGGAATTCCACTCTCCAGCCACTTGGCAGCTCTCCGACCTCGAACGATGGCAGGCTGCGGTGTCCAGCTCTGACCCAGCCGTTCAAAAGCGGCTGACGGACTGGGCTTTGGGTGTCGCTGGGAAGCACCAGCTTCCGGCCACAACACGCAGACAAGAGCCGACCCGTCATTAGGATGTAATCACTTAAGGCTCCCAACATTGCATAAAGTTTTTCACCACCACCACCACGTTAGTAATTAGTGATAGCTTCTAGTGACTAAGAATTGAGTGTCTGTAATCTGCGGAGCAAGGTGGCTTGTGCTCGGTCGAGGTCGGGGTAGGGAGGCGGGAAAAGGCGTCGCATCTCTTTGTGAAAATTGGTAATTTCGACCAAAGTCTGGGGGCTTCAGCGAGTGCGTCTGGACGCGTAAGACCGACTGCCCGGATTGTTAATCTTCGGGCAAGTTGGTCGGCCCCATCGTTTCCAGAGTTGCCCGCGTGGGCGGGTACCCAGACTAGGTTAATTTTCTGATCAGGACTGCAGCCGCGCAGGATGCGTGCAGCATGAAGGCAGATGTAGCCTGCCGAGAAATTTAGAATTGCTCTTTTTGAGTCGCTGAGGACTGTATGGCTGGAACGGCTGTACAGCCGTTAGCAAGCGCGTCTAGAGCGCTCGAACATGGCCTTGTCGCTCAAAAGGAAGTTAAATTTTTGAGCAGGTGTGTGTGTGTGTGTGTGTGTGTGTGTGTGTGTGTGTGTGTGTGTGTGTGTGTGTGTGTGTGTGTGTGTGTGTGTGTGTGTGTGTGTGTGTGTGTGTGTGTGTGTGTGTGTGTGTGTGTGTGTGTGTGTGTGTGTGTGTGTGTGTGTGTGTGTGTGTGTGTGTGTGTGTGTGTGTGTGTGTGTGTGTGTGTGTGTGTGTGTGTGTGTGTGTGTGTGTGTGTGTGTGTGTGTGTGTGTGTGTGTGTGAGAGAGAGAGAGAGAGAGAGCTCTGCCATATCAGCCATGCCATATATGTCGCTTGACGTCAGTGAACTGTACGGCCAATCAGGGCCCAGCAATTCCAGTACGTTTTCGTTCACAACACCGACGCTGCCAAAGCTGCATTTACCGCGTTACATATAGTTAACTGCATAGGGTACCTCGATGCCTTATAACTGCGAACTGCACAGCGCCATCTCTTAACGCTCACAAAACGAAGCTGCTGTCTGCGTTGGAGCAAGAGGACCCTGCACTAAGCCCTCCCCTATCACTACCAAAAGAATGAAGAGATTTATTTCTACTGGGCAGCGCTTTATGTAAAAAGGTAAAAAGTCAGTGCGGGGTCACTTTGACTTATGCCAGCTTTATTGCACTACTTCAAGAAGAGAAAGAAAAAAAATAGAAGAGTTCGACGCTGCTGAACCGAATATTGAGCGAAAGCAATAGCTGCGGGTGACCGAGCATTCTTCTCCTTGTTCTTGTTCTTCTTCTCCCCCAGCCCACACATAAAGCCCCGCTTTTACCAAGCCGTAATGCGCCTTAGTGGCCTAGAGGGGTAACGAAATGCCAATGTCCTGGCAGGCTGATTCTAACATAAGCGTCCCATGTGAAACAGAGACCCAAGTTGGCAGCTCCTGCCAGCCTACATATAAAGCCCAGCTTTAACCAAGCTGTACGAACGTGCCTTAGTGGCCCATAGGGGTGACGTGAATGGCAGGGTCCTAGCAGGCTGATTCTGACATAACCGTCCCATGTGAAACGAGAGACATAAGTTGGCAGCTCCTGCCAGCCTACATATAAAGCCCAGCTTTAACCAGGCCGCATGAACGTGCCTTAGTGGCCCATAGGGGTGACGTGAATGGCAGGGTCCTAGCAGGCTGATTCTGACATAACCGTCCCATGTGAAACGAGAGACATAAGTTGGCAGCTCCTGCCAGCCTACATATAAAGCCCAGCTTTAACCAAGACGTATGAACGTGCCTTAGTGGCCCATAGGGGTGACGTGAATGGCAGGGTCCTAGCAGGCTGATTCTGACATAACCGTCCCATGTGAAACAAGAGACATAAGTTGGCAGCTCCTGCCAGCCTACATATAAAGTCCAGCTTTAACCAAGCCGTATGAACGTGCCTTAGTGGCCCATAGGGGTGACGTGAATGGCAGGGTCCTAGCAGGCTGATTCTGACATAACCGTCCCATGTGAAACGAGAGACATAAGTTGGCAGCTCCTGCCAGCCTACATATAAAGTCCAGCTTTAACCAAGCCGTATGAACGTGCCTTAGTGGCCTATAGAGGTAACATGAATACCAGGGTCCTAGCAGGCTGATTCTGACATAACCGTCCCATGTGAAACGAGAGACCCAAATTGAAAGCTCCTGCCAACTTGGTGGTCACCGCCGAGCCACGCTGACGGCTCAAACTGCGAGCAGTATTGCTTTCGCAATAAAAAAAAAGAGACCTGGTAGCTTCTTCGCAAAACCGACCTCGGGAACGCCCAGCCGGAAGGGAGAAGATGAAAGAGTTTCCCTGCCCCCCTCCTATAGAGCACCGAATTAATGCCGCAAGATTTGACCTATAAGCTGCATAAATAAAGACGTATTAAAAAAGCGTGGATATATACTGCTGCTCTATACGCTAGGCATTCTGTGAACATACTGTGTTGCGTACGAGAACCAGGTGCGTTTCAGAATTTCGCTTATTATTTTATTAGCCTTCGCGAACGTTTAATGATATCAGCCAGAATGCGAGGTATGACGTGTTAACTCACCGACCTGAATGCACTTTCCTTCGCGTTTTGCAGAAACTTTTACAGGTGGTTTGAGATAATGTTGCAGCATACAGAGGAATCTAGAACAAAAAGTGGCTCTAACTTTATTCGTCTATTAATTCTCCAGCAAAGCATATTCGCTCGACCAGACGCAAACAAAATGGCAGGTAGTTGAACGACGACGAAGACGATATTTTTTTGTTTTCTATTGCGAAAGCAATACTGCTCGCAGTTTGAGCCGTCAGCGTGGCCCGACGGTGACCACCAAGTTGGCAAGAGCTGCCAACTTGGGTCTCTCGTTTCACATGGGACGGTTATGTCAGAATCAGCCTGCAAAGGCCCTGGCATTCACATTACCCCTATAGGCCACCAAGGCACGTTCATACGGCTTAGTTAAAGCGGGGCTTTATGTGTGGGCTGAAGAAGAAGAAGAAGAAGAAGAAGAAGAAGAAGAAGAAGAAGAAGAAGAAGAAGAAGAAGAAGAAGAAGAAGAAGAAGAAGAAAAAGAAGAAGAAGAAGAAAAAGAAGAAGAAAAAGAAGAAGAAAAAGAAGAAGAAAAAGAAGAAGAAGAAGAAGAAGAAGAAGAAGAAGAAGAAGAAGAAGAAGAAGAAGAAGAAGAAGAAGAAGAAGAAGAAGAAGAAGAAGAAGAGGAAGAAGAAGAAGAAGAAGAAGAAGAAGAAGAAGAAGAAGAAGAAGAAGAAGAAGAAGAAGAAGAAGAAGAAGAAGAAGAAGAAGAAGAAGAAGAAGAAGAAGAAGAAGAAGAAGAAGAATGCTCGGTCACCTGCAGCTATTGCTTTCGCTTTATTGAGCAGCAGTGTTGAACTCTTATAATTTTTTTTTATCTCAGTGTAGGCCTGTGTTAGTCAGCCTAGCCCACCGGATGGAAGAATGGCTTTCACTCATTTACTGACAAATCAGGTCAATACTTACAGAGTGCACTCCAGCTACAAGATTAGAAAAACTTCAGCGCAAATTAAATAGCCCGAAGGCGAAAAGAAGAAGGGACAGGACATGAAAGTAGCTTTTCGCCTTCCGGCTATTTCATTTGAGCTGAAGTTTTTCTAATCATTATGGACCAACTAGCCCAACAAAACGTTTTACTCCACCTACAAATCTCGATCGGTATTTATTTATTTATTTATTTATTTATTTATTTATTTATTTATTTATTTATTTATTTATTTATTTATTTATTTATTTATTTATTTATTTATTTATTTATTTACAGATACCTTACAGGCCTCAATACAGACATTGTGGAAGGGGAGCAAATACAAAGGTTGATGTTGCATTAAAAGCATAATAAAGAGTAGTGTTACAAACAAAGAAATGAACACAGGTAACAAATCGTTAGTCGCAAGAAAATGTATAAAATATAAGGCAACTATGCGTCGTGGAACAAAAATTGAATGAAATGCACGAAATATCACACAAATTTAAAAGAAAACATTTCAGGAGTACATGTCAGGAAACCGAGCGGGAACAGAACCAACGCAACAATAGTCACAAGTAGCTAAAAACAAACATAGTAGTAATGACGGGGTTAGAAATGGCGTACTAACAGTTATCAACGCAGCGTTTGAATAGGTGTTCGCTGAAGGTATCGTGATTGCGTAGCAGGGCGACGCAGTCCGGGAAGGTCGTTCCAAAGGCTAATAGCTCTCGGCAGTGACGTAAAGTTAAAAGCTTGTGTAGTCATAAATGCGGGCGTAACTAAATTTTATTTTCACCTATGTGATAAGTAGGAGGGACTCTTTAGGTGTGCTAGGGGTGAATTAGTGGCGTGGACATATTAATGAAACACAGATCGCAATGTATGGACGAGCTTTAAACGGATGGAGTGAAAGTTCGAGCTTTATAGTTGGGTTACACTGGTTTGGCAAAAATAATTTCTCGAAATAAAACGACAAGCCCTGTTCTGCAAAGCTTCCAACATGACAGTCAAGTATATCTGATGGGGTGACAAGACTGATGGAACGTACTCTAACTGCGGTCTCACGAATGTTATGTAGGCTTGTTTACGCACATGAGGGTTATTGCTTTTCAGGTCGCGACGGAGGAAACCTAACAATCTTGAAGCGTTAGCGAAAATGGTATTTGTATGTTCAGCCCAAGAAAGATTTTGTGTAAGATGAACACCTAGGTATTTATACTGTGTAGACCGAGCCAAAGTGTCATTGTTAATCCAGTAGGGAAGGTGAGGATTTGTTGACCTTCGGGTAAAAGAAACTATCTCAGGGTCAGCAAACTTCCATAAAAGCCCATTGTTCCCCATTTAAGACACCAGCGCCAATTAATCTCATAGCGGCCGGAGGAAAGCCTACTGAAGCGCTATAAAAGAACTTCGTCCTCGCGCGCGATTGGAACCATCACCTGCGAAAAAGGAGTAGTTCCCGAGGCCGTCGGTTTAGACAACTTGGCCACCGCCGCATCTTATCGCGCCGCATGCGTGAACGGGGACCCAAGTAGCAAAACGTGGGCTATTAAGTGGGGGCCCGCGCTGGGCCCATAGGGGCAGCCCATATGGGCTCCATGTGGGATTCACTACTCTTAACCAGAGGGACCCCGCTTAGGCTGCCCAATTTTGCCACGATCCATCCCAATTCGAACCCGTGTGCGCAGCCCAAATAGGGCTGCACGCATACGGTCCGGATAGCCAAATGTGGACAGCATACAAAAATCACTAATGGGCCCTACTTTTGTACAGGCGAGTGCTGCCCCATTGATCGACGTTTTAATTCATGCTAATGCCGGTTAACCCCTCCGATAGCCGAATGGTACCGGCGCAGGCTTTACAGAGGCCAGCCCGATTTGGACTGGCCCACGTGTGAACCCCATTGGTTGAAGTTGGTATTTTCGAGGTTGTTCAAGCCCCGTAAACCATAACGTTTGAAACATTGAGCACTACTTCTTTACCTAACATTCTATACTCAGAAACATAAGATAAATTTATGCCACTTACTCTAAAATGTCTCAAAATTTATTTCGGTGTTCTATGTCGCATAATATTGCTGTGTCGACTGAAGAAAGAAGGAAGGAAAAGAAAATGCACGGGCTTTGGCTTTGTAGCTGAGCCACATCCGCTGCCTCGTGTGGACAGAGGAGAAAATAGAGAAGAATAAACAAAAGGAAGAAACGAGAGAGAGAGACGCGCGTCGGCAACAGCCGCCGTCCGCACCGAAGCTGTAGCGGGTGCAATGATGGCCTACAACAGGTACAACCGCCGGTGGCAGGCGAACCTCCGCCTCAAAACTGTCGAGGCCTACCTTCCAAGCACATAGAATTCCAAGCACACAGAATTAAAAATATTATCGAAAGAATGCATGAAGTATTCCTTTTTTATCGAAAGAGCGCGAGACTGCTTGGGCTTGTTGGTTGCTAGAGCCGGATGTAGTGGCTATCGCACGATGAACTGTCCACCAACCTTCTGTATGCGTCTTCCACGTGTGCTAGCCACTATGCCCGAAGCGAGACTAATAAACACACCAATAATATTGTACTTGCTAAGAGCCTGAGTAATTCTGTCTATTGTCTGAATAGCTGGATTAGCGATGGTAGGTATGCTGTTCACATCTTTTTTCCTTTGATCATGACTACATTTCATGTGCAACGCTTTTTTTTCTAATTTACTACTATGAGTGTACTTTTTATCTGAGCAAAGCACTCCTATCTTGGCCCTGCATATGACTTATAGTACTGTTAAATAAATCATCATCATCATCAGCCTGACTATACCCACTGCAGGGCGAAGGCCTCTCCCATATTTCTCCACTTAACCCGGTTCTGTGCTAGCTGCATCCACTTGACCCCTGCGAACGTCTTAACCTCATCCGCCCACCTAACTTTCTGCCGCCCCCTGCTACGCTTTCCTTCCCTTGGAATCCAGTTTGTTACCCTAAGCGACCATCGGTTATCCTCTCTTCGCACTACATGTCCTTCCCACGTCCATTTCTTCTTCTTAAATAAAATAGTTAAATAAATTAAAATAGTAAAATAAATAGTTAAAGTTAAATAAATAGTACTGCTTAAATGATATATAATAACAAATCAAGGCGGGAGGAAAATGGGACAAAATATTCTTCGGAGCAGAGGAGGGCACTGTTAAAATACTGGCAGAAGCAAATGCTTGGTCAAGAAAGTTCTGGCATGCCATTTTAGTTAAAGCTATTGTGCTCATGCACTTTTAAGAGCTATGGATTACAGGGATTTTAAATATAGCTCCTTATTATGAATTAGCTCTTAATGCAAGTTATTTGCTTACTCGCACGCAAAGAGACTATTCCCGGAAACTATTCCACAGAAACCTATGTGATCAAGGGCAAGAAAAGAAAAAAAAAGTCTACGGGACCTTGTGCAACAATATTCTATTGAATAAGTGATGGCCGCTCTCCGCAACTTTATGTAGACGGGAAAAGACGCCAGTTTATTTTGCATAAATGTGTGTTTGAATACCCGAAAATTCCTAATGCAATACGATTTTATTCAGTGGCGTTTCTTGTAGCGCACTAATCTTTTTCTTTTTTTTCTTCGGGGGCTGGGAGGAGGGGGTGAAGCTGAAGACGAATGCCTGCCGAGCAGTCAATTAAAGGTTCTTCAGTGAAGAGAGGATAACCGATGGTCGCTTAGGGTAACAAACTGAATTCCATGGGAAGGAAAGCGTAGCAGGGGTCGGCAGAAAGTTAGGTGGGCGGATAAGGTTAAGAAGTTCGCAGGGGTCAAGTGGATGCAGCGAACACAGAACCGGGTTAAGTGGAGAAATATGGGAGAGGCCTTCGCCCTGCAGTGGATATAGTCAGGCTGCTGCTGCTGCTGCTGCTGCTGCTGCTGCTGCTGCTGCTGCTGCTGCTGCTGCTGCTGCTGCTGCTGCTGCTGCTGCTGCTGCTGCTGCTGCTGCTGCTGCTGCTGCTGCTGCTGCTGCTGCTGCTGCTGCTGCTGCTGCTGCTGCTGCTGATGATGATGATGATGATGATGATGATGATGATGGTGGTGGTGGTGGTGGTGGTGGTGGTGGTGGTGGTGGTGGTGGTGGCGATGATGATGAGTGGTTATTCTGAGGCTTTATGAGTCCTGTCGTTGGCGGTAACACCAAAACAAAATGACACAAGAGTGCCTTCGGCTAGATACAACGGAGTGTGCTCATTGATGGCTGAAACGTCCCAAGCTAGCCCAATTGTGTACTTTGTAGACGCGTAAACGAGTTCCGTGTCATGCGTTGCAGCGCTCCATAACACCTGTACTGTAGCAAAGACAGCTGCAGGGTTTTGCGCATTTTCTTTTTAAGTTTTTCGTTCCTATTGGTGAGTGCCGAGAGAAGTGCGCACCTAAAGTTACTTGGACAAGCCACTGAGTGCAACTGATTAAACTCGGTCTACAAATGAGCTTTTTCTCATTCGCCGTTAAGAGATGTACTATTATTTTAGCAGCGGGATTTCTTCATTCCCGAAAGAAGCAGTGCACAGACAACGAAAGCACGCCCAGGGCCCGCCACTTCAAGCCCGTATCCGGCCCAGGCCTGCAACTTCAAGCCCGAGCTCGGACCAGGCCCGGCATAACAGCAAATTTCAGGCCCGGCCCGGCCCGGCCCGCAGGCCGGGAATGGGTTCGGGCTTTCGGGCCGGCCTTAGCCCGTGCAGTGTTCTAGGGCAGCCCCATTTAGGTTAGCCCAGGCGTTTCCTACATAAAGCCTAAACTTGCTTTGCACTGGCCCTAAAATTCGCCACCGGCTAGCGCCGGCCCGAAAGCCCGAGCCCAGCCCGGCCTGCAGGCCAGGCCGGGCCTGAAATTGAGGGCCAGATGTGGGTATCTGTACTCAGTTAGCCCTTGCCAAGCCTATATGATGCCCAAATGGGAAAAACAAGCAGCCAAATTTGGGCTTGCTCGCTTGATCCCGAAAGAGGGCCCTCATGGGGTATTATTGTGGTTTCCCCAGCTCAACTTGTCCATATAGACCCCAGGGGGCTCTGTATTGTGTGCTACTTGGGCAGTCATTCCTTAATAAACATCAGTTTCCTTCAGTCGCCAGGAGCACAAAAGTAGTTTAAACCGAAACCAGCCGGAGTTTCATATTCACCTGTTCAGGCTCACTTGCCAAGCATGCGTTAAGAGTTTTTCCCGTGCTCGATTATATTTATAACCGCTAACGAAGCTCCTTTGACTATGTAGTTGTGGTAGAATTGTGGCAAGGCGCTACCCACTATTTCCCACTTCTTTTCAACTGTGTCGGGATGGTATGCACATCAACGTGTATATGTGATGTAATATGTACTATGTATAGAGTCCCATGTATGAAAGCGTTACTTTAACGCGAGAGCATTACACGCCCATTCTCAAGAAAGTATAGTTTCGGCGTTGTCGGCATCGGCGTCGACGTTGTGACCAGAGTTGCCAGTTATATGAAATGAAAAGCCGCTAGAAAAAAAGTCAAAAGTAGCCAGAAAGTAGGCAGCCAGATATGGAAGAATAGCAGATAGCCAAAAAGAAGCCATAGTATACAAAAAACAATGAAAATTATTAATTAAAAATTTAGTTTTTATTACAGCGTCCGTGCGCAGACAAACCCCAGATAATTCATGTAAAAGCAAAGATATCTGCCAAATTAAAACCCATTCGCAGCACGAATAAAACGACAGGAAGAAAACACACACGACAGGACGAATGCTGCTCGTGTGTTTTTGTCGTGTGTGTTTTCTTCCTGTCGTTGTTTTATTCGTGCTGCGAATGGGTTTTAATATGGATCATTACCAACTGGCCCAAACATCGGTGTTATCTGCCAAATCTTCTTGAATATCATGGCGATTTAGAACTATGATGTATTTACAACTCAATAAATAAATCCACTCTGAAAATTGAGTCCAATGGCTGGAAAATAACACATGCTGAAACTGTGCCGGCACAGGTGTGATTTTCAGGGCCCTTCATAAATGGATCAGTTCTCAATTATTTTGTGTGTATGGGGGGGGGGGGGGGGGGGGGACTGCAAGCAGAGCGGCTGCGACCTTCCTCAATTGCAAATGAAACTTGATCGTCATGTGGATGCAAATAGGTCACATGGACATGCTATTTTCACCTATGTTGTTTCTGCGAATGAGACGGTTGAAAATACTCGCTCCGTGTAATCGTTTTGCACGGGGTAAAAAACAGTCCCTACGTGGCACCTCCTGCTAGATGCTTTAGAGTGGCACCTGAATGACCTCTGTAATTGTAAAGGTTCGTCCAGTATTCAAAAGTGGTTGCTTCGTAGCCAGATGCATCAGCTTACTGCAAGTATCTTAGCTTTCGTTCGAAATGGATTTGAGAGTAACCAAATATTTCAAGCGGCATGCCGGAGTGTTTTCATGGCATCCTAAGGACTTACTGCGGACTGATAGCTCTCCCTTTTTTGGGTAGTGAGGTAGCGTTTGGAAAACGTTTTTAGAGGTGAGATATATGCAAATTCGGACAAAAGAAGACTGCTGCTGCTACTTTAAAGCATCTTCCTCATCAGCATTCAAGCTATCGTGCACGAATTCGGCAAGTGTTACTGTCAGGTCTGCGTCCTCAAAGTTTACGAAAAATGGACTCGAGGTTTGCAAAGCCAAGTTTGAGCAGGCTGTCTTTACTGCGCTATCAAGAACATACGGCTTGACAACTGCAATCAGCAGACTCTTAAAAAGTTTTTCTAGTTCCTGATATAACCCACTTATTAACTTTCAATGACTTCTTGCCAATTTGCCCAAAAGTAGAAAAGTAGCCATACTTAAATTTATACAGCCAAGAAGGTCCAAAAAATCCAGTTTGAGGCAAAGTAGCCAAAACCTCGCCATCCTGGTTGTGAGCGAAAAATCCCGGGCATGACTCTGCCAGGTGACAGTTGGTGGGTGAGATTACCGTACACTGACCGTTCGCTGGTTTACGTAACTTTACGATACCACATGACCTGACCGCATTGGCAGGCGTTGTCAACTAGAGCTTCGCCATTGAGTTTGGCGTGTGATATCGCCGTAGCGCTCTCCAGAACCTCGCCATTTCAAGTAAGGAACGCCACCCCTATGCCACGCAAACACATCTGTACGGCTTGGTTGAGGCGGAGCTTTAATCTATGTCAGATGGTGTTTCATTATGCAGTAGATTATATGACTCTATGATATTAATCCCATGGAAGATAACTGAGACACAGATTAATAGATCGGTTATGAAATGAGGAATAAAATGTGCGTACACGAAAGGTGGTGCTCAATAACTGCCGGCAAGCGGAAGCAATTAAAGCTGTTTAGTCTCACCCTTAAAGACGGAACTCAAGTGTCCTCCAAGGTGGTCAGTGCCAACTGTGAAAGTGTATATGTTGGCCTGTATGCTACCTTATAGTTGCCTACCGGTTACGATGACGACGAAAAAATAAAAATATGCGAGGTACAGCGAAAAAGTCTTCATATATCTCTGCAAGCAGAGCTTTTTGGCATCGAATTTAAATACAGCTTAACATCAAGGCAAACGGTACAAAGCATACATTTCTCTGTAGAATGAAACAATTCAAATTGTAATTCATATTCAACGATTTCTGAGTCAAGTAAGGTTGAAGATCACCAAAGCCTACGCGTGTGCTCATATATGCTTATTGTTAGTCCTTGAAGCACGAGTCTCACTTGCAGATAAAGAGCTATTGCCCTTGAAAAGCAATTATCGTGCTGCTCCAACATTTACGAACATGCTTACCGAAAAACCACATTCAAAGTAAACATTACAAGGGTTTAACGCTGCTGAACCAAATACTGAGCGAAAGCATTAGCTGCGGGTGACCGAGCGTTCTTCTTCTCTTTTTCTTCTTACTCAGCCTACATATAAAGCCCCGGTTTAACCAACCGATATGAACGTGCCTTAGTGGCCTATAGGGGTAATGTGAATGCCAGGGTCCTAGCAGGCTGATTCTGACATAACCGTCCCATGTGAAACGAGAGACCCAAGTTGGCAGCTCCTGCCAGCCCACGTGGGTTGTGACGTCACAGCGTCACATGGGTAAGACGTGGCTACCGGCCGCGCTACGTTGAAGGCTCGAAACCTAGAGTAGTATTATTTTCGCATTAATAATAAAGGAAATATTAAAATTGGTTAACAATTACTTGTGTCATCTGCGGCTGGCTCACCTTCGGTTCCTCGTTTACATACTTGTAGTTTGCTGCTGGCTTGTCCACTAATCCCCTAACGTGTGACTCTAATATCTCACATATCCAGCGTACAGTCGTAAACTACGACGTTACTGAAAAGGCACCCGGCACAGACATTGATGTGTTGCACTGGGAGGCAGGAGGATAAGATGAGTGATTAGAAAGCGGAGGCATGAGAGCTGTGTGGATGACCGCACGCTGACCATTAGGTCACGTTCCCAATCCTTGTAAATAAACTAGTCTATTTCACTCAGCCACTCGCAACTTCGTAGCACTTGATGGTTGGTGCGGGAAGTCGATCCCGCACCGACCCGCCATTCGTAAGAGGCGAGCATGGCCGGGCTACCGCGGCCGTTGCCAATTAGCGAGATTTAGCGCACCGTGATCCGCGATCCGCTACCGTGATCCGCCACCGCGCATTCCATTGCGCATGCCCAGATCACTAAAATGCCGATAGATGGCGCCACATACTTGATGTCGGCACATTGACCTGCCGTATCGGAACCAATCAGCTTGTCCGCCCCGCCCACGAGCGGTAGAAGGTCACGGTGGTAGATCGCGGATCACGGTATGCTCATTCATTCAGTCCCGTGACTTCGCTCTTCCACTGCGTCATTTTCATTCCACTGTCTCACATAGCAACGCATAAATACAAATCCCCGCCTTTATCAATCCGTACGAAGGTGTATCAGTGCCCTATAGCGATATAACGTATCCGACTCGGAGTGCAGGGTTTCGGGTTGGTTCGATTTCTGCGTCACTGTCGCATTTTAAGGTGAAACACACTCTATGTGGGACTGCCTGAGATTACTTTTGGCAGGAGCTGCCAACTCAGGCCTCTCTTTTCATAAGGGAGGGTGATATCAGAATCAGCCTGCCAGGTCCTACGCATTCACGTTATCCTTAAGCCACTAAGGCACGTTCATGTGGCTTGGGCAAAGCGGGACTTTATATCTGGGCTGGCAGCCTACACTGTAAAAAATGTGTGTAAAATTACAGGCATTTCAAAAAAAAATTTCTGCACCAGTGCAGAGAATATCTGTTCTACATCATTGACCGAAACACGTTCACGAAAAGAATAGTAATTTTCTGTTTTCCAGCTGAAACCTTGACTGGAAAACAGTTCGATATATTTTTGCCTTCTGTTCTATTTTCTACTGCAAACTGATTTTTACTTGAATAGCAGGCAAGTTCTGAATAGAAAGCGAAATGGTGGCAACCCCGAAGACGCTGTCCGACGATCGGCTGCGTAACAATTTCGATTCGAATGAAGATAACTAGGGGCGCCACATTGAGGTCCGTTGTTGGTTGACTCCCTGCTACAGTGGTATCTGTTACGCATTTTTCCACTTGCCTCTTTTCGGTGGCTAGAAAGCGGCTGTTGCGAGGCCAACCTCATGGATTCCATCGAGTATTGCCAGCGGCGAGAGATATTCGTGAGATGTAGCAGGCAAAGCTTTTGCCTTAAAATAGTGCTCATTGGAAAAATTGGCGCTTAATGCAATTTTATGGTTGTTACATGAGAAAACGTGAAATGACAATTTTCTATCAGTTGTAAACAAAAAAAAATTTAAAATCACAGAAAAATTAAAACAACGGAAAACATAGCAAAACCGAAAATTTATGGCAGGACAGCTGCCAGAACATTTCTGTATTTTTCCACAAAACTTTTTTACAGTGTACACTACTGCGTCACACCGTTAAAGGCGGAGTTTACGTGTCCCTCATATTTTGTTTAACCCGGTATCGGCTTTGTGAGCAAAGAATTATGGGCATGGCGCTGGCAGGTGGTAGCTGGCCTGAGGCATGGCCGACCACTGATTCTTCGGTGGTTTGTGCGACTTAACGAGACCACATGACATCAGAAATATGGAAAGAGCTACAGGCTCAGGTTGCTCGTGTGAAGAGGAAGATGGAATAAGAAACAAACTTGCGATGATCATGAATGCCGAGTCAGCCCGCGTTATACATAGTCTATGCAGGTGACTTCATACGGCCCGACTAAGATGGGGCGTTATATGTTGTGTGGTCACTTACACTACCGCCTCGTACTCTGTGGACCTTTGGTGTACCTTATAATATTCTCGCCCGCTCTGCCGGTTCTTCAGTAGAAACGGAGCTTTTAACTCGTTACAGTGCTGGACAAGGTGGTGTTTTCAGGCTCTCTTTCCTTGACTTGTCTCAACTTCTGGAAATGTCTATGGGATGTTCTACCCTAGCAGCCATAAACTCATCACGCCGCACAGGCTGCATTTACGAATATTTATCTGCTGTGTCTGTAGTTGAGTAGTCGGGAGCAGTATCACGGCAATTAATGTCTCTTTATGCCTATGGCATGTCTGGCCCTTGAAGTTCAAGTTAGACAAGGAGCAGCCCGCTCTTGCAGCAAAGAATGAAATCGGTGGAGTTAGTGAGTCGCGCGATAGAGGGCTTAACGACTAATGTGTTTTAGATCCCTGGTCTACGCAGGCAGACTAGACACATGACTTAAGCTAAATGTGAAAAGAAGCAAATATCTTTACCTGAGTAAGGCGCTCCTAAACATATCACACCCAGCAATGGCTTACACTCTTTTTAAAAAAGGCTATTCCTACAAAACATGCGTGTTTGTGCACATTCCTGGAACGAGGGGAGCAAACTGGCGGGTTTTAGCACCCTTCATTTGTAGCCCACGTATCTATATCGCAGCTTTATTTCTTGGGCAAAAAAACAAATGCGTTCTGGGGCAGACAACCCAGCTGTTCGCTCCCACACCTGGCTTTAAACACCGGATGCCATCCTTCAGAAGTACGGGATACGCACGGCCGAAAAAATAAATCACGTCATAGCTAACAGCGCCCGATAACGTTGCCTTCTGCGTCCAATAATTCAAGGATACCTGAGATATTTTCTGCGAGTCATACTTCCTTTTATTCTAGGTTGCTTGTAGGAACGCCATGTTAGGAATAGTGTTTAACGCGCCGCACACCTATGATGTGCCTGCTAAGTCTGCATTCCGGAAAACGTTGATCGAGTTTTGACATCACTGCTGAACGGTCATCGCATAGCTATCGTGGCAAGAGAACCGACTTTAGCTGTTTTTTTTATTATTATTATTATATGTATAGTAAGATGGGGGCAGTCCTTCTTTTTCTTTCCTGTAGTGCGATCACCCTCAGCGTGCTTCCTTTCAGGTCGGTGTCATAAGGACATCTTCACCCGCGTCACTGAAAAGAAACAAACTTAACTTCAAGAAAAAATTATGGGGAATACTTAAGCTTCGCCTTGAAGGGTGTGACGCAATAGTGTAGGTTACTAGCAAACGTACAAAGCCCCGCTTTAACCAAGCCGTATGAACGTTTTTGCGTGGTATAGGGCTAACGTGCAATGAAAAACTCCTAGGAAGCTGATTCTGATATCACCTCTCAAAATAAAGGAGAGGCCCGAGTAGACGGCTCCTGCCTAACTTAACGTCAGGCAACCCTACGTTCACTCGGTGCTCTGCCATGTCAGCTGCCAGCTATCGCCTGCCAGGCCATAGTCGTCATTTTTGTTTAATTCGAAGGCTTGCTATGTGGCATAGAATGAAGTTGTACTTTAACTTTAATGTAGTCGTGATCTCGCGCTCACAACGCCAATACCGGTACTGAAGCGTTTAGACAAGAGGCCTCTGTCGGAGGAACTGCTGCTGGGCACTTGGCAGGACAAGGGGAAGGGCGTCCAGGCAGTGCGCGCTCTTTGCCGTTATTTGAGCGCCAGCGGACTTGATTCACGTTTGTAAAGCAAGCTGCTGTCTCTGTATATATATTTCATATGCCTTCTCGCACATCGTCACCCTTCATGACCTTCTTTCTTCTCTCCTTCCCCTTCCCCAGTGCAGAGTAGCAGGCCAGATTTGAATTATTCGGGCCAACCTCTCTGCCTTTTCCTTTCAATAAATCCATCTATCTATCTATGACGAACGCTGTCAAATTACGAACTCGGAACCACTTCGAAACGTACGCACCCATACACTTTATTGCAAACACGCGCCTACAAGAGAAAAAGAAATACAGTTGGAAAATAGCTGTGGTTGTCTTCGCGGAGATCATTTACGCCCGTATGAAAAGTTTGCGCACCCCATGGTTGATCCCTCTACAAGTTCCCAGTCCCCTCAAGGTTGGGGAAATAAGGTATTCAAACCTCCTTTTCCAAGGTAATACGAGGCGAGCTAGACGGCGCGCATACATACATACATACATACATACATACATACATACATACATACATACATACATACATACATACATACATACATACATACATACATACATACATACATACATACATACATACATACATACATACATACATACATACATACATACATACATACATACATACATACATACATACATACATACATACATACATACATACATACATACATACATACATACATACATACATACATACATACATACATACATACATACATACATACATACATACATACATACATACATACATACATACATACATACATACATACATACATACATACATACACGCGCTCATGCGTGTGCTGGTGACCGTGACCCTTGTGGTATAGCTGAGCTACCATGAGTGAGGCCCCCAAAACCAAACACAACTTCCTTTCACCTTGAACGCGCAAAGCACATTTTACTCATGAGCATTCAATTTTTGGAGTATAGCTTTCGACTTAGGGAGTAAAAAGACCGCATACAATTACTCCCGCTGCCCGTTCATTTTTCTCGTATAGTGCAGCATAATTTAGTGTTAAAAACACTAAAATTAAGCCTCATAGTTCAAAAGACCACTTTCAGGTAATTAATGATGAAACTATCCTTAACTTCAGAGCAACACTAGAAAATGTCGACTGGACTAGTACTCTTCACAAAACAAACCCTAACAAGGCATATGAATTGTTTTTAGGCATCGTTAAACGTATATATAAAGAAAGTTTTCCCATAAAAGTAGCAAGGCGCAACCGCCCTACTCGAAAACCATGGGTTAATCGTCAACTTTTGAGTAAAATTACTGAAAAGCATAATTTATATCATAAATTTATCAAAACGAAAGAACGCAGTGATTTGCAGAGATTTAAAACATACCGTAATCGCTTAAACAAAGAACTTGACCGAGCAAAAAAAGAGTACTATGCAAACCAGCTAGCTACTACAGGTCGTACGGATGTTATGTGGAAAAAATGAATCTTTTCTCTACTTACAATAGTCATAACGATATTATCGTTACAAACAAAAATGGGGTTAAAATATCAGATAAACAATTAGTTAACCAATTCAACAAGCATTTCATTAACCTTCCTAACCCCCCCTGCGGGTACAATGACCTCAGTAAAATCCCTCTGAGCACTGAAACCATATTTCTGGACCCCATCGAAGATAATGAAGTACAAAGCGTGTTTAAAGAGCTTAATAATACTACAAGTGTAGACATTGATGGTATGCAGATAAAACCTATTAAGTTCGTCCTTGATATCCTCCTTCCGCCCCTCACGCATATATTTAATCTATGCATTGCTGATGCTGTCTTTCCTTCCAAAATGCAGATTGCTCGTGTATCCGTGATATATAAGAAAGGTGACAAAAACGACCTGGGCAATTACAGGCCTATTTCAGTGCTACCAGTATTTTCGAAACCCCTTGAAAAATTAATTCTCAGACGCTTTGCGAAGTTTGAAAAGGCAAAACAGATATTAACGGATTCACAATATGGATTTCGTAAACACCGTTCTACTGAGCATGCACTATTAGATCAGAAATAATACATATTAAAACAGCTGGATCAAAATAAAATAGTTGTTGGCATATTCATAGATTTTACAAAAGCATTTGATTTGTTGAATCATGAACTACTAATCCGAAAGCTTCATAGGTATGGCTTTCGAGGTCACGCAGGATCTCTTGTAGAGTCCTATTTAAGAAATCGAAGGCAGGCTGTGAATATTGAAGAATATGTATCAGATATAGAACCGGTTTCTCGTGGCGTTCCTCAAGGTAGCATATTGGGTCCTTTTCTTTTTAATATCTTTATCAATGATATTGGGCAGGTATTTGCTCCTGCAAAATATATAATATATGCTGATGATGCAAGCATATTTTTTTCAGGAACTGACGTAAATGACGTAATAGATATAGTAAATTCTGCACTCTTCCATTTATACGATTGGACAGAAAAAAAAACGGCTTACAAGTTAATACCACAAAAACTAAAGCAGTCATTTTTAAAGCAAAGAATAAGACAGTTAAACTAACAAAAGATATTTGCTTCAATAGCGTTCCTTTAGATATAGTACCAACATTTAAGACGCTGGGCGTCGTATTCAATGAAAAAATGACCTGGGATGATCACATCTATTTTATTGTAAACAAACTCTCGCAGATAATTGGGTTGCTATATCGCCATCGCCACATCTTGCCTTCAAAAGCAATGCTCGCAGTTTATCATTCTTTATCTCATTCTCGCCTCAGCTACTGCAATTCAGTTTGGGGTAAAACATCAGAAGAAAACTTGAGAAAGTTACATATCTTACAAAAAAGCTTTTTAAGAATACTTGAAAATGTCCCTAGAACATACCACACACTAGAACTTTTTTCTAAGCATAAAATACTTCCGATTACTAAACAGTACAACTTTCTTTTATGCCGCGCTTTAAAACGCGAAATTATTAATAACACGTCTTTTTTTCATAAACTGGCTAACACTGAACTCAGCTACAAAGTTTACGAAACGAGAAACATCAATAAGTGGCATATTAAAACATACGGAACAACATACGGCTGTCAAACACTGGAAAATACGCTGCCACGTCTTCTGAATTCCCTTCATTTCAATAATATCCTACTTAAACATACCTCATACAAAAAACTGCTTGAATATTTCCTACTCAGTGACACTCCATTATGAAAGTAAAAACTCTACATGGTGATTTTATTTTGCATGTGAATAATTATGTACGTGGTTTTATTTTATTTTTGTTTTTGTGACGAATACTTGTCATGTGCTTATGTAGTTTTCTGTAATACATGTATTGTCATTTTTCTAAATATTGTGTGCTACTTTTGCTGCCAAAGTAAACGGCTGGGTGCCTGTGGCCTTGTCAAGCTGCCCAAGAGGCAGCTTTTACTGTAGGCATCCTGCCACCATGTACTTTGTGGGGGTGAAATAAAGTCATTATTAATTCCAAGAGTCATCGGACCGACAATTCTGCCTACCTTCGTCTCTTGTGCACCATCACAGGTCCCAGAGGATCACTGACGCTTGACAGTTTCATTACACGTTCTTCCAGCGCAGGTGGTTCGTCGCAAAGCGGATTTCTTTGTGACGTCAGCAGAAGGTAAACGACCGCGGTTCAGTAAATTACCTGATAGTAGAGTAGGTGCCGTAAAATACTGTAGAGCTTTGCGTATAAACTTCAGTTCATCTCTCGCTATATCCAAGTGGCTCTATCACTATAATTCGTCTGACATATATCTCCTCCCCACTTTCTGGGAAGAACAACACTTAACATATTCACTAGCCTTGGCTTCCCTCCGTAATTTGTAAGTAGTGTGGGCACCGACCCACGACGCGTGATTCCGTTCTCTCAACGGTACGGTCCTCTGAGCAGCGTCACCTGGCGACAGATAGCGGAAATATTGTAAAAATGATTAAGAGCGCATTTAAAGCCTACCGTACTCGTTTCTTCAGTCAGATGACAAAAGTTCTTATTGAGACATTATTTCCTGTACCGATATATTGGCAGCCTTACCTCCCCTTTCTAGATAATAGTGTATTAAAGCGGGTTCAACGAATGTATTTACAATCAGCCGCAAAAACTTTCTTTTTGAAACTTCACACATCTAAATGTGGCTTCGTGCAAAAGGAACTTTTGTGTCATGGTAAGCAGACTGTCGCCTGTGTCAGAAGCCAGAAACTATAGATCATTGCTTTATGTATTGCCGTGATGCAGTGTTTGTTGTTGTTGTTGTTGTTGTTGTTGTTGTTGTTGTTGTTGTTGTTGTTGTTGTTGTTGTTGTTGTTGTTGTTGTTGTTGTTGTTGTTGTTGTTGTCGTCGTCGTCGTCGTCGTCGTCGTCGTCGTCGTCGTCGTCGTCGTCGTTGTTGTTGTTGTTGTTGTTGTTGTTGTTGTTGTTGTTGTTGTTGTTGTTTTTCTTGGGGGGGGGGGGGGGGGGACATTCTTCAACGGACTATCAAAAAGGACATTGATATTACACCCTATACTATAAGGTTTTTATCTACAAAAGAAGCTTCTGAGGCGCCATGTGACCTTATTGTGCTCATGGAACGTTTTGGCCTGTGGAAGAGCCGCATGACCGATCGCCACGCAGAGCCACCACGTTCATCGAAGCCTATGTTCAGAAAACAATGTGCTATGGTGCGATGGGTATATGCTGCGCAGGGTCGACCTGCTGCCTGGTTACCCTTACTAGATGCATGTATATGTCTCCCGGAATTTTGATGATTCAGGTAGAACGAAAGGAAGAAGCTGGTTTGCACGGTATACGAAGACAAGTCCACTTGTCGAAACGTTGGCTCATCTGCGACCTGAGGCGTACCCTATTTACCCTTGCTCAGTTATTTTTTTATACCGGAATTTAGATGTGTGATCAAAGTGAGAGTTCGATGCTGGTGTAACTGTGTATTGACAGGTTGCGGAATGCGACCTGGTTAAAGTGCTCGAAGTACTTTCATACAATAAAGAAAAAAGAAAAAAAAACTCAGTGGCGCAATGGATTAACATTGCTTACCTGAGCACTTAGCGAATATAATATTTATTCGAATCCTGTGTTCGTAACTTCTTTCTGAATTTGTTTTTTTAAATTGCAACTTTAAAATAAGCTACCAATATTTTTCCTGGGGGATGTTTACCTTTAGGTTGCATAATGTGCAGTTTTTAATTGCTAATAGCCACAAAACCAGCCGTGAACACTGCCACGAGACAACAGCATGACAACGCTAAAACTAATGATTTATTTTCAACATAATCATTTCCTGCCTTTAGTGAGTATGTTACCTTTAGGTTGTGTTCAGACGCACCTCTCGGTAACAATCGCCGTTTAATCCGCTGAGAGGCAACCAGTGACGAGAAAGAAGTTGCGAGGCCCTACCGTTGAGGAGACGGAAGTTCCGCACTAACGACGCCACTGTTTCCGATCATTCATCGGGCATGCGTCAATCACAACAATGGCGTGCGGAAATACAAACACTACTTTGTAAAGTGACCAATAAATTGCTACCTAACTTTGTCCATAAATAGCGACTGTGATATCGACAATCGCTTGCCCGCGCATTCACTGAGTATTGATTTGAATAGGTCTTAAGATCTGGGCATACTGATTTGATTTCTGTATGCAGTACCCGATGTGCTCAGGCATGGTTTACGGCATGGCGACTGTTCCACCAGCTTCCGTTCAACCTGCTCCATATATGTATACATTCACTTCGAATTCAGAGTTACCCATCTATGCCATAATTTGCGAAGAAATAATTCAACATCAGGGTTCAGGAAGTGGAAAATTGGGCAGGTCGCCTTGAAGGGCAACCATTGTCGCCGCATTTATTGAAGACTAATCAAGGTAGCGATCCGACCGAGGCGTCGGCCTCGGCTCCCTAGCGGCCTACCAAACGCGTGCACAGCAACGGCAAGCGGCAGACACTTGCAGCGCGAGTCGCTGCAGTGCTTTCTTCTAGACGGTTAGTCGATACATATAGGAAAAAGAAGAGCACCAGGAATGACGGACGAGTCCCATTGGACTAGCAGTGTGAAAGAGGAACTTAGAAGGTCAGTTTTGCAAGAAACGCAGCGGCTGCAGAATCAATGAGACGCGAAGGGTTGTGGTGGGCACGCTGTGAATTGGCAGTTTTGGCCAATTCACAGTTTTGGAATTCAATTTTGGCCAATTGACAGTTTTGGCGTCGTCGTATCGAGCGAGACCGTACACAACAAGGGTGTGGAAGACTCTCATCAAAGGACGAGAACGGGGCGGATGTGCTGTGAGCAGGCAGACCATTGAATGCAGAGCGCCTGAGAAAAATAAGAAGCACGGTGAAGCTTCGCTACTGAGATGATCACAAAGGAAATGGCCGGCTGTATATATAGGCTGGGCGCATTCGCTGCAGTAACTGAGGCCGAAACGGTGCTGGGTCAGGATCAATGTTAACAACTTTCCCAATAGGTGAAGCAAGTTGGGCCACAGAACAATGTGTATACCTAGGCGGCAAATCGGTACGCAAACTAGTACATTCTAGAGATGACTGACTCAGAAACGTCACTACTGCGGATATCAAAAAAGAATGCCCGATAGTGGGATGACATAAAGGGTCAGAAGTTCAGTCATTGTTTTCTAGGTTGGAAGTGTCACAGGGTGTTAGGGTAGCGCTCTGTAGTAGTTGAGGCGCATGCGAGAGGGTGCTGATGTGCGGCTCCGAAGGGGAAGGGACCGCATCATCCTCTGAAAAACTGGTGCCACCGACGAAGGACCCGGTTCCTCGCTAGCATTATGACGTCATAATCGGGATGTGAAACATGCAGGATTGCGGATCTGACCATTGCTTAAGAGAACCTGTCCGAGAACGTAGTCAGGTTGCAACTGCTTGGAGAGGAGACGATGGCTGAGGAGGCTTTCTGAATACCAAAGGGTCCGGTGAGTGGACGGACTCAGCGGGGGCCAAGCCCTTGGCAGTGATCACACCTGATGCATCGTAGTTGTGGACGGCCTGGCCAAAAGCGCTGTGCAGCAGAAGCAGGGAGGGAAGAGGTATGCCGCAACCGGTGATGGTTGCGGCGCGCTGTGCCGTGAGGAAGCAGCCGAGGACTACAGTAGGACTGGTGTGGGTGCAGACGCTGGCGGCGACGATAATGGATCTACAGCGTAATAAAGCGACAGCCAGTAGTCTGAGGCGTCAAAGTCAGTCAGGACGGCAGCGCACACATCGTCGTAGAGGCAGGACAGATGAGCCGAAGCAGAAAGTTGGTTTAGATGAGGTCGCTGAAGATTTTGTGCTTGAAGAGCTGGATGGTGATGCCGTTCATGTACAATGAAGACTCCAGTTCAGCAAACTAGCCACCGACACCTGTATGCCGGAACGACGGAACGAAGGAAGCGAAGGGCCGAATACAAGGCCTATCCAGCCTGTCGTCCTAGAACATCGCGAGGGTTGACGGTACACGGCTCACCGGGTCAATATAAAGCGGAGATCACCTGGCAGGACAATATACGGCCACGTTTATTGAAAGCTAGCCAGAGTAAAGATCGGAGCAGCGGTGGAAGGGGCGTCCGGCCTAGCCAAGCCAAGCGTCGATGAGGTCATGCGTTTATGGTCCCTGGGACTTGCTAGTCTTCCGCCTCCGCACGCCTTGGCAGAGGGATGTCCATTCTCGTAATGCATGCGGCGGAGGCGCAGCACGCAGTCGGGATGCGGTCGCTTTCCCGCAGCCAGGCATGGCAGTAATTGAATTACAGTAATGAAATTGCTGTAACTTAATTACTTTTCTCGGTAATTTGTAATGTAAGGAATTACTTTTTCGGTTTGGTAATTAAGTAATGTAATGAATTACCTTTTGCTAGTAATTTTGCAGCAGAAGTAATTCATTCTTTTCGAAATTACTTTTACTAAAGTGTGTCGCTACTCCTTCAATAGACAACAAAGTAGAATGCCGTGAAAGCAGGAACGACGTGAGGCAAGCCGAAACCAGCGTAACGGATCGGCAAAAGTAGACAGAATTGAGCAGAAGTGCGTCTGAGACCTCGTGTGTAGCATGGTCACTTGGTACGGCTATCCCATGGCAACCATTCTCCAAGCAGCTGGATACAAGGCGTCAAAGGAATGCCGAAGGGAGAGATGGTACAAGAAGGCTGGTTGAAAACTAGTTGGGAGCGCGGCACAGAGGCGCACTTCCTGTTGCGTCGGCTGGGGCACAGTGGCGCCTGGTTACACGTTACCATAGGGCAAAGGGGGATTGAGGTTTGGGGGAAATAGGCGGAAGGGTCCATGGCATGAACCACCATGGCTTGAGCACTGCTGAGATGCAGTGAGCACAAGGTGCCGACGTCGATTCTTGGGACTGCGGAAGCAATAAATAACCTAACTTCTTTGGGCTCTTGAAATGGCGGAGACAGCTCCGGGCCAGTAAGACGCTGGATTCGCCAGTCATTTCACGATCGTTCGACCATGCTTCTGCTTTTGTTGTTGTTTTTTTTTTCTTTCTTTTCTTTTTTTTCTTTTTCTTTTTTTTTTTTTTTTTTTTTTTTTTTTTTTTTTTTTTTTTTTTTGCTGTTGTCTTGAGTGATCGTAATGTCAAGTTCTCTAGGAAAGAGGGAAGGAATAGCTATCTGGGACGGAATTTGGCGGGAAGGCGAGCGAATGTATGTGCTTCGCGTCTGGAGAACAAGTTGTTTTGTTTACTAGGTTTACTTAGTTGTTGCATGGAGGGAAAATAGAAAGTAATTAAAAAGTAATTTAATTACTCAGCAAAAGTAATTGTAATCTAATTTCATTACTTTTTGTGAGCAGTAAGGAGTAATGTAATTTAATTACTTTTCTGTGAATTTCAGCAAAGTAATTAGTAATGAAATTTAATTCCTTTTCAAAAGTAATTTTGCCATGTATGCCCGCAGCCTGCGTTGCTCCTCCCCGGCAATGCTGCGGGCGGTCGTACGTCGTTGCCGGTTTCGTGCGTGTTTTATTTTGCTTGTCGCGACGGGAGCGCTTGAAATTAGGCTTCCGGTGCGTATATTTCTCAAGCCTATTACCGTCGACAACAAGGTAGATGTTGAATGCATATCCTTTCCGCAGCCAGCCCAGCAGAAAAAAAAAAAAATCATGTTCGACCAACTTCTGCGCGTCGCCTGCTGCAAACAGATGCCTTGGAAAATTAGACTTCATACCTGACGACATGAACGGCGAGCGCATCCGCTTCAGAGAATGAAAGTAAACTATCCGCACGTGTATGTGGCGAAGAAAACAGGGAGATTAAAGAACTGGGGAGAGAGAGAGAGAGGGGGGGGGGGGGGGGGGGGAGTGAAGCTGTCGCCAGGTAGAAAAGAAGCAAATTGAGAGGTCAGGGACAGGGGCGTAGCTAGGGGGAGGGCTTATGGGGCTGCAGCCCCCACGAATTATTTTCGTACTGTCATACACCGCAGACCAAAACAACCACCAGAGCCGGAAATCAATCTGGACTTTGTCTCCAGTATGTCGTTTTCACGCTCAAAAAGAGATTTCGGCGCGAATGAAAAAAGCGAAAAGTGCATTTAGTTTTCTGAAATCGTTCATCGGGCCATACAAAACAGACAAGCCATACTATCAGACAAGCTGACAAAGCACGCAGATATGGAACGCGTGGAAAAAAAAAAAAAAAAAAAAAAAAGCTAGGAGGGAGCGTGACGCCTCCATTGGCGAAACTCGATTTTCTGACGCCGCGCTGTCTTCTCTGTCGAAGTGGTCTGCTGGTTCGTGACACTTAGGTTGTTAGAGTGCAGGTGCTGCATTATAATCAAAGTTATAAGCACACTGGAGAGAGTGCAGGCAACCATTTCATCTGTGGGCAAGTCAAGAAGACTACGTATTCGAACTAATAATAATTGTTTGGCTGGAAAACTGGTTATGATGAATTTTGAGTTCTGCATTTGCTAAATTTAACGAATGATTTTTCGTCTGAAACAATACATGCGCAGCATACTCGATGGAACGAAAGCTCCGGACGGTGCTATTCTTCCGCGCAATCTTTGCATCCCGCATGCAGAATTTATGGCGCAGTTGAGAGGTGACAGGTTTGTGATTGGTCTCTCGATACGGAGGAGACTGAGCAGCAATGTCAGCCCCCCTCGAAAAAAATTTCTGGCTGCGCCACTGGTCAGGGATGCACATATATGTGGGCCTTTAGAAAAACTGCCACAAATGTGAATAAAAGGTACAAAGATAAGAATGGGAGAAAAAGGAAAGAGATAAGCAAAAAATGAGGAGGGCCAACGAAGCATAATTCAGAAAGAGGAAATTAAAGAACTAACGCAGAGCTACAAGCACATGTGCTGTAATAAAAAAAAAAAAAAAAAGCTGCAGTCAGCTAGGGGCAAGTGGGAGTTTCCAAATTCTAGATAGGCTTTGGTGGCGGAGGGGGCCAGTTTGCAAATAGCATACCAACATAAGAACTTCCTTTCCTTCGTTAGAAATCTTGGACAACATGTTTGGCCAATCGATCCTTATAATTCTGACTGGGCCAAACAGCTTGCGAGATCAAGCATATAATTCGGCTGTTCGGGATAGGGGTGCGGAAGGGGAAATTAAAAGAGGGGTCAGTGCCTCTCACACCTGCACATTATAATAGGTAATTGTGATCGTACTGTCGCCCCGCCAATTTGGGGACGAAAGGCGGATAGAAGCACAATTGCCTATTGTAGTGCGCGTGATCCTGATTGGACTAGGGTTCCTCTGCCTTTCGCAGTGCTGCAAACATCTTGTTAGACGAAGTATATATCTGAGGGGCGCGCGGACGAAAGCTATACTTCCCTTATTGCTCCGCCGAGTCCGCTTGATTCTACTTCAGTCTACTTTTCTTTCCTTAGTACATATGTTATATATAATGTGCTGAATAAAAATTTGAAGACTTTGTATTGCTGTGTAATCATTTATCTTGGTGCACTGCAGAGAGAGTAGTAGTAGTAGTAGTAGTAAGGGGTGGGCTAACTACTAAAAAAAAAAGTAAAATATATGTAGGTGCGGCCCGGAGTATAACTGCCATTTATTCCTTGGATATTTGATGTGCTGTGCAAGTAATAAAATCGATAGGGCAGATTAACATAGCATGAAAGATGCGTAGGAAATTTAGGAAACGTAACAGCGCAAAATCATGCGATCTAAAGACACAAGAGAACACAACGTGACACAACGCTTGTGTCACGTTGTGCTCTTTTGTGTCTTGTGGTTGCATGCCTTCGCGCTGTTACGTTTCCCAAATTTAAGACGCACCAACATCGCGTAATGATTCACAGTAAAAAATAGTGAAGAGAAATGTGTTCGCAAATATGCGATGTAATTACGCGTACACTACATCTACGCCTCGAAGATAATGTGAAAAGAAAAACTGCTTCTGCGCATGTTTTTCAGTTTCGTGCACTGTACGAAAGCAAAAAAAAAAAAAAAAAAAAAAAAAAAGAAACTGGAGTGAATGCTGCATCCACATTTAAAACGTTTAGGTGGTAAATTCGTAATTAAAAGCAATGTCCAAATGCAACCTTTTCAGGTAGTCTAAAACACTATTCATGTGCTAAAATTAAAAATGTAGTGAACTATGAGAGGATATCACGAAGGCGAGGATGAGAACGGCGAAGTACCGCTGCTCTGCTCGAGCTCGCTTGTGTGTGCCTAGACTGGTTGTGTTCTTGTGTTGTTCGCCGCCCAGCTTACAGAAGAATATTGTTACGATGAAATAGCAAAGGGGTGTTTATTTACAGTGATATGGCAGTGGGATAAGGTGAAGCCTACTAGCCCCAGGCACCAACGCTTCGTCTTCTTCTTCTGCCTCACCATCACCATCCCTCATCGTCGTCATTAGCGTGACATTTCCCCCCTACTCAGACGAAGCCCTCTGGGCGTGTTCGTGAGTCGTGCGAGGCTGACACGGCTTCAAGCGGGCAACATGACACAGTTCGGTTTTGGCAGACCGGCGACCCGATGCTGTCAGGCGGGCTATCCCATAAGTTAAATCACTAAGGCGTTTGATAACCACATATGGGCCGTCATAATGGGCCAAGAGTTTTTGATGTAGGCCACGGCGCCGAATTGGACGCCATAGCCAGACTAAATCACCTACAGAGTACGTGACCCGCCGGTGACTGGAATCGTATCGCACTTTGGAACGTTCTTGTGAAGCACCAGACCGTAATCGGGCGATTCTCCGAGCTTCTTCGGCGAGACAGAGGGTCTCAGCCAGGCAGGGGTCTTCACGGCTTGTGAAGGGCAGGATAGTATCCAGAGAGTAGCGTGGCGGTCTGGCGTAAAGCAGAAAAAATGGACTGTATCCAGTCGTCTCATGCGTGGCGGTATTAAACGCATACGTGATGAAGGGCAGTATGGTGTCCCAGTTCTTATGCCCTGCGTCCACATACATGGCTAGCATGTTGATAAGCGTTCTGTTGACGCGCTCAGTCAAGCCATTTGTCTGGGGATGGTATGGCGTCGAGTGTCGGAAAGTTACGGCGCATAAACGCATGAGCTCTTCAACAACATCAGCAGTGAATTGTCGGCCCCGGTCAGTGATGACAATTCGTGGCGGCCCGTGTCGTAAGATGACTGAGTGCAGCAAGAAAAGCGACACCTGATGCGCCGTAGCAGATGGAAGAGCGGCGGTTTCACAGTAACGTGTGAGATAGTCCACGCAGATTACAATCCAGCGATTTCCATCCACGGACTTCGGAAACGGACCTACGAGGTCAATGCCTACTTGATCAAACGGTGCTGTCGGGGTCTTCACAGGGTGCAGCAAGCCAGACGGAGTTGCAGTTGGACGTTTGTGGCGTTGACATTGCTTGCAACTGGCAACGTATTGTTCAACCGTCGAGCGCATTCTGGGCCAGTAAAATCTTTCTTGAGCACGGTGGAGTGTTCTAACCGATCCCAAATGCCCAGAAGTTGGATTATCATGCATAACACGCAATACGTCCGTGCACAACGTCTTGGGAACTACGAGTAGGTATCGCTGGCCGACAGGCGAATAACTCTTTTTCCATAGGAGGCCATCATGCACACAAAAACGGCTTGTAGGTACGTTGGCTTGGGCAAAGAGAGGCTGCAGACTGGTATCATTTTGCTGTTCCGTTTTGAAAACATTCGTGTCGGGGAACGCTGGCTCGAGGGTCGATATATAATTGTCGAAATCGTCGCTTTCAGGTCCAGTCGTGGCCATTGGCATCCTAGAAAGACAATCTGCGTCTGCATGACGCCTCCCGCTTTTGTAAACCACGGCAAAGTCATATTCCTGTAACCGGAGGGCCCAGCGTGCGAGGCGACCACATGGGTCTCGAAGGTTCCGCAACCAACAGAGTGAATGATGGTCAGTTACGATAGTAAACGAACGTCCGTACAAATATGAACGGAAACGCTGCACAGCGAAAACTACAGCTAGGCATTCCTGTTCGGTGACTGTGTAGTTTCGCTCCGGCTTGCTCAGGGTACGACTTGCGTACGCGATAACATGCTCTCGTTCATTGTGCCGTTGGACAAGGACTGCACCAAGACCGATTCCACTAGCGTCCGTGTGTACTTCTGTCATTGCAGTAGGATCGAAGTGACGTAAGATGGGTTTCGATATTAAAAGAAACTTCAGTTGACGGAATGACGCGTCGCAGTCTGGTGTCCAGTTAAAAGTAGAGTTTTTGTGGAGAAGGCACGTCAATGGGTAAGCAACGTCAGCAAAGCGATGTATAAAGCGTCTAAAATACGAGCACAACCCTAGAAAACTGCGCAACTCCTTCACTGTCTGCGGGGGTTTAAAAGACTCAACAGCGGCAGTTTTCTGGGGATCCGGCATTACACCATCACCATTGACAAGGTGTCCTAGCACCAGCGCTTGGCGCTCTCCAAAGCGGCACTTTTTGGAGTTCAGAATTAGGGCGGCGTTGTGCAGGCAATTCAAGACACGTACTAGACGGTCATTGTGTTCTTGGAAGGATTTCCCAAATATCACGACATCGTCCAGATAGCAAAGACAAATGTCCCATTTTAAGCCGCGCAAAACTGTGTCCATAAAGCGTTCGAATGTAGCTGGCGCATTACACAGCCCGAATGGCATAACATTAAACTCATAAAGGCCATCTGGCGTTACGAAGGCTGTTTTTTTCTTATCTGCAGGGTCCATTGGAATTTGCCAGTAGCCAGATCTGAGATCAAGACAAGAAAAATAGGACGCACCAGAGAGGCAGTCGAGGGCATCGTCTATGCGAGGAAGAGGATAGACGTCCTTTTTCGTAACAGAATTTAAACGCCGATAATCGACGCAGAATCGCCACGAACCGTCTTTCTTGCGTACAAGAATAACAGGGGCAGCCCAGGGGCTAGATGACTCCTGTATCACCTTTTTCTGTAGCATGTCCTCCACTTGCTCATGAATGACTTTGCGCTCAGATGGGGACACGCGATATGGCTTTTGACGAATGGGACGAGCCGAACCAGTGTCGATGCTATGATGGGTCCGATGTGCAGGGCGAGAGGTTGGTCCATCTGTTTCAGAAAAGTCAAACATAGGCGAAAAAGGTAGAAGAATATCCACAAGAGTACGGCGTTGAGGTGAGCTGAGATCGGCGCTGATCATGCGGGAGATTGAAGTTTCATCAGCAGGCAAAGGTACGATGGCACTCGTAGCATCTGTGACCAAAGCAACGACGTGGGGCGCATCGGGTCCACAAGAGGCAAGCTTCAATCCCGTTGGTAAAACTGCGGGCTCGGACGATGGGTTGATGGTCCATAACGAGGCACTACCATGATGCACGGATATCATACAGTGAGGGATAATTACATTTTTCTTCAGGCATGCTGAGTGAACTGGGTGCACCATGGCCTGGAATGAAACCTTCTCAAGAAGTGGAACGGACACGGGGACGAACATGGCAGACAAGGGTGGAACTACTGTGTCTTCGGTAATACTAAAAACTGTTTCTTCATCACGGCCACTTTCAAAAAGTGTCGGCAGATGCGAGCCATCAAAATGAACCTCTTGACTTCGGCAGTCCACGGTAGCGCCACAAAACTTCAAGAAGTCCATTCCTAAAATGATGTCATGCGTAGAGTGGGGTAAGACTACGAATTCGGCTTGAAAAATTGCACCACCCACAGACACTTGCGCACTACACACACCCAGTGGCCGCAACGCCTCTCCACTCACACCACAAAACGTTGAAGCACGGTCATATTCAAACATCACTTTGCGTCCCAACAAGCGCCTAAACTGATTACTCATCACAGACACAGTCGCACCCGTATCCACCAAAGCTAATGTATACACACCATCAATAAACACACGAATTTTGTTTTTGAGCATTATAGTTGGAGGGATGTTGGCACACAGCACATTTCCAGCGGCCTCACCCCCATTGGTCGCGCTGGTTAGTTTTCCTGCTGATGATGCTGAGGCGACATGGGGCGCCGTCGTGGTGATGGAGAACGACGCGCACGGAAGGCGGGTGGTGGAGTAACACTTCTATCAGATGCAGGGGAGTGGTCGCGGATATTCTGGTTATGGATGTTGCGGTAATACCCACGCTGAGTATTTGATTGTTGAAAAACGGGATTGTATTGCCGATTGTTGGGTACTGTTGGAAGCGCCGGACGGTTATAGCGAGGTGGGAACCTACTGCGGCAGTATCTGGCGATGTGACCTTCGACGCCGCA
This sequence comes from Amblyomma maculatum, assembly GCF_055883805.1. Lineage (NCBI taxonomy): Eukaryota > Metazoa > Arthropoda > Arachnida > Ixodida > Ixodidae > Amblyomma > Amblyomma maculatum. The sequence goes on along the minus strand of NC_139352.1, from coordinate 73,036,647 downwards.
GCGGTAGCATATCGGCGGAGAAGGTAGAAAATGCTGTTGCGAATAAGAGCAGGGAACAGCTGGGTGCGTCGTAGGTCTGTCTGAATGCTCATACTGCTCAGGAATCCTGGTAGATCGAATGGAAGATCTATGGGCACTTGAGGCGACGTCATACCTTGGGGCGTCAGGCACCGACGCATTCCGGTTGGCGAAATGCATAGGAGGATAGTCAATGGAAGCTGCAACTTCAGGAGCTTGTGGGAAAGGCTGAACGGTAATCGCTTGTGGTGGTGAAGCCGGCCGTCTAGATACCCTCTGGACAGAGACCTCAGCAGATTCGTGCAGGGGAAGTGGGTTGAGCCGCAGGAGTTCTTCCCGCACGATTTGCCGGATCGTCGACGGAAGATCTAGTTGGGCGTGGTCATCAAGGCTGGCCACGGTAGGCACGTTGGCCAGCCGCCCAAATTTTGGCACAATACGACGCGTTCTCAGAGCTTGAAAAGCGCGGATGTGTTTAATGACATCGGAGACGGTTTCAAGGCTGTCTTTGGCGATTAAAAAGTTGTATACGTCAGCCGCGATACCCTTCAAAATGTGGCCGACTCTATCTTCTTCGGGCATGTTGGAATTGACACATCTGCACAATCGGAGGATCTCTTCTGTATAAGTGGTACAAGTTTCATCCGGCAACTGAGCTCTTTGGGCAAGGGTCTGCTCAGCCCGTTTTTTGCTCGGTACAGAGTCACCAAAACGCTGTTTGATCTCGGTGGCAAACCGTTCCCAAGTTGTCAAATTGTCCTCGTTATTCTCGAACCATGTCATCGCCGTGTGAGTTAGAAAGAAGACGACATTTGTGAGCATGGTGATAGGGTCCCACCGGTTGTACCGACTAACTCGTTCATAATGAAGTAGCCACTTCTCAACGTCCTCACCTTCCTCTCCTGCAAAAGGTCGTGGTTCCCGGTAAGGCTGGCAGGGAATAGAGCTGGAGGGGGCAGGCCTGTCACCAGCCTGGCTTGCAGCGTCGCGGCCGGCGCGGTTAGAATCGCTGTGGTCCATGATGTTTGGAAGCGGTGGCAGTCCAGCAAGGCGGCGACTACGTCGAAACTTCAGTGGTTCTTGCTGCGCCGTACTTGGGGATCGAACGGAGCACCTTCCACCAAGTTGTTACGATGAAATAGCAAAGGGGTGTTTATTTACAGTGATATGGCAGTGGGATAAGGTGAAGCCTACTAGCCCCAGGCACCAACGCTTCGTCTTCTTCTTCTGCCTCACCATCACCATCCCTCATCGTCGTCATTAGCGTGACATTTTTGTTACGATGAAATAGCAAAGGGGTGTTTATTTACAGTGATATGGCAGTGGGATAAGGTGAAGCCTACTAGCCCCAGGCACCAACGCTTCGTCTTCTTCTTCTGCCTCACCATCACCATCCCTCATCGTCGTCATTAGCGTGACAATATATTCCCTGTTAAAACACAGTAAAAACCCCTTTAATTAAAAAAAAAAACAGAGGCTGACGAAAGCGCACTGTTGAAAGCGACCGTGAGCCATGCTAGATGAGCCGTGCGCGGCCGGCAGCTCGACCGCATGGATGGATGGGATGGATGGAGCGTCCCCTTTGAAACGGGTCGGTAGCAGTAGCTATCATGCTCATATTTCTCCCTATATTTTAATTATTGAATTAGAATGGTCAACTAAACCATCATTCTATTTATTAAATTTTTGTTCCTACATGCGTATCGGTGGCGCTGTACGCATCCCAACTGCGTACAGCGCCACCGCTGCATGCATTACGGAGCCGACTCCTGCACTGGCGCGAGACGGAACAGAGGACTTTGGTTTAACAGAGGACTTTGGTTCAGTAGATCACTCGTTCTGAAAGTTGGTGTCAATGGTTTGGTATGTGGGCTTTGACACCGATTCAATATCCTGTCGCCACGTTGACATGTAGACCGTCTGAGTAACTTGGGGATCAGGGTCTGTAAGGATAGTGCACACTACTAGAAAGACAGCCTATCAACTTTTAAGCGCTACGCTCATACTTTTGTCCCTCAGAATCTCTGTTGGCAGGAAGAGCACATTTTATGTTTCTTGCGACTAAAATCTGTTAGGCATTCATGTACTCCAAATTATTCAGTCCCAAAACATTATATCCAGCGTACTCATAGAGTGTCCGCTATTTAGTTTTGTTTGGAATTCGTCTTTTGAATCTACATGGCCTGATAACCCTTTCCGGAATATAAGCGCTGCTTGCCTTGATTTAGTCCTACTGTATCTCCGACAGATAGTTCACTATTTACGTCTTTCTGTGACTATTCACACCCGCTAGTACGCATATCCTTAAGTCAATTTAATTAAGCTTATACCGACCCTCGCCGTGTATTCCACGTTTCTGACCATCCGTGTCTATAGGGTGTAACGCATGGGGTGTATTTTAGGCTGTTCGCTTCGTACCTGTTCTTTTCTCCTCTGAGTTCTCCTGAGTTTTCCGAAAACAATTGTTTAAGGATTGAATTTCCACGCATTTCTCTCCGCCGATGTAATGTTCAGTGTATTTTAGTTTACCGGACTTGTATTCGTCTGGGCAGCGCGATTATCACTGGCGGAGTTTCAATGCCCTTTTGCTTCCAGATGCGAAAATCGATGGAGAGGGGGAGAGAGCAACAGGGCAAGGAGTGAAAGAATGTGCACTTGTTTATGAATTTAAAAAAACCTGGCACCTGTGCTCCGGGCACCTGAAAAATAAAAAATAAAGCGGCAACAGCCATAGTAAACTGCAATACAAGGTAGATGCTGACTCGTCATCTACCTCTCCATGTATAGTTTTCCCTATTGCTTCCGTTTTTTTTTTTTTTTCCTTTTTCAGGTGATGCCGTAACGGGACCACAGTTCCAGGTTCATAGAAATTCGCACCAAAGCAGGGATATGACGCTCCACTCGGATCCTCCACGCTCCACTCGAGCCCTCCACTCGGATCCGACGGATCCGAGTGGAGGGCTCGAACAAAAGGTTATTTACTTTTTTTTTTTGCACTTAGGCTTTTCGGATATAACAATCCAAGTTTGGCTCGAGAGAGAACAATTAGCTGTTGTGTATGGCCATTTCTAACAGCTAGTGAAAAAGAAATTGTTTTTCTTCCGCAGTGTTTATTTTTCGAATTTTCGAACGAACCTTATATTTCAAAAGTGGCAAGACTAAGCAGGCATACTAGGAACACACCCCGATCTGCGAGCTAGGCAACACAAGAATGACGTCCTGTCAACGAATTCGGAAATTAACCCCCTCGCCAAGCACTGAAGCTGAGCACAGAATCACCTTCGAAGGGTGCAGCATCTTGGCCTTGGAGCCCAACCTGAGCCCAACCTGAGGAGCAACACTGAGCCATGACATATCTAACTCACAAAGACGACAGTGATTTCTGGGAATACTTTCCTGTTAACAACGAAAAAGCGAACCCAGGCCCTACTTCTGCTGCTACTGCGAATTTCAGTCACACCTGAAGAAGGGACATGTTGGGTGCATAAGAATCTTGTTTGAAAATAAAAAGTTTTTTACATGAAGGCGATGTAATATGTTGGACTCGGTACGTCATTCCACTACCTTATTTATATTTCAACGCAGGATGAAACCAGCGAGAAAGTGGAGCCCGGCGTGTTACCAGCTCCAGAGTGTTTGCAATTATTGTTAAAATTGTCGTTCTATGAAAACCGAAATGGGGGCTAGCACTCTAATCTATGCCTGTTTTAGAGACTTGGGCGTATCTTCAACGTGAATTTTCTCACTGAGACGTCCTGGTGATAACTTATTTTATGGGAAAGCGGAGGTCGTAATTTAAGTTGAAAAAAAAATAATAATCAAGGCAGGAAGTCACGGGGGGAGGGAGGGAGGCTCCTTATCCTCCCCCCCCCCCCCCCCCCCCCCCCCCCATGCCCCCTAGTTCCGGTATCCCTGTACCCAAGGAAGAATTATTTCACTCCTTGCCCCTGCTCCTCTCTCCCTCCTACTACCGCTTCCCTAACTTCTCTTCTCCTGAAGCAAAATCGCATTTAAACCCCACAAGTGAGGATCGCGCTGACAAAGGCGTGCAATTACTCTTGTCGAAAGGTTGGCTCGGCTCGTGAACAGTTTGTTAAAGTTCATGTATAAAGAGCATTGTTATATTGCAATAACTACGACGCTGAAAAAGAAACGCCGTGAAAGAGGAGGTAGAAATTAAACCGGGCTGAACGGCTCAGTCTTGAAATGCACCAAGCTGGAAACAGCGCAACGGCCGTTGACCGAGGTCTTCCAAGAAATGTCATTGCTACAACAGACTCATGCAAAACTCTTCTTTTTCGACTTTCTACCGGTAATGTTGTTCTGAACGCCCTGCAGTCCCCTGCATAATTGTATGTCTGTGTATTCATTCTTTTGGTTTGTGAACTAAACTATCAAACCAACTTTCTGAACTTCCTAAACTTGTAGAATGTTGGTTGCATTTTACAAGTATGGACTGAGATCGTGTTTTAGAAGAGAATATTAATTTGTTGCCCTTCGTTGCTTCATTCTTCAGTATGGTTAAACATGTTTTCAACATTGCGTAAAAATAAATTTATGTGTAAATTTGTGGCTAAAATAGAATTTCAAAATATAAGGGAAATATTAATACAAAAAATAAAAATAAGGGCCTGAAAAGTCCCCCTCTGTACCCCCCAAAAAGTTTTTTTCTTTTGGAGTGCCTGCCTGGCACATTTGGGGGCCTATTTAAATTCAGAGTTGCCCCGATTTCGCGCACAATACTTAAACATTAAGCTAAACAAGAATTCAACAAAGCAAACGAGGACCGCATGCTTTGTGGTCCTACTCAGGGCTGTGTATTCCCTCTGGTTCTGCCACGCGCCCTCTTACACGCAAAACTGCACCGTACTGTGCTGCGCTGTTGTGCCGCGAAGTGTTCTCCCCGCGCTCTCCCGCCGCTGTGCTGTCTTGTCGCTTAGCTGTTTGCTGAGTACTATTTTTTCGATGTTTTGATTTTCGTGCGCTGCTTATTTTGTCGTGTGCCATTCATTGGGGCGCCGCTGTTTAAATCAATGAGGTTCAAATAACCCGCTCTCCTCCGTTGTCAGGCGCTTGTTCTTGTCTTAAGAAGCACAGCCATTTAGGTTTTCTTTTTTTTCGTCGCATTCAAATTTTGTTTTTATTTACCTCGTGGTCAAGAAAAAACTTGCTTGAAAAACTTGTTTACAATAATAATAGAAATCACGAAATTTGGTACATGTAGCGCTACCTAGGGAATTTACAACAATAATTGTTATATTTGCTTTGCGCAGTTGTTTGTAGATGGCAGCAGGGTGCCGTTTTCACTTCGGCAGGTTCCGGAAATCTTCGCGTGGGGTTCGGGGACTGTAATGTCTGCCACGGGCAGTGGATATTTGAAGGTGCGTGAACTTGGTCATCGGAGACACCGCAGCAACTCGGACCCTCAAGCGACCGCCGAAGCCTTAGCCCAACTTCGCCTTGAAGATGGTGAGCCACTCTTTACACGCCCCGCGCGGCCGCATCGCGCAGTGCTCCGTAGTTCGCCAGATTCGTCGGCTTAACGGTCTCGTCGGTGCTAGGCTTAACGAGTTTTGACAGGTGAATCGCGCCTCGGTGTTCAATGTTTCTGACGCGACCCCGGCTGCACAAGTGTTTCCCGGCGTCGAAACGTGACCTCCGTTTGGAGACGCACGTTTTTTCATTGTTCAGCAGGCACCTGACGCTCGGAAACATCCCGAGTAATCTGACGCCGAGAACGTGTTTATGTGCATTGCCCCGGTGTTTACAACTCTCTACACAATTCCATGCTTTCTTTATTATTATTTGTGGTGGCGCTGTTGATAAATTAACCGGCAAGAACAAACTGAGGGCCCATCTTATTTAACAGTATCCGCTTATTTATCGCATGCAATAAACCTTTTTTTTGTGGTGCTCTCGACTATCGCTCGAAGAACTCTCTTGAGCGTCTGTTTGTTGTGCTCTTGTTAAGCGCAAAAGGACCGCGGAATGCTAAAAGGTGGATATCAGGCAAGCTTTTACGGGGCAGAAGCAGTTCTGCTGAACGAAAACCAAGTTCTTTTTCGTCGTCTTACCTGAGTAGCCTCTATACACTAGTCTCGCATCTGGACACTCAAGATAGCGACCCGCGATGCGTCCCACTATCTTCGCCCTCCGAGATAAAAGACGCTCGCTATCTTCTGCTACGGGCACTGAGCGAGAAAGTTTCCTGGATTTTTGTGCGAGCCCTCGGTCGTCATTGTAGTTCCGGCGGTGGAAGACAAAAAAACATTCTTGGTGCTTTTGTGAGTTCGTGATTTGGGTGCCGGTTCGTCGCTATGGACGGCCCTCCGAGCAAGTTGTTTCGAGGCGAAGTCGAGGATCCTCATGTTACTAACAGCCAGCGCTGTTTTTGGCGCCTGTGGTCAGGTGAGCCGATTGACCGTCGCGGCGGTCGAAAATTTGCAATCGGGGCGGATTCCTAATCCGCGTACGTGGGCTGGATTTCTTCTCTTTCGCCCTGAACGCGAACCGCGCACGAAGGCGGTTTCTTTTTCACAGTGCTCGTCGAAGGTTGTGTGCGCTGATAGGCTGGCTAGTCGCCAGCGGATATCGCGTGGCTCTCACCTACCTGGCGCGCCTTTGTCTCATGTATTCCAATAGCATCGTGTGTGGTTGCGACGTCTGCAGACTGGACGACGTCGTTGCCCAACGGGCGCTGCCTAGCCGCGTCATTATAACGTCTCGAGCACGCTTGCTTTGCTTTGAGCTTCTCTGGTTGTGTAACTCTGCACAAACAGAGATTTCATTATTTGTTGTTGCTGGGGTATTGCGCCGTGCTCTCTGCCCACATCGACTTGCGGATTCTGTGTTGTTTGGCTGACAGCTTCTACGTCACCTTTTGTCTTCACTTTGAGGTGTCTTAGCTGGAGCAAATTTTGTGCAAGCATTATTTTATTATTATTGAATCGTGTGTACCTACTTGATGTTTGTTTCTCTCTTCTGGAGTGACCTGAAGCAGATGAAACTTTATAGCTTTAGGTCTTAGCTGCGTATGTGAAATGCATGATCAAGCTCAGCGTGAACTGCAGAATGCAAAACTAGGGCAAAGACTTCCTTCATTCACACTGAATCGGAAGTCTTATAGCATCATGTTATGGCTCAACGAATATTGCTATTAAGTGTGATTAACAAGTACATTCACAAGCTGCCGCTTAAAATTACATTCAACAATCATGTAGTGGAACTGTACTTGGCCCTCCAAAGCTTTGAGATCTTGTTGTTTAGCATTGAGTTTGAATGAAGTCCTCAGAATGAGCACCTGTAGGTATTTGGCACCTTCACTAGAACTTTTCCTTAGAAGTATAGCATATGTCGGTTTCTCTTCATTTGTAAAGCCATCAAACTAACTGCTTACCTCAATTTTGTTGTTTACTTCAGCTGATTGGGACTCTGGCCAAAGTATAAACTGTGCAGTGCATTATGTTAAGTGGGCAGGTAATGCCGACTATGCGGTTGGAATTTTCTGAGCCTAATATATTTTTGCCTTTCTTGTGTGTGCCTGCTGGCATTGTTCTTTTACCATGGCAATGTATGTTAAAGAACCCCAAGTGGTCGAAACTTCCAGAGTCCTCCAGTATGGCTTCTCTCATGGCCTTGAGTCTCTTTGGGACGTAATACTCCACAAGCCAAACCATGCAGTTATATTGAATGTCACAAGTGCACACGGAGCTACTGCAGCATTTTGTATTGTTCCACGAAAGGGTGCTGTTGAATGACAACCATTATGGAGCTTAATTATGTTGTTGTCATTTAGCTATCGAAGATCTGTCTTAAAGCCATTTTGTGCACTTAGGGTTATAGTGGGGTTACCTAACTAAAAGCGCAGCTTTTTCATTCATTTACTATTTTTACTCTACAGCTCATTTCCTTTTGTGGGTGGGAAATTGGTTGTCTCCTTATACTGGATCTTTGCTGATCCAGTTGATGGATATTGTGTGATGCAAAAACCTTGCTAACTGCTTGTGGTGCACGCCAGCTGTGTAAAGATTTATTTTCATGTCAAACAGACTGAGTTCGGAATTATACACAGCCAGCCGCATAGGTCAACACAGCATCTGTTGTGTTCGCCTTCTGAGTACAAGCTTGTGAGTTCACTATCGTTTTGCATACCAGGTGCACAAAAATGTCTGATTTGGTTTGGTTTATGGTAATGTCCCAAAGGTAACTCAGGCTGTGGGGGATACTGTATACCGATGTATTAGTGCATGTTAAAGAATTTGTTGATTGTAATTAGTCTAGATCTTGCCACTAAATCATGGTTGATGGCCTGCGGTGTTGCTAGGACATATGAAAAGGAAACTTCTTTCTGAAATTTTTTTAGTTTGAAAAACCAAGAAGCAGAAAACAGATCTTAGTGACGTGTAATTGCAAAAACAGTGCCTGAATATTGCCTTTGACATTTGGAGAATGCGAATATCAAAACAGAAAAGCATTTTTGCATACTGCCATGCCACTCGCGTCATCCCAGTTGTTCATGACAAAAAGAGGGATGGTTGTATGTTGTCGTCAACTTCCTTGGCCAATAACAACTGATGCTGAGACACTATATTTAGCAGGCGCAGTGCGGTTTGCTGGCCAAGTGTGCATAATGAGTTTTTCTGAAACCTCGTGGGGTACCCTAAGTTAAACAACAACCATCTGTGCACAGCCACTGAATGCTGCCCCTGCTGTGGGCCTCTAATAAGCATCCCTGTTTATTTTGGTGACTGTTGAATAGCCATGCTGTTGCAAGTTGCACCATTGTGCTCTCCTCACATTTATAGTGATGGGCTGCTAGAAGGGCTAGCTAGCTGGGATGCTTTCTTCTAATAAACGACTCTCAGTGGTTTTCACCTTTTACTTGCTTTGCACATGCACATGGGAAGTTGTGAAAGTTTACTTGGTCAAATTTATGAATGCAGTCCGGAAAATGCAGCAATGTTGATTATGAGTGCATTCAACTGCAAATATTTCATTAAAAAAAAAAGGCTTCGTTTACACTGGACGCGAAGCTTTTGTGAGCTAGAGATGACCCAAAAATTAAAATGCAATGGCCATCTTCAATGTCCTATTTCACTGTTCACTTCTGTGTGGGAATCAAAGAATCTGCCTGGTTGCCTAATCACACATCTGAATAGACTAGCATGAGACATTTTGAATGCAGTTTAGCCGCAATTGTGTCCTGTGGCCATAAAGATATTACCATACCTGAAAAGAGATATATAATTTACTTTATAATGTCTAAAATTTGATAGAACTATGGTAATTCAGAATTCCTTTTGATTGGGATGACAGCGGAGTCAGAAATGCATCTTTTTTTTAACCTTATACAACTAAACTAGGGTTCACTGAAGGAAATATTGGCGCTATAAAGGGGAAATGGCTGTTCTTGATGTCGTTACCTGGTTGGAAATGTTTTGGCGAAAAGGTACTGTTCTCTGTGACTGCCCATTTGTTTATTTGCAGTTTCTCTCTGGGCTTATTTCTTGCAACTGTGGTGGTAATAATGTGAAACATGCTTGGTGTTTTCATGTGACAGGGGGCCAGCGTGATGCATTATTTATACCCAATACAAAGGCGTTTTGTTGTTTCGTGAAAAGTGTAGCATTGGGGCACATAGGTGCTCATTTTGCTGGGGCAGATTGGTCGTTTTGAGGTGCTTATTGGAGGTGCTTTTACAGAGCTTGCCCACTGTTCTTTTTTGTTTTTTTTTTGTTCCATAGATTGTGCATTCTAACAGTTTTGGCTGAAGTAACACCGAGTGACCGCTGGTTACAAAAAGCTACCATGCACAGATTCACAGCTTGAGAAGGGGCTTAGGGGGTCTGAGAAGTAAACCATGTGGCCTAGTTGTGTTTGGTGAAGATGGTGCTTGCAAATCTTTCCTTTTTCGTTATCTAGTTTAGAGACAGCCTGAATAACCTTCTGTAAAAACGTGCCTCGCAGCCCAGCTAAGGTATCATGTATTGCGTCTCTCCCATAAAAGGTGCACGCCCTCTCTTGGAGTTGACAGCAAAAAGATAAACACAAAATGCAGTGGTAATATACACCTTTGGAGATATAAGCTATGGTTGTGTTTCCACTTTGTATTGTTTTTCCCTACCTCCTGTGAATTCAAAGCTTGCGCTACCGCCCCACTCAAAGGGATTTGGCCGCAGCAAGTGCTGATGTTTTGTTTTTTTTTTTCTTCTCTTTCTTTCTTTTCCAATTGGTTCTTTCTTTTCAAACTCCAGCAGGGACGGTCGCTATTCTTAATCCTTGCGTGGGCCCAGCTTTACGGGTATTAGCTGTGGTTTTCGAAACGCTTGAAAAGGTCTCCCAGCTTTGATGGAAAGCGTTTTCATGTACCTCAATCGCTCTTGTGTTTTGCTTTTCTGTGCGATTTAAATTGAAAATGTCAGGTCTCCGAACTGTGATGGTTTCCTCCTTCTTTGCTTTCTGTTTGTTTGTTGTTGTTTTTTTTTTTTCTTTTCTTTCACCTAAGCTAGGAAGATGGGGATTCATTTCATTGAACACCATGTCTCTCTGCAAGTGGAGGGACTGAGATTTAATCTAACTCCATTTTTTACGCATTTTCCAACTTTATAGTCGAAATGCATTACCTGCATGGAAATCAGTGAGACTTCAGAGGGACACGAGGACGTTTTGAAGTTGGCCTGTGTCGAGTTTGCTGCCTCCTAATGAGAGAGATGGCGCGTCCACTCGAAACGCACTTGTTGCTACTGTCGGCCGTTTTCGGAATGAAAGCAAGATTTAGGTATAATATTGTACACTATAACTTAAGTAAATGCAGCCTTTTTCATCACAAACCCGCTCTGCGCATGCGCGCCTCTTCCTCGAGCTCGAACCACCAGCTCCTACTGCGCATGCCCAGTTCATACGTTACCAACAGGGGCTAACGACAGATGGCGGCACCTTTCACGCACGAGCTTGCCTTTTCGCAGGCGCTTTTGGCTTATCGTAATGTAGACCACGTTGTGCGTACTGCACATACGTCGCCTCTGTGCTTTTGTTTTCAACCAGCTTTCAGGGCCGCAAAAAGCTGCTTTCTTCTCAGCTAGAAGAAAGGCGCTCATCCCGGATGTTAGACTGCGCCGTCATTCCCTCTCTACGGTGATCGTGGGATTCCCTTACGATCATGGCGCTAATTAGTTCGAAAAGAATGATCAAGCGCTTTTATTTTATTTTTTTTACTCCGAAGGTAAAATATGGATGGAATTTGCCGTCATGGTCTATTTAGGGCGATAAATGCCTGTTCCGTCACGCTTGCTAATTCATTTTTCGTCATGATATGTAGCACGCATGAAACACGATGGCGGACAGAAATGCTTTCTCATCACAAACATTTACAAACTTGCTCAGCTATCAGTGTTTAGTCCACTTCTTGCTAGCCTAGTGTGGGCCACGGAGGCTTTCGCTTTGACTATAACCACACTGTGTTAAGGAGACTATCCTAGGGAATCTGTGTGTTAAACACTGAACCTGTGATTAGTGCGCAACACATTCTTAAAAGCTGGTACTGCACAAATATTTCTTCCATCCTCTCGAATCGAAGGGCGCGGTTCGCATTGTTTCGCGCGGCAAACCCTGCACAGCACATCCCGACGCTGTGTGTTTAGCGAGAAAGCACGCCTGTCTGTTGCCGCAGTGTTTTGCGGCCGGCTTGGCGTAACTTTTTTCCTCTTACCTGTGGCCGTACTTCGAGGTTTGAACTTCCATGCGGACCAACTTATTTTAATTTCGTTTTTAGCTATTCAGCCCACTGCGACAGCTGTCAAGGGCACCTGATCCACTTCTGCAATCTCTTCGGCCTAATACCACGCAACGCTGGTTGGCCAGCATGCTGTGCCATCACCGGAAAGAGCAGCGCTGATGGGCCCGCGTACGGTGACGTCACTTATACGATGCCGTATTCGTAGTGACCATACAGAGGTCCAAAGTTCAGTTTACTTGCAACCAGTAGCATAGCCTATGCCAGTAGTTTCGAAGAAGCCAGGGAAAAAGCTTCATAAACAGCTTGAGGGGTCCAGACTCCCTCTTACAGGGCAGCATTGACGGTAGCAAAAGTAAGCCAGCAGAAAAAAACATGTAAGACATGTTATTAAATGATGATATGCTGAACGTTGAGAAGAAAAAAAAAATAGAACATCAATGAACACACCTGATCCATGTTACGCACATATTGCAAAAGGAATACCCAAACGGATTAGAGGGGAGGAGGTAATCAAACAGTGAAGAGACGAGTAAGCGAAATTGCATTAGCAACCAGAAACTACAACATGAACATTTCGCGAAGTTGCTTGAAAGTCATTCATGGCAGATCAAGGTTATCACGGCAGTACAGTGCGTTTAAGAGTGTCGGTAACGTGTACTGCACCATGTGCACTGCATCCTTACTGCTTCAGGGGAGGTGTCACAAAGTTTCGCGGGAACCGTCCTACGATTTTTTTTTTGTTTTGTTTTTGTTGTTGTTCCTTACCGCATTTGCCCGAAGACTAGTTGGGTCACTCGAACAGTCTTGGCAAGTGCTGTCCAGCCTGCGTGTTTACTGGGTGAACGTCGCCGCACCAAGCGCAAGGGAGAGTCCTCTTTTTCGCAAGCCTGCGGAAACCTTCGCTGAGGCCTGTCCTTCCAAACTCGCTCCTATTCGTGACGTTAGACGGGGTGCAATAATAGCCCTTTTCTCATTCTCGAGTTTTTTTTTTTTTTTTTTTTTTTTTCTTTTTTTTCTTTTTTTTTTTTTTTTTTTTTTTTTTCGCCTTTCATCTAATCGTTTCGTGTCGCCATTGGCGTCGTTTCAGGGTCGGGGATAGTCGTTGCGACAAAGTGGTACATGTAACTAAGAAAGAAAAAAAAAATCTTTCGCCGCTATCTTTCCATTGGCTCGTCTCCGGAGCCTATCGTCGTCCGTCCGTGCTGGTGGGCGTTCGCATAAACAAAGTGCTGAGGGTTGCGCGTTTCCCTCTCCTCGGCGTATTTTGCATTTTCTTCCTCCTCCTCTTCTAGGGCTTGTTTTTCACAATTCTCTCACAAAGGTCCGTTTTTAGGCGATGTGTGCCCTCTTATCTGATCTGCCGGCACATGCCCTCCGCCTTATCACCTCCTCCTCCTTTTCGATCACTATCTGCAGTTCTCTCTCTGGCCGTGTGTGGCGCATTCTTATCCAAGCACACCGCCTACACAAGTTGGGAAAACTTAAGCGGTTCCTGCCTCCCACTCCAAGAACGTGCTGCGGCGAGCCCTTTTGTCTGGGGAGAAGAGATGGGGACGCCTCCCTTTGCATAACAAGTTTGCGCGCGAGCGCCCAGATGCGCTGAGATGGTGCGTGTTCGCGCTCGCGGTTTGAGTGCGGCGGATTGTACTGCAATGTGATGCCCGGCAAAAATTTGGGTTTAAAGTTCCCGTTTTTTTGTTTTGTTTTGTTTTCTTCTTCCCAGAGTAGCGGCGGTTAAAAGTTTCGGGGGATTCGTTTTGCGTGGGCGGAACGTTGGGCTTGCTTTTGTTTCTACTGGGGCGCTCTTTGAGGCGCGGGCTGTCTTCGATCTCGTATTTCACGCGTGTGCGTGTTGGCTTGTGCTATGCGGGCTGCGTTCACATAGCGGGGGTGGATGATATTGGCAAATGTGCTTCAGTTCAGACTTTGGTAGAAAGAAAAAAGAAGAGGAGGGGGGGCATTGTGTGCCTTGTGTGAATGTCGACCTAAGGAATGCGTCGCCCTGCGCGCATACATAAATCAGCAAGAAATACGTCAATACGCTCATCTTCAGATAAAATGTATCCATTCTAGCATTTGGTTCTTCTTCTAGTGCTGAACTCGAACCTTTCAGGGTTATGAAGTTCGAATCGCCGCCATCAACATAGCCCATTAATTTCCACCGCATTTTTGCATGCTGGTTTATTTTATAAGTTTCATTTTAATCATATTGTTCATCGTCATGTCTGTAATGATTATTTTCTTTGTTCCGACGGGCGCCGGCATAATAACTATAGTGCTCTTTCTGGGTGCGCGGTGTTTACTTGCATATCAAGATGCAGAAGCGATTGGTCGATCGAATAAACTGAAAGTTTGAATCAAGCACATGCTGATGATCGCAATTGAGCTAGAGCTGTAGCAGTGCTCGACGAATACGGAGAGTGGCCTTCTGGGCATTTATCGCATGTATACTCTCGTACTTACCGGATGAAGGATCACAAGGTTCCTCTACCCTTTGTATTATTTTTTTTTCTCTCTCTCTAGGCCGTGTTCGTTCTAAAGCCGCCGCTGCCGCGCGCTCTAAGCTTTTGCATATACACAAGAGTGGCGAGCCACATCCTGGTGTCGTTGTCGATTTCGGCCAGAGGCGAGCCCTGCTGGCTGTCCCGTCCTCCGTTCGACAAAAGACAGCGATTTCTCGCTCGTGATGCAATAAGAGGGGCGGCCACGGAGTGATCATCGCGTCTCAAATTGGCGGTTTCCACATCGCACCGCCAGAATACAAAAAAAAAAAATAATAAATGAACTATGTGGCGCGTTATGTACGTGGGTATGTTGGAGAGGGACGGTTATGGTTTTCTTTCAAGTTGTCCTCGCTGCCATTTTCTTCGCTCTGCAGCAGTCGTGCTTGTTCAGAAGACACCCGTCCCGCGCTACAGAGCTTTCGGCGAGCGGAAAGAAAATACCGCATTAGTGGCGAAAGGGTCGGAACATTATGGTATATCGCTGTGTTCGCATTTCCCGTCCCCCCATCTTCTTCTTAGAAAAAAAAAAGAAAAAAAAAAGACTTTCACGCCGTATTTACGCGGAAAATTTTCACCCGTCGCTGGATCGTCCGTGACCATTCAACGCGACGCGCGCGTACCGTCGCTTTCTGTATCGTTGGAGGTTTCCATGGTTTCGCAGGCTTTCCAAACACAATGAAATACAATGCCAGCAGCAAAGAGCTTGTCTGTGTGACGTAAGCAGTACGGGAAGGCGCCCTTATTCGCTGTACCCGAAGCGTGGTTCAGTGCGGTAATCGGACGAGTGTGACTGCAGTTAACTGCACTAACCTCACCGTTTCATGGTAGTTTATGGGGTCGAATATCACGACGTCACGCGGACGTCGGGTGAGCCAACGTGAGTGAATAAACGCGCAAAGTTGGTGGGTGGGTTTGTGGAGTTGTCCCAAAGCGACTCAGGCTATGAGAGACGCCGTAGTGGAGGACTCCGGAAATTTCGACCACCTGGGGTTCTTTAAGGTGCACTGACATCGCACAACACACGGGTGCCTTGCTTTTCGCCTCCATCGAAAAGTGGCCGCCGAGGCCGGGATTCGATCCCGCATCCTTGCGAACAGTAGTCGAGCGCCGTAACCACTGCGCCACCCCCGCGGAGTAAACGCGCAAAGTACGCTGCTGACTGCTTTGTCCTGAGTTGTTGTCTAGTTCGATGCGTTTCGGGAGGATGCCCCCAAACGAAGCGCAGGTTTCAAAATCAATTTTGGTTTTCTGGCAGGTAACTTATGGTTTGCGGAGTTAAAACGTTCCAAGGCGATTCGGGGTATGAGGGACGCGGATGATTTGTACCCGCCGGGGTTCTTCGGCAGGCACTGACATCGAAGGAGTAATTAAAATCCACTCCCAAACAGGCCTATATGGCGGCGACCATTCCAGCTATCTCGCCAGTCGATAACCCCGCGTCCAGGCGACCGGTGTCAAGACTACGGTATGGTGCCTCCATAGTTGTGGTACACCTGTAGACTTTCTTCAGTGCGTCTAATCACTCTCGATACTTCATCGCGTAAAGAAGACACAGTAACATGCGTACTGCATTCAGTGGAATTTAAAAATACTTTTGGGAAATGCCAGAAGACTACGACTGCGCATAGATCACCAACCCGGCATTGGCGGAGGTCTTCAGTACAGGAATAAAAGAGATCATTCGAGTCCGTTTTTTATCGAAGCCCTGAAACTAGCTGTGTTTTAGATTTTTCTTTTTTTTTTTTTTTTTCCCAGAAAGCTGTCATGAAGGCCCGTCGCGTTTATTTTATGATTTTCGTTTCCATTGGCTGGAATTTCGCAGGAATTCTTCAGCAGATGAGCGCAACCACGGGTCTTTCGACTTATGACAGCGATAAAAGTGAAAATGGATTCGTTTGATTTGTGGGGTTTAACGTCGCAGAGCAGATAAGGCTATGAGAGACGCCGTAGTGGAGGGCTCCGGAAATTTCCCCCCCCCCCCCCTCCCCCTCCTGGAGTTCTTTAACGTGCGACTGGCATCGCAAAGCACTCGGGCGCCTTAATTTTCGCCCCCGTGAAAAAGCGGCCGCCGCGGCCGGGATTTGATCCCGCATCAACAGCAGTCGAGCGCCTTAACCACTGCACCACTGCGGCGCGGGGTAAAAAAAATAAAAAAAAAGAATGGAAATTGGCATAGTAGGGTGACTTTCTTCTTTTAATTTACAATGGCCTCCATAAAAATCAGATCAGACATAGGGTGATAACGAGGCTTCGGTTAATCGCGTCAGCTGAGTAAACGTGGCTTAGCGAGGTAAATTCAGTCTCGCAGGAATTCAGTCGCCAGCAGCCCTCGATGGTGGCAACAAGTCCGTCATACGCTGCCTATGTTGAGGGAGAGGGAGATCGCTCTGAGAGAGATCGCATGCTTTATGATAGTCGTCGCATTAAAAAGCTGTTCCGCTACTTTCGTGCCTATCTATAGCTGTCGACAAATACACTTTTTCGGGAAATTTGTTTCGTAAAAAAATAAAAACAAAATAGCAAGATGTGGCTACGAGTCTGCTCCTCATGTCGGGTGATTTCGACAAGTTCTGTGACCATGGGCTCCGATACTAGTTCGTACTTTAGAACGGGAGTTTGTTTTGTGTGCGGCTCCTTCTAGTTAGTTTCGTTCTCTGGATAGCGCTCCATCCGCCACGCGCGCCGGAGCGGCGTGTGTGTATCCTCGTCGCCTCTGCTTGCGTGGGCGGCGGACGCCTCGTCCGCGCCGGAAAGAGAGCGCCGTTGTCTGGTTCCGCGATGGCAGGACGCTGAGTCAGAAGCCATGTTTTCCACTCGGATCCGCTTGCCTCCCGGTGGTAGTACAGGAGGGCAGCGACTGAGGAGAGACAGAGATGAAAGGGGACATTGAGGCTTCCTCGGCGCCTTTATTGACTTTTTTTCTTTTTTCTTTTTGTTTTATCACGCTGTTCGACGTCCACGGGCTGTCGCGACGCGACGGCAGCTATCGCTAGTAGGCTCCCTACCCGACCCCATTGTCGGCTGGTTTCGCATTGCGGCGCCTGTACGCGTTCTGCCGGGACAATTTATTTTATTTTATTGTTTTCTGCGATGAAGTGTGGAGCTGTCTATGGAGCCGATCTCGTCAGGCCTGACAAATGATAGACGGGCATCGTGACTTATCCGGCTGCCTTCTTACGGGAAGAAGAAGAGGGCTCTTTTATCGTCATATTCGCGGCATATCTCCCTCGAGTTCGGTTATTTCGGCAACAAACCGAATAAAAGCTCATCCGAGCAGCAGAGCATTCTTCAGGCGAAATCCTTATGTTGTTGTTGCGCAAAAGGTGAGGCCAGAACGTGTCCACAAAAACCGAAGCCAAAATGTGTTTGGCGGTATTGGTCGTGACAACGCAGTTAATGAAAATTGAAACACAGGTAGGGATAACATGATTGGTTATAATGAATTAGTGATAAGGAAGTTCGTGGTAGGAAAGTCAGAGATAAGAAAATTCGTTATAAGGAAGTATTCGCATTTCTTCAATGCCTGTTACCGCAGTGATTTCAGAGTTTTTTTGCAACCTTCTGGCAGCTCTTAAAAGAGCACAGATATTAGCTCAAACTGCGCTAGTGCGTTGGAAAGTCAGCAAGGATGCTGATTTTAGTCCATTTCTTGGCGTGCTTATCTGTCGTCTAGTATTATCCATTATTTGCTTCCTCATAATCGTTCGTAGCTTCCGAATCAGTAGCGGCGCAGATTGTCCGAATAGATACTACTCGTTTGTATCATTTTGGGTTTTAAGAGTGGACAGGCTTTATTTTTCTGCGAATTATAGGCGCACTGCTGCTCTGTCAAAGTTTTTTCGCTTGTATTTAACACAAGCTAGCACCAAACCAGTCGTTTTAATTAAACAGGGTCTTGCTGCACACGCTTGCGACACAGATTAAAATAGCCTTTTGGTCCCACAGGAAAATGTTCATTGTCATCTTTGGAACGAACAAAACACGGTGCAATTTTTTAGCGTATTAAGAGCTACTCGTGCGTGGTGCAGAGAGCGAAGCAAATATTTGGTGCCTTTCGTTATGTCCTTTTTAACGTATATCGCGTAATATTGGTTGGGTATAGCTTTTTCGGGTGCGCGTTGTTCCTTTTTTCTTTTTTATTCGGAAAGACACGTGCTCTTTTCTTTTTTTTTTTATTTTGCCACCAGTAGTTTTGCAACGGTCGATGAAAAGGATTTGAATTGCTTTCCTCGGAAAATTATTCTTATAAAAATGTTCCCTCTCTTATACATTGCTCTGACCCACCCTCGCACTCAGAGAACTCTGCGTTTTCCCTGGCACTGTACCTGCCGTAAGTGAACTTCGGCCCCCTTTTGGTTATCGCAGGCATTATAGAGTTCGTAATCGCACCAACGGTGCCAGTGCGTCGAAAGTGAGCCACTTAACCAAGCTGTATAAAGCCCAGCACCATCAAGTTCTCAGTCTTCTGCGCATTTGTATGCTTGTGCGTAACAGCCATCCGTTATCCCTCCTCATTCGGCATTCACGATTCGTATCCCCCCCCCCCCCCCCCCCCCCATCCCTTTTCACACACCCCACGTCCACGTTAGTTTCTTATTCTTTTTTTTTTCTTGTGCGCACTCGGAAAATCAATAATTAGTTCAATTTCTTTTTTGTTCGTTAACGGCAACTTTTAACTTTCTCGTCGATTGCACACCGCTTCCAATTCGGCTGAGCGGACGACACCCATTATTAATAGCGCAGCCCGCCTCTTCCAATAATAAATTCCGCACGAATTCGCCATTGGGGATTGTTCGTGCGTGTGCTTAGCTGTAGCTTCTTGTGGTCGCCACGCAGGAACGGCTTCGTTTCTGTGAAGCCGACCGTGTTAAGCATTCACCCGTCGTGCGGCGAATTTGGTCGTCAATGGGCGCTCGTAGTCGTGACCTGGTTTCAACTTTTCCAATATTCGGCGGTCGGAGAGGAGACGAGACGAAGGCAAGGGCGGCGAGGAAGGGCGAAAGGCCCGCTTCATCGTTTTTATTTTTTTTATTATTATTTTTTTTTTTCGCCCGATCATAGCTGTTCGGTTTCTTGGCGTCCCTTTCACTCTTCGCTCGGCGTATTGACATCACCCACCAGTTATGCATTTATATGTATTTTTTTTTTTCGTGCCTTAACTGAAAGGAGGTCAGGGTTGTTTTGGAAAGTGGACGACGTGCCGCTGTGTCGCTGCCAAAAATGTACACCTTTCGCGAGGACACGATGGAAACAGCTAAGCACCACTTCGCGAAAGGTTTCATTTTCGACCCGCGTTGTTGCGGGCCTGTATAATTCAGCGCTGACCGTGTGTCACCCTAGTTTCTGACGTCATTCCCTGATGGTCACCGGGGCGGGGAGAGGAAGGGCGAGGTATTCTCCCTCGTTCTCTTCCCCATCACCTTCTCGCCTGAAGGGAAGGAGCGTTTTGCTCGATGCGGCCATAACTATATGTCTAACCGTGGGTCATTGTCGTAAAGTGCTTTGTAGTTTTTGCAGTGCCAGCATTTGCCGCACGCCGCGGAACCAGGTTAAAATTGAGTGGTGCAATAATGTCCGTGCGTTGGGCTGATTGCTTGAGTAATTTGTTCTTTCTTCTACAGCCGTTACGTCACCCTGAAAGCCTGCATTGTCGTTATTGCATTAGTGGTAATAGGTCTGCGCGGACAGGTTTCTCAGTGCCGTCGTCTGTCAGGGGTCACACGATCGTGTTTTGACCATCTCTGTACAGCGTCGCTACGTTGGTTTGTTGGCTTTAGTAACCGATTCAGGTGGGGGCTACATCTTTAAATAACCGGGAGTAGGATAGAATATCGGGAACATTGTTTTTTTTTTATATATATATATATACAGTACATGGAAATTTGGAAATCCCGCGTTGCCATACCTGACTGATCGCTTAACTTCAGCTGTGAGCCTTTCACAGTTGGCTTTTTTTTTTCTTCTTCTTTCTTCTTTCTTCTTTCTTCTTCTTCTTCTTTTTCTTCTTCTTCTTCTTCTTCTCCTCATGCAGTTGAGTGCCCACTGCATGGCGATTGGATAGACACGGCGCTTTACGTTTTGAAAAGTGCGGATCGTGATTTCTGTATTATTATTTAACTGTGGTTGCAATTGCGAACACAATTTGGCGCTGCTGTCGGTAAAACATCAGTTTCGTTCCCCCGCGCTTACCAATCGTACTCCGACGTTTATACCTTCAGTAATATTCTGAGCCGTAGTTTGTATTGTTTCGCTCACTTGCAAAGTTCGCTGGAACTGCGAAAAGCATGGAGAAACGGACCGTAAACTCCCGGAAGCGTCTGCAGCTCGTCAAAGCGATCGAAGAAACGTGTGTGAAAGCCGCTCCGCGTCTGGTTGCCACGGCCTGGGCGCGAACTTTTTTTGGCCGCTTGCCGCAGTATTGTTTCCTTTTTACATTTAGCGGGGCTGCGGTAATGCTGCTCAGTCGCTAGGCTTGGCCTGGCTTTCTGATCCTATCACGAGGTGGCGCTGGTCTTCGTAGTGGCGGCTGTTTCACCGTTTCTGCCATCGTCTTACGATGGAGCTGCCGACGGTTTTTATTGCGGTGTCTTTTCTTGCTGTTACGCGGATGTCGACATATTTCGCGCCCTTGCCTCTTTCCGTTCTTGATCGTCTCAGTGCAGTTGCAGACGTCGGCCGTGCGCGCTTCGCTACACATACCAGCGTATGGGAGAGCGCTCGTTGCGAGCGCTGGTGGCGTCGTGACGTCGTCGTTAGAAGGGGGGGGGGGGGGGGAGTGCTTTGTTCGCCGCCTCCTGCTTGCGCGAGTGCGCGCTTTTTGGGCGCGATTCTGCGCGCCCTCTTGGTCTTGAAACGGAAGCAAGCCGTCAAGGTGACGACGGCTCGCCGAGATGAGCGAGAAGTGAGGAAAGAAAGGGGGAAAAAAAGAACGCCAAAAACTGCGTGAACGGAATTGTTGCTCGCTGCGGTCGGCTGTCTGTTTCGGGCGCCCTGTGTAGCGGTGTGGGGGCGCGCGTCGTCTGCTAGCAGCGGCGCGTCGAGCGTCGTCTGCTCCTTCGCTTGGCAGCCTGCGCGGAGCGCGAGCGTCGTCTGCTCCTGCTGCATTCTCGTCTGCTAGGACTGTCATCCGGCAGCGGTGCTACGCCGTCCTAGTTTGCGGGGTGTTTTCCGTGAGCTTCGTCTTCGCCGTCGTCTACTACATGTGCTTATTAGAAGTTCGTCGTTTAAATTGAGGAGTTGTAGGTTTCTAAGAAGTGTTTCTCATTTTTTCTTCTTTTACTCTTTGCTCCATTCGTCTGCGGTGAGCATCATCCTGTTCCGTGATGTTCGTGCGCGGATGAAGCCTTCTGCTCTGCGTGTCACCCGTGCGTTTGTCGAGATGGGGGTGGAGTAGTTCGCACTCGTTCGTGTGTTCGTGCTTCTGCTCCGTTCTCGCAACGTGTCTGTAATTTGTGAGACGGAAAGAAACCCGCCGGCACCATTTCCAAGGTTGTGTTCAAGAGCTCCGCCTCGGCGCCCATGACCTGCATGCTGGTGGAGCTGCAGGCGCCTCGTCCAGAACTGCCAACCTTTACCAACGGCAAGTTTTGGTTCTTGCGTCTTTTCGCTCTTCCTTCTATAGAGTGCTATGCAGAAGTATAATAATTCATGAAAAGGAAAAAAGAATCTGTCGCGTTTGTAAAACCGCCCGGATATTGTATATCCCGCAGAAACGGCAAAAAAAAAAACAAAAAAAACGGACGTTTTTGTGAACAAAGAGCGCAGTGACGTTTCGGCCGTGAGACCGGTCTTTGACCGTGCTGCCGGAACGTCTCTCAACTGCTTCGTAAAAACGGCTGAACCTTTGCATATATCGCTGACCAAACCCAGTACGAGAAGCACAAGCGCGCGCGCACGCAGTAAAATCGATAGCAACGACAATTGAAGAAAAAACGGAGGTCATAAGCTTCTGTAAAGCAGACGCTGTAGCGCCTGTGACAGCGCCTTTTCATTGGACGAATTTTTGGTACTGGCGCAGAGTTGTTGCCAAAGTGTTAACGTTTTTGGTTTGGTTTGTTTTGGTTTTGGGGCGAAAGGTACGCGCAGTTACTGTCTCACTTCTGTGGCGACGCCTACGATACAGTGTTGAACGGCATACGATTGGAAGTACAGGTATGGTCAAAAGTTCCCAGGACACAGTGTCTGCTTTCAAGCAGTATGTGGTTGGCCAGTTACGACACACCCGAAGTTCGAAATCTCTGTACAACGTAGAAGTGTCGATATCGCCTCTCGAAGCACTGTTGGGTCATCACAAGTACCTGGATAGGCAACTGAAAAGCCGACCGCGTGGCCTGGACACTTTCGACCACCCTTGTAATAGTCGTTCTGTTCAAATGCCTGTCGCAAACTGGCCTCCAACTATCCTAAACAGATCGATGCCAGTTAGGAAGCGAAAAACGGCAGGATGGCGTCGGTTTAATACAGCAGAAGTATCGTCCAGCGCATGCGTGGTCACGAGAATGGAAGCTGCGGCCCGACCGACACACTGCCTGGCTTCGTTGTCGATCAAAACGTGCAACCGCCTCATCACTGATTGTTAAAGCGGGTCGAACCGGCGACCTTGGAATCCGAATGTTGCTGCGATTGGGCTTCTCTCTTTTTTCTTTAACACAGTGCTATTGACCGCGGAGGCGGCGTAAGGACTCGGGGGCCGCCTCCGAGGTGATGCGGTTGATCAAATTTGCCGTGCCTGTTGCGTTACGAAACTCCAGGAGCGTAATGACGGCGCGCGTCGGAGAACTCGAGCGCGACACGCTTTTCGGATCCAGATGCGATTTTCGTCGAAGTGCTAGAAGGGGTGCAGTCAGCGGCGAGAGATCTGTCCACATCGTATTCACCTCCTCCTTTTATCGTTCGTTCATTATTTCCTGCCCTCGTTCATCCATTTCAGCTCTTTTAACGTTACTCCGGGCGGCTGCTTTTAAAATCGTTTTCTGAGCAAAACTTCCGCCTTGTGGGCTGACGCGTCATTTTCGCTCCGCTTCTGGATTGCGCGCCGATTATGCAAGCTCTTCGGGCGGGCGCGTTGTAGTGCGGCTGCGGCGTAGATTGCTCTGGGCAGGCTTCGGCGAGAACCGCGCCGCCGGTGCCGACCCACTAAACAAACGGCGTGTGGGGTCCGCGCTCTTCCGAGTTTAATATCGCGCGCTCGATTACGGCATAGACGTACTCGGCGCTGTACACTGCGGGGCTGCCGTTCGGACGAGTGGGTTTCGAATAAGCGCGCGCTATATTTGGCTTCGTTCGCTTCCTGATGCACCGTTCGCGAGTTCCCACCGCGGTTAATTATCCCTGGCCGCGATTATTTCGCCTACTGGGGCTGCCCCAATCATTGCGCTGGAATGGCGAGCACTCCTCGCGATGGGCTGCTTTCTTCCGAGTGATTTTACTTCGATCCAGAATAGAAAAGCACTCACTACCTGCTATGCTGTTTCTCTTCTGCGTTTTATGTCAGGATGTGCCATACCAGTTAGCCCGAGTCTTGTGTACGTCCTATAGGTGGGCAACTCTGAGAATGACCACGTTTGTACTGTTTGTACAGCACAGAACTCCGTCCTGGTTTTGTTATCGGTATAAATTGATTATTTGGCTGTTTCTTCCAGCGTTGATATTTTTTCCCGCGGCAGAAGACGCATTAATCGAGTGAAATATGCCGAGAACTTTGACTGCAATTCAGTTATATTACGATTGCGGGATTTGCGCAAACTTTTTGTGGCATATAGACCTGGTGCGCTGCGGTTCCAGCTGGACGTGTGGTGCCGTCTGGGAGCCTCCTCGTCAAGGGGTGGAGGTTTATTAGTGTGTGTGTGTGTGTGTGTGTGTGTGTGTGTGTGTGTGTGTGCGCGCGCGCGCGCGTGTGGCGCATTGCGACTACAGCATTGAACCGGTGCAAGGTGCACAACACTGAAAAAAAAAAAAATATTTGCTACAAAATACCTACATTTTCTGGCAGCTGACCTGGCAGAAATTTTCTTTTCTGTTACCCTTCGTTTTCAAATTTCTTTTCTAATTTCACAGGTTTCTTTGTTGAGCTTACAGAGCGTAAATATATCGTATTATTTCGCATGTTTCTCTGCCTGTAAAAAAAAATAATAATAAATAAGTTGCATAAAGCTCCACTTTCTGTCAATGAACGGCAGGCGAAAGCCTATACTAACTGCCTGTTGGCGCTTGCTTCGCCATCGAAACGGCGACTGGAACGATGTCATGCATAACAAACACACCTATGTATTAGGAAGCCATTATCCCTTCTCTTTTGGCCAACTATATGCTCATAGTCACCAATAGCGGACCTCAGTGTGGTGACACTAGTTTATATATATATATTAATAATAATAATTGTTACGCCGCCGTTCTTGGACCGCATTTCGGGGGTGCCACACCATTTCCCTTCCAATTTAGCGTTCGCCTACTATGCGAGTAAGAATCAGTTTGCGGTAGGAAATTTAGCAGACGGTATGTTTATGTACGTACCTCCAATTGTTTGCCTTCCAACCCTGGTTTCGGCCTTAAAACAGAATGTTTTTTTTTTTTTTTTTTTTTTTTTTTTTCGTGAACGTATTTCAGTCAATGACGTGTAACAGATATTCTCCGTCGGGAACTGAAATTTTCTGTAAAATATAAAAAAAAAACGGTAATATTCCACACACATGCACACGGCGGCAGTCAAGGCAGGAAGATAAAAGGCCGGGCGTATGGGGAGGCTCATCCTACAGGTCCCACGGTAATTGCGCAGCATCCGCTACGTATTTCGACACGGGCCCGCCGTATATACTTCATCCACCAGACCAGACACTGTCACGCGCTCTCCCGCCACGCGCTCTCCCGCCACCCCCGCGCAGCCATACATTGCGTTCGGTTTCGGGGACCTTCTCAGAGTAGTGTGTGCGTGTGAAAGACGGCCTCGCTTCCGCGGCAGCCGCAAAAATCCGTACAGTTTGTATATGTTGTTTCTAGCGACTCCCGCGTGTGTGTGCGGCCAGTCTCGGGGGACCGACGTTGCGCGTCGCACTCCTGATGGACGGTCCCTCTTTTCGTTTCGTCGTCGGCGCCTCGGGCGCTTCGGCTAACAGCTTCCTCTGTCGCTATTTCCCCACTCCGTCGCTGCGACAGCAAGGTTGCCTAGCCGTGCTATTATAACTAATGGTGCGGCGCGCGCATGTGTGGTTGGACCCGTAGTCAGCTCGCGGCCCCTGTAGCCGGAATGACTGCACGATAGCCTGCAAGAAATGCTTGCCTCTTCTACTTGCGCGTTCATTCTATGCGCCAGTAATACCGTGCAGCGTAGTCCAGGCTGGCGTATTCCGAAACAAAGCGGACCGCGTCGTCTGCTAACCCTGAATGTGGATGCAGACGACGTTGTGTATAACAGATGTACCGCGGATTCAGTTCGTGTTTGTAAAAGAAAGGTTTTGCAGACACGCCGTTGAAAGCCTTATCGGTTATGGGTTGTGCGCAATGCAGTTATCGCAGCGCCAGGGAATCGCTTGTAGCTTCGCACAACGATGCATGCTTCTTACGTCAGTCTGCTCCGAAAGGCGGTCGTTTGGTTCTCCCCTCGGGACCTGTCGTCTGCTGTTATGCTAACGCCGCGCGCAGACGACGCGATTTATACGCGTTGCTTGGGCGGCTCTTGTGCGCTGACTGGTTCGATGACAAGCTGTGCGTGGAGGTTGGCGCGAGCCGTTCGAGCCGGCCCATTTTTTTCTTCAGTATTTGGGCTCGGGAGTGTGGAGCGGTATTTTGCTGCCTTCGTTGATATATGTATGTTCGCCCTGCGTTTAGTCGGAAGAACGCGGTTAATCGTGGTTCAAGAAAATGGCTGGCTAGGCAGGGTCTGCCTTTAGGTGGGTTCTTCACGGAGTGCGCCTCTTTTTGTTGGCGCCGAACGTTAGTATTCAATAGTTATTAGCCGTTAGATAGTAGCATCATTGTTTACCTATGTATAATGACGTTTTCTGCTCTGAATGAACGAATGTCTGAAGTTCTGTACATTGTTGTGGCTTCTGTGTAGCGAAGTGAGTTGAAGCGCAGAAACATTGTGCTCACCTAAACGGTTAACATTGGTTTCGCACTTTCCGTGGATTGCAGATGAGATAAGTGTGTGCTGCTGCCCCCCCCCCCCCCCCCCCCCCCCCCCACCCTTCTCCTTCATAGTTTCGGGAATTAACGGCGTTCTCTAGAGGAGAATGAGACGAAGTGTATGGAAGCGCTATTTTTTTTTTTTTTTTCGTTGATAACGCACAAGGTCCTCGGGGCATTTCATATCTGCAGAGACAGTTCGTCGAGCGGAAACTCTGTCGACGTGTTCGAGGCTCGTCGGATATAGGTATCGCAAGTTGGAACTATTCTTAATGGGCCCCGACTTCCCTCACTTCTACCTCCTCCGATCAGAGACATCAGTGAACCGGTCTCTTTCTTTCTTTCGTTCTTTCTTTCGTTCTTTCTTTCTTTCTTTCTTTCTTTCTTTCTTTCCACTTTCACTCCCACCCTCCTCCCTTCCCTTACGCCGGTTGAGGTGTCCACAGAAAACAAGTGCGACAGTTACCGCACATTTCCCTTCCTATAAATCAATCAATCAATCCATCTAGAGCACCGCAATCAATCGGTTCCAATACCTGCTCAGAGTATCACAGCTGCTCAGTCGGACGGTCGTTGACTAATTCACTCTGTCATTAGCTCAGCCGCTATCTGCGCGGTTCGGTTCCTCTCATTTACGCAGCACCTGTCATTTTCTTTCACTTGGTAACTTTTTTTGTTCCCTTAGCCATTGTCCGTCACTCGGTCCCCCGCGCAGGGACTAACTTTAACTAGTGCCCCGTTAGTCCTGCTGCACTTGCGCTTAATCGTACATCTAGTACACCGGGCAGTTAGCGAGACAAATTGCTTCGCGGCCTGGTTTTCAGCTTCCTTTTTTCTTTTCTTTTTTTATTCTCGCATTTAGAAGAATAGTACTGCGGGCCATTTTGTCGGCGTAATGGCCGAGAATCGCATGCGGACGAGGCGTTCGTTCTGGCCTGTATAATGGCTTTGCTTCTGTTCGCACGGACCGGTTTCGGGCGGTTTCTTTTGTTCTGCGGTCTGCAGCGGCGCCGACGACACAGTGAACCGATCTCCCGGGCGAACTCTGCTGTGTGTGCTCAAGAAAAAAAAAAACACAAATAGAGCGAAAAATGTCATTTAAATAACAGTATAGTCTTCCGCTTCCTCGTAATTGCCCCGTGCCTGAATTTAACCTACCTCGTCGACTTCTCCGCGTGACGTTGTCTCGGAAGAAACCTGCCTTCAATCCGCCGATCTATATACCCTTTGCGCGAGATCGCCAGTATTAAGCAAAATGCCACTTTTTTTTTTTCTCTCAATTTTATTGGCCCCGCGTTATTTCCCCCAAGGAAAGCATTGACGAGAACATCATACGTCATACAGTCTAATGCAAAATTCATCAGCGCCCTTTTTTTTTTTTTTTTTTTCCACTTGAGGAGTACGTGTGCCGGTGTAGGTATAGGCCCTAGTCCCTCCTCAGCCCTGTTCTGTAGAGATACCGTCGAGGGAAGGAAAATGAAAATTATTTGCGACAGCTAGGCCGCCGGTTTTCAGATGACAAAAGCTAAGATTGGAGTCGAACCTCGCACCTTTCGTATCTATTCTGTCGCATCCATGTGAGGCCTTCCGACGCCAACGTACGCGCGGAGCCGTTGCTGGGGCCGCAGCGTTGATTAAGCGGAACAGTCTCATTCGCTTCGGTGACTGCAATGTGTCCGGAATTGAATTCGATGTTGTTGATTAATTAAAACTTCCTGCTGGACGAGTTGGTAGTTCATCTTGATGTAGGGATTTTTTAGCGCAAACAAAGACAGATAAGAAAGGCGAGATGTACACATACACACGTGTGTACGTCTCGCCTTTCTTGTCTTTGTCTTTGTTTGCGCTAAAAAAACCCTACATCGATGTTGTTGGTTTGACGATCACTCCTAAGCGGCATATTGTTGTCGATCTCGTGTAATTTTATAATTGTGGCTGCTCGCGTGACGCTGCATTTTCATTCCCGAAACGCCGTTGGCATACGGATTGGCCTTGCGAGCGCGGTTGCTCACGGAGTTGCCTGCCCGCCGGGGTTCACTATACGTTACCTACCCTCCTCCCGCCCCAACCCTCCTCGGCTCATTTCCCTAATAAGGTGGCCGACGCGACGGAGTGGAAACGGCGCCGATAAGGTAGTTAGGGTGGAGAGGAGCTCGCGAGATGGCGGCGTTGCGGCGCTTTTGTCAATTAGCCTAATTAGTGGTCCTCGGGCCGGCTGCTTTGCGAGATTTGGTCGGACGGGCCGGCGGAGTCGCGCGGGCGTGCTCCTCTCTTTTGACATCCCGCCTGGACACGCCCTTACTGCGCATCTCCGTGTGGAAAGAGTGGACCGATTTCAATTGTACACTGAGTGATATGTCGACGTGCCTCTATTAGAGCGCGGTAGATGTGCCTTCAAAGAGTGGGCACGAGGGCCTCCATTTCGCGACAGCCATAGTGAACGCGTCTTTGCTTTAGTAGAATGGAAAGCTGGGTGAGTTGGTATACCTTCACTTTGGGTGAAAAAACAGCGCGGAGGGACGAAAGACACAAATCTCTCGTGTCTTACGTCCCTTCGCGCTGTT
This sequence comes from Amblyomma maculatum, assembly GCF_055883805.1. NCBI lineage: Eukaryota > Metazoa > Arthropoda > Arachnida > Ixodida > Ixodidae > Amblyomma > Amblyomma maculatum. The sequence goes on along the minus strand of NC_139352.1, from coordinate 73,007,707 downwards.
TTTTTAAACCCAAAATGAGCGCCTTTGCTTGACTTGCCTTTGCGGACAGATGTCAGCTTGTATGGTGTTTCGGTGCTGTTAGCTTTCGCTTCCTTAGCCCCGCTTATATTTGGCTCGCGAAATTGTCGCCGACTCTTTTCCTCTAGTGTAGCTGAACAAATGTGCGTGCTACTAGCATGCAACCGTTCTTCGCAGTAGGTGCGTATAGTACTCCTCTTGGCGTTAAATTTACTAATTATCGATCAAATAGTTGTTTCAGGGGATGTCCCGAGTGCTGAAGAGATAGGAAAAGAAAGCGTGATCATTCACTTGTTTGTTGAGCGCAGCCTACTTACCAGGGAATTCCCCAGTACGGCACGAAAGCAGCATTTTTTTTTTTTATCGATGTTGGTCTTTCGCGCTGATTTCATTTTTTTTTTTTTTTAGAAAAGCCAAGTACCACCGAATTAGTTCATCTGTGCTACTTGACCGTTACCGTTGTAGTTGAATGAACTCGCGCTAGAACTGCCGAGCACTTTTCCCCTTGTGGGGAAAATATCGAAGAGAGCGCCGAGCAGTCTCGCGTTCTTTGACAGACGAAGCTTTCAGCGCATCTTCGCGTGCTTGCCGTTGACTCAGCTGCTTGTCTGCTGCCCCCGTGCCGTCGTTTCGAGTCCGTGTGTCGAGCCTTCGCGCCGCACGGGGCTGATGAACCTGGGCGACGTTCCGGGAACCATTGTCTCCGGAGCTCCCGCTGACGCGCGCGGCCATTCCTTTTGTGCGCTGACGACTGTTTTTGCCGCGTGCTGCGGACGAGTTGTTCGCGTGACGGATGGCTTGTCGTCGTCGCAGCCTCTCTCTCTCTCTCTCTCTCTCTCTCTCTCTCTCTCTCTCTCTCTCTCTCTCTCTCTCTCTCTCTCTCTCTCTCTCTCTCTCTCTCTCTCTCTCTATGCAGCCGTTTTAAGTGTGACGGCGACGATGTGTTCCCGCACTGCCGCTCGAACGACTTGTCCCACTGCCCGACTGCTGTGAACTGTTTTCCGAACAGTCGTTGTTCTCTGTTCAGTGTTTGGGTGGTGTGTGGGAAAACAGTGACGTGATTCGATGCACCGGAGCTATTTCTGTTTGGGGTGACGCATGACGCGGCACGGCGTATAGGATGAATGGATAGATAGATGGACGGCGCTGTGCACACTGACAAATTATATTGGGTAGATGGGTTCTATAGCGTTCGCATTGTGTTGCATCTGAATTCCCTTGCTCATTGCACTTCTGTCCTGGTCCTGGCATGGGCCGATATTAACTTGGAAAGGATATTTAACGCCATTTTTTTTCCTTTTGTACTGTTCTAATAACGGGATCGCGGTTGACGTCTCCCCCCAGTTATTTTCCGGCGTCTGTGCGTCCCCTGTTCGTTCACTCGTCAGAGTCGGGGCATCGTATTTGAGTCGTTCGAGTAAGGGTAAGGGAAGTGCTAACGCTGACTTATTTGCCAGGACGATGGCGTTTGCTGCTGATTGATGTACCCGAGTGCCATAGCATTTCGCATTGTTTTGTGCATCCTTTTTCTCAGGTCCACTATTTCTCGCCTTGTTTTCTTCTTTAATGGGCCGAAGTCGACGTCGTTCTCTGTGCGGCGGTGGCATATTTTGCGCGGCCTTCACATTGTTATGACTACGCTCGCAGCTCAAAAACTGAGCGCAAACAATAGCGTTTTTTTTTTTTTTCCATCTTGTTTTCATTTGGTCTCTCGCCTATGGGAGAAAAGAGGGAGCGTTTCAAAGTGAAGCGCTCAATGTGGCGTATACGTTCCACTACATATACAGTGCTCTCTCCCGTCCCTTTTTTCCGTTATTCTCTGGGCCAGACAACAGATTTAGACAAACAAAAACCAACAGTAGCGGCACCGGAAAGGGTTTGTGTGCGCAGCACATTGTTGACAACCGAGCACGAGGAGACACTGAGACGGAAGCAGCGCGCTTGGAGACAGCGACGCGGACCTGTCTAAGTCCCAAAACAGTATATTTTCACACAGTATAACAAAACAGTATAATACTCGTAGAGGCCTTCTCTGAAGTTACTCGGAATATGCAGCGGAGGAGCAGAGGCTCGGTTAACGTGCGTATTCTGTAGAATGTGGAAAGGTTAAAGGTAGAATATGCGTGTAGTGCGTACAGTCACTTATGCAAATACAACGTCGGCCAAAAAAAAGAGAAGGAAAGAAAGAAAACCACGCATTTGCAGCTTTGCTTGTTACGCCAGATGCGAATAGTTCCTTGTTGTTTTTTGTTTTTTTTTTTTTTTTTTTTTTTTTTTCATTTGTATTTTACGGGGATCTCTTCGGTGAGGAGAGCGCGGAGTTAGCACATCAGGTTTGACCGTCACGGTGCCGTTGGTTTTCGTGCGCCGCATTTTTCCCGGTGACGTGTCATGACAAACAGTGGAATTCTCTGTCAGAGAATAACAAAAAAGACGCCACGGTGGCTTATTTTCCATTTCTAAAGTTCGTATGACAAGGAACATGTTGCTCTGACCAAATTCCTTGTGTGTGTGTGTGTGTGTGTGTGTGTGTGTGTGTGTGTGTGTGTGTGTGTGTGTGTGTGTGTGTGTGTGTGTGTGTGTGTGTGTGTGTGTGTGTGTGTGTGTGTGTGTGTGTGTGTGTGTGTGTGTGTGTGTGTGTGTGTGTGTGTGTGTGTGTGTGTGTGTGTGTGTGTGTGTGTGTGTTCTTCCCACGGAGCGACGCTTGTCATGATTAAGAAACACTGCAAAATCACATTTCGCTTTTATAAAGGCAGAAGGGAAACGGTGATGCGGAGATGGAAAGAAAAGAAAAAACGTGTCGGAGTGAAAAGAAAAGCTCGAATGAAGGGCCACTCCCCCGCGTTGCATTTATATTTTACCGAGGCGGGACCGGCGGCAAGTATACTATCTTCGTCGGGGCCTCGGCGAATTGGACCCAGGGTTTACAGCGCCGCATCACTAATGCGCTTTTTTTTCCCCCATTCCCTCGCACATCCGGACTGGCTTCGCAATTTAGTCTCTCGGCGAGGACATCGGCGGCAGGACTAGCAACCCAAACGCGTAGCGCTATAAAGAAGCCCGAGAGTGAAAAAAAAAAAAATTTCGACTCCCGTACGCTGCGGACTATAATCCGCGGGCTATGTTTTCTTTCTTTCTTTTTTTCTTTTTTTTTTCCGAAATAGCCGTTTGCGAAACCTCGTGGCTGACATACTTTGCATTATCGGGATGATTATTACAGTTACACCTGTGCGTGCTTCTGTAGACAGCGTGCTATATCGCCGGCCTTAGGACAAAGGGATTGCAACAGGGGTGTGTCGACGTAGAAACATATGCTATCCAAAAAGTACATCGAGCATTGTCGATTTGCAGTGTCGAATGCTACTCAGAGACCTCATAAAAAGGCCGGCAACCGTTTCTTTTTTCTTTTTCACTAATCGGCTTTAACGCAAATTATAGTGGGGCCTTCAGGCAGTTTGTACTTTGTGTCGATACTAGTGTCGCCATTAAATTCACTGCCAAAAAAAGGAGTCAGTCCCGCCAATCCTTCTTTTGATAAAACGCTTCGTGACGTCATCACCAAAAATAAGCACTAACACATTATCAGTTTTCGTGACGTCATTGCCAAAAATATGCATTAACACGTTGGCGGTTTTCCCCTCACGCTGCTCTTTAGTTGATCTCAATGGCGATATTTGAGGGAACAAGTTTTTTAGCGCTGCCGTCACAGTGAACATTAGCAACTGAGATAGGATAAAAAAAATGAGGTTAAAAATTTATCTCCGTTGAACCGATGATACTGCGAAAGCACGGTAAGCTGCAGTTCCAGATGTACATATGGCGCCATCTGGGAGTCTCCGCGTCAGGTGGCGCAGGTGTAACCGTGGCCTCTGCGATCGAGCTCTGGCCGAACGGCGCGCTTGATTTTCACGGATTTGTGCTCCATCTGGGAGCCGTCGCGTTAAATGGGATCTGTTTAACTCTGCTTAAACCTGGCTATAACGCTGGTTAAAACGCTCGGCTGTACTGAACTCAGGTACCCTGGCTCGAACCCGACTATTCGAATCCGCTCCATTTTTTTTATTTTGTGTGTGTGTGTGTGTGTGTGTGTGTGTGTGTGTGTGTGTGTGTGTGTGTGTGTGTGTGTGTGTGTGTGTGTGTGTGTGTGTGTGTGTGTGTGTGTGCGCGTGTGTGTGCGCGTGTGTGTGCGCGTGTGTGTGCGCGCGTGTGTGTGCGCGCGTGTGTGTGTGTGTGTGTGTGTGTGTGTGTGTGTGTGTGTGTGTGTGTGTGTGTGTGTGTGTGTGTGTGTGTGTGTGTGTGTGTGTGTGTGTGTGTGTGTGTGTGTAAAGCCAATACAAGGTGTCATGGTTAGTCACTCTAGTCTTCTCTCTCTTAGCTGGCGAACTTGAAGAGCCCTATCGATGAGACTCGCGCTTTGGAGTCGCTGTACTGGACTTTTTGAATCGCCCTGTGTGGCCGCGTTGCTATGACGTCACGAAGCAGCTTAGCCAATCACATCGACGGTACAAACAACACCGTTCGGTGGTGGTGGTGAGCTTATTAGTGTTTTCGCACCAATAACTCAGTTGCGTTTTGCAGACAAACGCGTGGTCCAGTGTTGACGCGTGACCCAGTGCCGTGATCGTCCTGCGAGTTCGTTTTTTGTTTTCCTCAAGTTTGTCGCGGCGGGGTGTGAGCCAGAAATTGCGGTATACGGGAACAGCTCGCCAGAGTGCCCGGACCAGATTGCCTCGGGCGGCGGCCGAGGACGATGCTGTTAGCCCGTTTCCGCCGCCCAAGGGTAGTGCTTCTGTTTTCGCTTCACGAGCGGTCGCGCGAAAATGCACTCGTTCGCCTCTCTCTAATGCTCGCGGTATGTCTGCGGGTGGTGGGTTGCGGGGTCTTAGTCGAACCGCGCTCTGCCGCCGCTGGGGAGACGACGATGGCTAGCATTTTTCGTTTCCCTCTTTCCATAGCGCTCGCCCTGTTTCCTTTGGTCGTCTCTCTCTTTTCTGCTGTGGAGCGCGAAGTTTGCGGGATCGCAATCTAGGGTGTAGAAACTGGAAGGGCCGCAGGGCTGAGGGAAGGGTTAAAAGTACCCAGCCGAGTTCGCTTGATGAGGTTTTCTAATGAGGTGAGGACATTGCCTTTCCTTATTTTCCTGGCCCGAAATGTCCTTTTTTCCCGCACGCGAGGCTGCAGGGGCATGTGTGCCCGGGGGATTGGCCATGTGAGGACGGAATCGTATGCAGCGAAATGACGGCTCTTGCTTAAGGGGGCAGGGCGTGTTGGAGGAGTTCGGTGGTGCTACAGTCACAGCCGTGTTTTGGCTCGCAGTTTCGGTTTTAGCTGCACGATCACGTCCGGATGTGTTTCGTTTATTTAGCTAGAAGAAAAAGACGCCCTTAGGGTTTAACTATGGCGGCTTCAGTCCAGGAAACCGAAACTTCACCTGTCTGGCTCCGTATGAATTTTTTGCTATACTATGCGTTTGTTGCAAGTCACATACTATTCTTATAAGCTCTAAACATTGTTCTAAACGAGTATAATGTTTGGTATGACAGTAAGTGGGTTTAGACGCCGTGCTGGTGGTGTTCGTGCACGGACATCGGTGACGGCACACGGGCATCTAGCGTTCTCCCTGCGCGGAAAATGGGGCCGCGGCCGGGATTGGATCGCGCTTTTCTATCCAGAGGTAAATTTTAGTGCGAGAAGTTTCCAGTCTGGAAAAAAAAAAACAAAAAAAAAACATTCGAGACGAAGTTCGATAAGGGCATTACGTTAACAAGGCCACCCACCCTCTTCACCTTTTAGTTCTCACGTCTGAAGCGATCGACCGAACGCTGTGTAAATCACGAGTAAATACGTAAAGGCGTGTGCCTAATTCGCCTCTGTGGAAACATTCAGGGAGGCGACGTTCGAGCATATTCAGTGCACGCCGCCCGCGTCAGGAGTACGAGTCGGCGTGTCAAACCGTGCTCGTGTTTGTTCTGTGCCGCCAGCCACGCCGGGCGCTATTTTTGGGCCGGGAAAACAAGGACGCGCGGATCTATAGGACGCCTCGTCGCTCCCTTTCGGGAACTTGTTTCGTCGTCCGCTCTGGAAATTGGGATCTGTTTTGCAACGCCCACCCACGCGCGCGTGCGGAGACCTGCTGCACTGCGCTTCCCTGTGCAGACGTATTTTATCCCCCCCCCCCCCTTCCCTCGATTTCCCCCCGCTCTGTTCGTCCCACTTTTACTGCGTCTCCCTCCCAGGCACAGATTCCGTGTAATACACGCGCACAGTAGCGTCAACACGCGGTAGGTTAGGAAGGAATCGGGACGCGGCTCGTATATAAATGTTTTCTACCACCACCATCACGCCTGCGGAATACGTCTTTTCTTATTGTGCAGGCGCCAAATTGACCCCATCGAACAAAAAAAAGGAGGGTGGGGTGGGGGGCACTGCTTGTGAACGCTGCCCACTGGCCCTTCATGAGACATAATTAAAAAGTTGCCCGCAAATTTGCGTTGCCAATTGTTGCCAACGTCCTTTTTCAGGTGAAATAACGTGTTCGCGTAAGAACGAAGGGGCTGCTGAGTTCTTTACGACAGCTTCAAACAAGATGGCATTCATTTGAGTAAATTCGCGTGAAGGGTTGTCCATTCATTTCTGTAGTCACATTGTGTCGCGTGTGAACGCTATTTTCTTTTTCCTTTTTAGTGACCGCCACGTACGCCTGCCTTAAATGTTCAGTGGGCCCGCCCAGTGTTCGCGGACTGCAGCTGCAGTTATGTGCGCGCGAGTGCGGCACATCTATTGTTTCCTAGGTTTATTTTACTCTTCTCCCCTTTTCGCGCCATGCCCCGTCGCTAAGTGCCGAGCTTTATGCGATGGGTGGTCAGTCAAATACTGCGGGGCAGCTGACTTCAGGCTTTTAACCTCCTCAGTCAGCTTCCCTCATCCTCCAGCTGTTGCGTGGGTCTTGTCAAGCTGAATTCCCCCCCCCCCCCCCCCTTGTTTTTATTAAGCACCTTCATCCTGTTCTGGAACGTGTGCCCCCAAAGTGTATTTTTTTTTTTTTCTGCCGTCGTGTTATTTCTTTTTTTCGTGCAAGTTCATTGAGCAAGTTCGTTTAGCGCCCTATTATACGTGCGTGCACTCTGTGGTAATAAAATGGAGCTGTGGCTAGACAGTTTTGTGCTTACATTTTTTTTTTCTACATTAACGGGGCGAAACTTTTCTCATTGGTCCTTGGAATACTGAGTGGGAGTATTTGCGTCGTGTTGAAATTTTTTTTTTTTTTTCTGGAGAGGTTTCGTCCGCTCGTGCGCCGAATAATGACAGTATTGATAACATGGCCATGAAAACAAAAAAAAAAAAAAGAAAAAAAAAGTTGGCACAGCTATTCAAGGCTTATAGTGCCGCGAATCGCGTAATTTCAGGATCGTGCAGTGCGTCAAGCTTTTGTGTCGGCTCTTGCATGCATGATGTTCTGGGTTCGCATTGTGTTCTCGATTGAACTATAGCATGGGTAGGCGTATTGAATTATACGGAGAGCCGCGAAACGATATAAGGCTCAAGAACGTCATTATTCTAGGGAAATATAAAGCAGGCTTGAATTTCTCTGCCATTCCGAGGGCCACGTGAAAGGACCCCAGGCGGAGAAATTTAATGCTGCGTTATATTCTAGTGTATAATCGTATCTGGCTGTGTTGCCATAGCATATAGAAAATTGTTAAGATTGAATTTGCCAGTTTGCTTTCATGAGCGTAATGTTATATGCAGCATAAGGCTTCCAATTACTGGGAATATGCGGGCTGTTCTACGAATTTTCAGTCGTTTCTGTAAAAGCAGAGGCATACATGACGGGCTTAATTTTCAGTGCTTTTACAACGGAGCGTCGTGTCGTGTTCTCTCTCGTGTTTTATATCGCGGTCGACGATCTTTCGCCTTTGTCGTGGAAAAGAAGGCTCAGATCCAGATCATCCTACACCTAAGTGCTCCCAAGTGTACTTACCTCTGACCCTGCTTTTCGAAAAGTGATGAGTTCTGCCAGTTCAAAAAAAGAAAAATTGAAATTGTGAAAGTGTACAAGAGTGGATGTGACGTGATCTTCATTGTGTGACGAGTTTTCATATTGTATGAACTTTATATATATATATATATAGTGTGTGAGAAAGAGGGACAGAAGTTAGTTTACTTGGTTTATAGTTTTTTTACGTCCCAGAGCGACTCGGGCTATGAGAGACGTCGTAGTAGAGAGCACCGAAAATTTCGACCACCTGGGGTTCATTAACGTACACTGACATTGCACACAGCAATTTCGTGGTGCTCGTGCGCACGCAACGGTGTCATCTCTCTCGCTCTCTACCCCGGCGCGGTGGCTCAGTGGTTAGGGCGCTCGTAAGCTGTACCAAAGGCTGCGGGATCGAATCTCGGCGGCGCCGGCCGCTTTTCGATGGAGGCGAAAAGAAACAACTGCGCCACCGCGGCGGGGTAGAGAGAGAGAGAGAGAGAGAGATGACACCATTGCGTGTGCGCGAGCACCACGAACTTTTAATGGAGTGAAAAAACGTGTGCCATAATCGTCTACATTCCAAATATATATTATTCTTCGTTCCATTTTCGCGCTGCGCCGCCCGTTTCGGGCGGCGTTCTTATCTGCGTCGATCTTTGCGTGAGCCTGTCTTCTTCGCAAAATCGGCCATTGTTGTTGTTCTGCGAGGCTACTGTGCGCATGCCCTCGCGCGGTGTGCGCATTTAATGTTTTTTTTTTTTTTTTTTTTTTTTTCAATGCTCGCACAACAGTCGTCCATTGTTGGGAGCGTCGCGATATGGAAAGTCGTTATCGTGGACTGCCTCTGCGATCCATTCTCTCCTTGTGCTGCTGCCTGCCAGCAGCAGTGTGACGCGACCCCGCCGGTTGTCGGAGCGAGCTGCGAAACGAGGGCGCCACTGTACATGCAGGGACCCTCCTCCGAAGGAGTATAGGCTTCAGTTTGGGGCCTGGGAGCCGAAATGGGAAACATGGGCCGGGTAAACGAGCGTAGGCATGGCTTTGAGGCTCGGTGTACAGGACTGCGCTTGGTCACGCCGTGTTCTGGGCATTGCGGATATACGTACGGGCAGCAGTAGATGCAGACCTTTATCGTGGCGGAGACGCTAACGTATACATGTAAACTAGTTTGCCTGACGGCTTCTGCGCACGCGCAGTTTGCATAGGTGGGGCCGCTTCCCCAGCTGCGCCGGCGGTAAACGTCTACGTTACGTCTTGTCAAGATAAATCTCTCTGGTTTCACCGGACGCGAGGTGCGCACCTTTGCCAGTGCGCACCTTTGCCAGTGTGCAAGAGGCGTCCGGCAAACCCGTATACGTCTACGCTTGGACGTCTCACCTATGCTGAATCCTCTCTATTAGAAGGAACATGCCACGGGCATTCAGCTAATAGTCACAGCGCGAGTGTATATAGGGGTAAGCAAGAAAGCGAAAGTTAACAAAGGTTTGGTTTGGATTTGCGGCTTAACTTTTGAAGGTGACTCTAGATACGCCGTTATGGAGGGCTCCGGAATTTTGACCATTCTTTTTTTAACTTTGACTGACATCGCAGAGCACGCGGGCGCCTTTCTTTTCCCCTCCATCGAAAAGTGGCAGGGGTGGAAGTGCTGCTCCAGTTGCTCCATTCTGCTCTAAACCGCTTTCCCTGCTCCATCCTGCTCCAAAATGCAATATTGCTCCAAACTGGCTGTTTTGATGTTCTGTAGCAGAGTACAGGAACAATGTCATTGCGCCGGTGGCAAAGATATAACGCATGTTGCACTGGGCTTAATACAAATGAAATTTTTGCAAGGGAAGGAAGCATAGAGCATAATAAATCTTTGTTCGCAAGCAAATTTAGTATGAGGTCAAAATAGGTAAACTATGTGTTCAGTTATAAAGCGCACCAGCAAGCGTTACGTTTGCCTCTAAGTCTTTTCCAAGTTTTTGCTAAAGTTGGCCTGTGTTATATATACTTTCATGTTTTGGCCGTTTCTCTTGTCAGAGATGACTGGGAGGTTGGAAAGGCATTGAACTTGCATAAAAAGTAATCAGATAGTAGGTTTTATATTTCATAAAAAGAAAACTGCAATTATCAAAGGTGTTTTACCTTAGAAACGTGCTCCAAAACATAATTCAAATGCTCCAAAACTCTCGTTTCTTTGCTCCAAAATGGCTTTACTACTGCTCCCAAAGCAGCTGTAAAATGCTCCAGCCTGCTTCCACCCCTGCGATAGTAAACATAATAGCGGCACTTAATGAACAATTGAGTGCAACGTACCGTATGTATTCGCGATATACTTGTAAAGCGTAGAGGCACACTGCTCTCTAAGTAGCTTATTTGGACAAATGCATGGGGACAGCTTTCCCAGGCTACAGACTGAACGGTGTCCTGGCGGGCCTAACAATTTTGCATTGAACGAAGCTGTCGATGATTGTAGAAGACACCGAGGTACGCGTGCGGCACACGCCTTCACTGCTACGTGATCCACAGGGCAATGCGAGAGGCGGGGTTGGTACTGCTAGCGTGTCGCGGCAAATTTCCTGCCTCGTTAACCCCTGCGCATGTGTGTGTTTCGGCGAAGCCGCTGGCAGTGATTGTCCCGCACTTAGCGCCTTGCACCTCCTCTCTCGTTCATCCTTTTTTTTTTTTTATCTCTATGGGATCAACCAGCGACTTTCACAGGGGCACCCGGCCCATGCTATAACAGGGCGTTCACCCCGTGGCGTGCCTGGCTCTCATCGAACCTGTGACGTCACGGGCCGCGTTCGTGACATCGTGGATTCCGAGGGCTCTTCCTTCCCCACCGTATATTTTGAACGCACGACGACGATGAGCTGCGGCTTTGTGCCAGCCTTTGGTCCTCCTTTCCACCTTCTATTGTCGTCCGAAGCTGGCGCGAGGTCTCCCTTTTTGCGTGCGTTGCGTGAGGGGCACCACTTGATGCAGCGGCGTATAGATCACGCCTCAATGTCTTCCCCCACTACCCTCTTTCCCTAACTGGGGCTCGGCCCCTCCTCAGTCTACTGAGCGTCGTTCCATCTTTATCGTGATCGATCGGTTCATACAGGAAGGAAGACGGCCTCATTGCCGGCGGCCATCGGTGAGCGCGGCAGCGCCACCTCGCGGCGCAGAGCCGAAGCGCGCACGTGGCGGCCGGCGTTAGTTGGCGGACGGCGCGTTTCCGGCACCTTAGTGAATCGAAGACTGATAGTAATTATCGCCTGCTAGCTACTTAGCGTTTTCTGTAACCTTCGGCGATTTGCGCGCCGCCTCTCAGCTAGTGAACGAAACATTGGCTTCGTGGCGTGTAGGATAAAGTTGTTAGCGCATGACTCGCGCCTAATTGCGTGGTTCCGAATCCACCCATTCGCAAACCCTCGCCACCTAACTTTATACGCTACAGGTCGTGATGGAACGTTAGCAGGAACGTTATGGAGCACCTTCCTAGCTCCCTGCCGATCCTTGCTACTCTTGCCTTATCTAGGAGCCCAGTCCGTCGGGATCCAGAGGGAAGAGGTTTTTGTAGTGGCTCCGGCATGGAACGCCTACACAACCTGAAATTAGCAATTGCCGCCAACGAGCTGAGGCAACGGGCTTTGCCATTTTGCCCGCCGGCCTCTTTATCTACGGCCTGTGTGATTCATGCGGACACGAGCTAACAGTCATCCACATTTTAATCTCATGCAGACAACTTGAACAACTGAGGAAAAAACATTTTACACAGTTTTACAAACAACACATTCCTCTTCATCCAGCTTTGCTTTTAGGTGAAAATGCGCTTGTTGATTTGCCCTGTGTTTTCAGGTTTTTAATAGAAGCAAACGTCCTAAACAGAATGTAAGATTAAATTACATAAATACAACACTCTTAACCATGAAATTGGCGCATGATAGCCTAAGTTGCTTATGCGCCACTAAACCCAACACAACACAACACTCTTTATCTACGGGTTACCTGCATGGGAAAACAGGCATTTGGCAGACCGGACACGTTATCCGCGACTCTCTTTCGACATGTTGCCCTCATTGCACATAAAATCGCAGTTATCGTCTTTCTATTACTTGAGGCTGACTTTCTTCTAGATGTACCCGGTATGTCCTTGGGAAATTGGAAGAGGAACAGAGCTCCGTTTTGTCGCTTTCTGGGTTTCGATAATAAACTCATCCCCCTGCCCCACTCAAGCCGTTTGCAGGTAACGGCGTGTGACGTGTTTTCTGCCTACGATATAGAAGCGCAATGCCGAAAGCGTCCAGAACACGGCAGGACACAACCGTGATCCGCAGTCTTCGCCCTCGTCGAGACAGTAGAAGCGGCAGCGATCATTCGCTTTCCATCCTCCCACCCAGTCCAACTCCATGGAGAGCGTCTGCCACAGTGCCCACCCAATTTACATGACCGCTGATGGCGCTGTCATAGGAGCGGCCATCTTTATGGTAATTGCCTTGGCAGGGCTAGAGCGTCGGCACAATTTTTAACGCAACGCTCGCCCGTCGCAAGGTAAGGCGAGGCCATCAAATCCAGCCCACCATGCATGCAGCCTGAGGCAAGGCTCTCCTTGGCAAGCATGCGGAAGGAGAGAAGTTTTTTCTTCGCGCCATACTACAGCCGCTAGCGGCCCACGTGGATACCGCGCAGCTTAAAACGCGTCGCTGGTAAGAAAAATACACAGGGGAAGATGAAGCTGGAAGAGTGGGCGGGCGGCGACAAGCACGTGGGCGGTTCCCCGGCGAAACGGGCAGTTGGGGATGAGGGAGGGGAACTTGGCGATTCCTAGCTTCGCCGGAATGGGGAAGTAATGAGGGACCTCTCTTCCCCACAGCTTGCCTTTCCCTCTACGCGCACCGACCGGAAGAAGAATCCGCTGCGCCGAGTACTCTCTTTTCCTTTCTTCTTCCCCCAATCTCCCCCAGTCCCTTCTTCCGTTTCTCCACATCGGCGCTTCATGATTTCTTAGCTGTCTGACCCGCCGCGACGGCCGGTGTTCGGTTTGCAGAAGCGGTTGCCTCCCCCCCCCCCCTCCCTATCTCGATCTTGGAAATGAACGAGTGTCCCGAATTATATTGGCGCTGCCGGGTTTCCCAAAGAAGAGTGTTTAAAAAAAAAATGCTTTCCGGATACTCGGTTGCTCCGACTGAGTGCACCTCTTGCTCTTCTAGGGAGAAGTCGCGTTGCTTCCGTTTTGCCTTCGTTGGGCGTTCTCTTCGAAGTAATAAAATCGGTCCGTTACGGCAGCGAAGTTCCTACAGCCGTCTCGGTTTATTTCGGCAAGCTTACTATGTTGAACTTGTGAAACTGCCGGGTTGCGGAGCGGCACAGTATGGACGAAAAAGGCAAACTCGTCGGCTTACTGTCGCGAAGGGGTGAGCAAGTGCGAAAAGGGGCTGCAAAGATTAGAATGGTCCTTCAAATTCGATGTCAAAAATTGTCTTACTCCTCCCTTTTAAAGAACGGACCCGACTCGACTTTCGGCGAGTTCATGTCCGGTATGTCTGCTCGCGGCGTGTCTCTTTCGTTCCTCGTGCGGCTGGCAACTGGCCGGCCCGTTGTTGCTCGGACAAATTATCCGGCGTTTCGTTCCCGATGATGATTCACTCATGCGTCGTGTAGCGCCTACGCACACGCGAACTACGATACCATCATCGTCGCAAAACACCGCCAGCAGCCAAACGCGCCATCACACGCGCTCGCCTCGTGAAAGTTGTTGGCGGCCGGCGCCCAAGTTCGTTCATTGCCAGCGGTGCTCTTTCGCCGCATTCCTTCCGGCCCTGTCCTCATCTGGCGCGTCCTTCGATCAGAGAGTTCGCCGGTGCTGTGTTTGCCTTCCCTCTCTCTTCCTCTCTCTCTCTCTCTCTTTACCCACACGTCCCTACTCTTTTTCTCGTAGATCCCCGAATTCCACTGCCGCCGGCGCCGTTCTCTCTTGCGGCCTCCTCCGCCTCCATCTCTGTCGTTTCTTGGCCAGTATGTGTGTACGCGCTGCTACAGTGGCTCTCGTTCGGCCTGATTGGCGATGCGGGAAGTTGGATCCATCCCCGCTGCACGACGGGGGTTTGTTTGCGCTCGGTGGTGTTTGCGATTGGGGGAACCCTTGGCGGTCAAGGACGAGTGTTGCGATGCGGTGGTTGTAACGACTACGCGGTGAGCCTCGCTGCTTGTCCCTCCAGACGCGCACGAACTGTGCCCTTCGAACGCCTACGCTGGGCCTAAATGGCACAGCTTCTCTCGCCCATCAGAGGTTTGGGATATAGTAGGCTCGTTTCATTCTGCTCCTTTATAGAGGAATGTATGCCGTTCGCACGCTTGCTTCCGCGAGTGAAGCTCCAACCGACGACCTTTGCAGAAATTTTATTGGGCAGCCTTCGTACAACTTTAGACAATCTGGCGACAGTCTATACTTATTGAATGTCTTTTGAAAATTTTTTGAGACAACTGACCTGGTCGAGGATTGTCGGGAAGGGGGGGGGGGGGGGGGGGGGATGTCGGCTCGGGCACTCTAGATAGGCTCTGCTCATTTGGGCAATTTGGGCAGGCGCCGCGAGTCCCTCGCTCCATTCGGACGGGCAGCGTGATGACCCCTCTCCATTGTTCCAAATCGATCGATAATCCCAGCTTACCAAACGTCTTGCAATGAAGACTTCATCCTAGTCGCTGTATCCTGCCAACCATTCTTCATCTCAACTCTCTCTCTCTCTCTCTCTGCCTCCCAACTTTTCCGTTGCCCATTGCCAGCATCATCGGATGGTCGCTTATAACATCCGCTGTCGTAGATTCCGCCGCATTAGGGACTTGCAGGCAGCGGCGGTTTGGTCGTTGCAAGAAGTTAAGAAACAAAAAAAAAAAACGAATTTCGTGATGCGCGAATGCGGCCCTGGCGAAGAGGAGTCGGGAAAACAAAGGCGCACCGTGCGTTAGAGCGCGCGCGCGCGGAGAAGCAGCAGCGGCAGTCCGTTATTGTTGTCGTTCTTCGGAAGCTGCGTACCGGCCTTTTGTTCTCCGGACAGTTTTGGGAGGCGCTGGGAAGGGGTGCCGCCGCCGCCTCCGATGGTTTGTCCCCGTTCGACGCCGTAACCCCCGGGGGCGACACGTGTGTTTGCGCCGCATTCCTTTGTGGCCGCGTCGCCTCTGCCCCCGCGTGGCCCTCCTCTGACGTTAGCCCTCCCATAATGACTGCCAGCTCCACGCGCAAAGTTGTTGCTTCTTTAGTGTAGTTTTTTTTTTTAAGTGGGGGAGATGGTGGATGGGAGAGGTTGCGGAAGTCCCAGTGTGCGCGCTACACAAAAGCCAAGAAAAGTGGCAGACAAAACCGGGGCCACGTAACGCCCGCAACAGTCGTCGCGGCAACCAGCCGTTCCTGCCTTACCCAGGCCATCGTCCAAGAGATGGAAAGGGGGGGATCAGTAGTGTGTGCGTCGTCTTGTGCTCACGTCCGCCTTGTGTCGTGGTTCGTGTGTGCGTATTATATGCCTCCCGGCCCGCCCGCCCGTCTGATCGTGTCCCACAATGACTCGCTTTGTCTTCGAAAAGGATTCCGCCGCTTTCCTTTCCTGATTTCCTTTTATCTGGCCATTTGTGGTCGTCGTCTCTTTCGTCTCTCCTCATTTCCTTACGCTCCCGCTAGGAGCAGGCGTGGGGGGTTTAGTTCTCCTTAACACGGGTGGATGAGTTGGGAGTTGTTTTTACCCCGATGGCTAATGCATGGGACTTATTCCTGAACGAGTGTTTGCGTGGTGCGTACAAGAACTCTGTTTCAAAAGCTCTTTACAGCGATGCGAAAGGTAAGGCCGTGATTTGTGCCAATCAGGACGGCTCGAACTGCATGTCTGCGCTCACACCCTATAGCAGGAGAGGATCACAGTCGTGTAACGCAAGCCGTGTTGATTGGCCCAGACCACGTCCTTACCTTTCGCAGTGTTGCAAAGAGCTCGTAAGAATGAGTGTAGTATGTATGCCTGCTTAATTATTTGTCCGAGGCGGACGCCTTGAAATGAACTCCGCATTGGGCACGGTGGAAGGCATGGTTTCGGATACCACACACATGACGCGAGGCCCGCGCCTGATGTTACGTGCGGCATTTGACTGTCCCTTCAGCATTTTTCAACTTTCGCTCCCTGTTCTGAGCTGTCGCCTGTCGACCGATGCAGCCGTAACTTTCTCGGGAAGCCGAGCGTATATAATCGCGGATCCGCGTTGTCCTCGCTCGCTGCTGCCGTTGCGGCCCTTGGTTAATGGCGTCGTCGTCGTCGTCCAAGTAATGGCTTCCCGCCGTGAGTGATCGGTGTTGGGCGCAACGTCTGGCGTGCGCCTACAACGATCGGGGACCGTCGGCCCAGCGGCACGCGCTGCGCTACCGCATAGCTCCGGTTATTGCTGGGCCCCCTAGTGAAAAAACCATATGAGTCACAATAACCTCGCACAGATTTCTCATACTAAACTCATACAAATCTCATTATTTCTCATATATTTCTCATATGATGAGTTTAGTACGAGTTTAGTATGAGAATTTTTATGAGGTTATTGTGACTCGTAGGGTTTTTTCTCTAGTGCCCTTTGTGTGTCGAGTCTGCCGCAGGAGAAGAAAAAGGAGCTCGAGTTGGCGCTTTTCGAATCAACGTTCTTTAAGCTTTTGGGGACGAACTGCTAAAGCATTTCGAGATGTCTGGGGACCACTCCCATTTGTATTCCTTTTAAAGCTGGGAGATAACAATTAGTGCATTGTCTGTCACACAACGTGAGAAGAAGAGGGAAGGCAAGAAGCCATTTGCATTTAGTGTATTTTACTCGATCCTACCCGCGGCTCTTTTTCACTATCACAATGCCGAAGGAGTAGAGGGAGAGGGAGTTGGGACGTTGCTTTTCTAAAAGCAACAGTCCAGCAACGTCTATAAAGCAGATGCCAAGATCGGATCCCTAAGTACAACTTGCTAAACCACCGCGCCATGCGATAGCTTAAAGCAGTGCAAACACATTTGATTTCTTTTCAATCAATCACATTCTGCTTCGTTGGCTAACCTCGAAAAAAAAAAAAAAAAACACGAGGTGGATGGTGACGTCCACACGCATGACGTCACTGTAATGTGCGGTGACGACGCGCACGCCACGCCGAGGTATAGGCCCTTCTCACACTTTGTCCCTGAAATTTGACCTAGTGTCTTGTGTTCGCATTGGCAGTTATCTGTCGGTTTTGCGTTGGAAAGGCCGGACAGTGGGCCTATAAAACTCGTTACTAGATGCGCGCTGCTCTTTGCCTTGTTCTTCTCGGAACAGAATTGTGGACGGCTCGAAAAGGACGCTGACAAAGGAACACTCATGGCGGGTCGAGCGCTGTTCTTGTTCTAGATCAGTGTTCCTCTGTGCGCCTCTTTTTTCGCGCCGGTAACTTATTTTTCACGCATGAAGCATATGCCCCTCTGTCGCATTCTGTGGTTTTTTTTATAGAACGGACAAACACTCATTGTCACGTTTCGTCTGTGTATTTGTACACCTTTGTGACATATTTTGTGCACATTTTTAAACAGTTATATCCTCCGCTACCTGTAATCACCAACTGGCAAGTGGCAGTTAGTCATTATGGTTTCTTTACGAACGAACCGCCACCCGGTGTGCATATTTGTCATTGTCTTAAGATTGTCGGATTCGCAAACTGTGGGCGTTTTCCGCCGGCTTTTATTCGTTCTCCGCCTTTCTTTCATTTATTAGCTCAAAGCGCTTTCATTCCTTTTCACTGTATGTGTGTCTGTGTGTCCTTTGCAAGTCTAAAGGGCTGTTCAACGTCTCCGCACGTGCCGTATCTTTCTCTTTTGTCTCCTCCCTTCTCGCCGTTATAACCCCCGCCGCTTTTTACTTTCACCTTTCCTTCCCACCATCGGCGGCTCTTTACGGTTCTGCTTCGGCATTTCTTGCGTCGGCGCCCGCCCCGTTTTGTTCGTTGGTTCTTTTCGCGAAGATACCCCACCCGGCCGCTGCCTCGGTCTCGTGAATCGGCGGTCGTTGCAGCATATACTACATACTAGCAGTCTTATCTACCTTCTTCTCCTCCGGGGCTAATTTTTTTGCCTCCTTGTACCCTAGATAAGTACATCGCTGGTGCGGGGACTGCGTTCTCCTTTTGTGCTACCGCTAGGCCGGGCACCACTCCTTTCGGGCCGCTCCTCCGCCGACGAGGCTTCACTTTGTGCACCCTTGGGTCTTATCCCGAGGACCCATCGCTCCACATTCAGCGTCGCGGCACCACGTTGGTGGTGAGCTTCTTTTCATTGCGAAGACCGCGTCTTTCTCGGCTCGGCGAGAGGGCGAGGACCTCGGGCGCGTCTCACGACGGAATCCGGAGGAGGAGGAGGAGGAGGAGCAAGAGTATGTTTGCCTCTTCAGCGTTGCGGGATTGCCATCTCGGCGCGCGTTCGCGTGCGCCGTCAACAATGGACAGTTAAAAAAACTTCAGTCTCAGCACGTGACCGGCTCACGTGACGGAGAACTCGATAAGCGCGTATAGTTAGCATTGTTACGCGGACGAGACGCCCGTGCGCTGAGCGGGCGCCACGTTTGTGCTCCGCAGTGTGTGCGAAGTCTATTCAGTAGTCAGTTCCGTTTCCTCCGTTGTCCGCTCCGTCTCGTAGTTTTGTTGATCTATTTTCACGCCGCCTGCATTTGCCTTTCCCCCCTGACGGCTCTGTTGGCTGGTGCCGAGCATCGTCCGCTGAAAGTGACAGTTGCCGCGCTTCCGCTCTCTTTCGTGGCCTATAACCTAGCCTGATCTGAGCTAAGCTAACGAAACTGAACCAGCACTGAGTCGTCAGCTGGGCCCAGCCGTGTTCTATAGCTGCGTTTGCAGTGCGCGAAGCTGACAACGAAGCGGAAGTGACCCGGGTCAAGAAGCGCAGCGCAGCGCCCCGTTTTCGATGTGTCAACACGTCAACGTACCGAAACAAACGTTCGAGTGAATGCGCAGTGACCGCGTTGTGTTCTGCGTTGCCTCAGTATGTGTCGCTCGGGTCACGTCGCTGAGGAGTTATGTAGAATCGCATTCCTTCTCTTGGCGCCCTTAATTTTAATTTCGGCCTTCATATTCTGTACGCCACGAATCTTGCACCTCACCATGCGAGTAAAACTGTTTCCCCCGATGAGATCACCGGCTAATAAAAAACGCTCAAAATGCATATCTTGACGATTGTTTCTCCCCGACGCCACCTGAAGTTGTGGGGGCGCTACGTAGGATGGGGATCTACAAAAGTGGACCTTACGGTGGAAGAGGAGAGAGACAATCAGAAACGGCGATTTTATTGCACTGCGCGTTTTTGTTTTGAAGAAGTACTGGCGTGGTTACAGTGGGCGATGAGAATTGCATTGCTTGCGTAAAACACGCCTTTGCGCGGGCCCAGCTCTCATTTTTGGTGTTGTATCTCCATACTCCACATAGAGGCCTCGGGGCACTCCCGGTTGAGCGGGCCAGGCGCTAAGTATTTCTCCCCTCTTGGTTTTCTTCGCGAAGAGGCACCATCGCTGGTCTATCCCGCCGCAAAGAGCTGGGCTTGCTTCGCACGATCCTTTTCCTCAGGGGCAATGGGGATCTGGCCGAAGCACCTCTGCAGGAATGCCGGACTCTCGTTCGCTTCAGTGAGGGTGGAAGAAGCTCGAAAGAAGTGGGGGGCTTGTGGTGGCAGCCTTGACCCCGTCTCGTCGTTTTCCTCCTTGGCTCATGTGAGAGGCGCAGCGTAAGAGTAGACAGGCCGGTGACGCAAGGAAGACTGGCGTGCCAAATTAAGGAGGGGGGGGGGGGGGGGGGGGCGTAGTTGCCAGACGCCCGCTGGTTCCTGCTCTCGCGTCTTGAATGGCGGTGGGCGTGTTGTGGACGGCGACGAGGGTCTTCGCTAGCTCCTGTAGTGCGTGTGCTCCGCCAGTCTTTATGCATTTCGGATATATGTGTGTGTCTCGATATTCATGAACTGGTGCTGTGCTCGCGTATGTAGTGCGCCATTTTAGTTACGCGCAGTTGTCCCGCAGGAAGCGGTGTCGTGTGTGGCCCGCCACAGCGTCGCTATGGTCTACAGATTGCGTTTCCCCTACGTGTTGAGACCGCTGCGACAAGTTATTCGGCGCTACAGAAATAGGCGGAAGTTGTGGAGCGGTGTCTCATCGGGCCGGTGCATAAAGAAAGCTTGTGAGGAATGTTTTTTTTTATTATTATTATTATCATTATGATTATTATCGTCGTAGGACCAAAGACGGCCGTCTTTTTCGGCTTGCTACTATTTGGTCGTTTTCAGAGTGCGCCGCTCCATAGCGGAAATATATTTGATGAACGAAGCGGCAAATTCCCTTCGCCCTTTCCAATGGCGCGTCGACCGATTCTCGTGGCTGCAGGGTCGAACTGCTATCGTGACATTGTAGGGCATGTCAGTTGATCAGTGGGATATGGTTAAATATGGACGGGGCTAAACTCATTTCCACTGCTTTGAGCCAGTGTCGCCTCTATCTCTAGGCAGATCCGCGCCGTGTCACACGATTTAGAAAAAGGAAGTTCTTGTACGAGCAGTTAGGTACCTAATCTCCCTTCAGCAGGCGATCTCGTTTAATTTTGATTTAGTTTTTAATGGGAGCACATTGTGGCCAGCAGAGCGACCAAAACCGCTATGCCAGTAAAGTTGAGTGCACACACGTTTCACTTTGAACGAAAAAGTGAAGGCATTTTTTTTAATTCATTCTCAAAATAACGGTACATTATTTAAAGCACAAACAAGTTAACGAACGTGTGAGGGGCTCTCATCGCGATTGTTTTATGTTCCTCTAGAAAGGGAACAGTGTCTAATTAACAACCCCTGGGGGTTTCTTTGAAAAGCTGGCAGCCAGCCGTGTGACACGACTAATTTTCTTTTGAGGAGGAGCTCTCTTACGCTCCTTTATGGGACGTAAATTCGAGAGAGTAGCGGGTCGTCCGTGTGACACAGGTATAGACAACTGTGACGGTACTTGCTGGCTTTGACTGCTGGTTGTAACTGGCGTCTTTGTCATAATTTCTTTCTTTTTTTTTTTTTGCCACCCTCTGCCCAACTCCGCCGAGGATGGCAGAACGTGGCTTGTAATGTTCGAGCTTAGCGCATGGTGTGTGTGCCGGCCGCTGCAAGAAAATTGATGCCTTGGTCGATCTGCGTGCAAGCGCTCGAAGACTCCGAAGAAGAGGCCTCCACGCTGAGACCGCGTCTCTTGTGTGACCGATCGGCGCGGCCGCACGTGTCTGGCTAATTTGAGGGTTCGCTAATAATTACTATAGGCACGGTTCGTGCCACTGAACACGTGCGCGGTAAAGGAATTTCCCCGAGTCGCGCGCGGCGAGCCTGTAGGCCCAAGTCCAATTTGAGTGCTTCGCCGATGATTCAGTTCGCTGATTGCTTCTTCGAACTAGTCCCTCTCTATTGGACCCGGAATCGACATTTGATTCCAACGCTGCGTTGATGCAACCCGCCCTCTTTCGGCACGACACCTTGAAGTCTGCGTGTAACACAAAAATCGCGCGAACACATACTGGTGTAATCTGCAGAAGAACGGAAATCTGAGCTAGTTGGTGCATTGCAAGATCAAAAAACAGCGCGGCTACTTGGGACAAACAGAGAGGAGAATAACGGACAAGCGCTGTCCGTTATTCTCCTCTCTGTTTGTCCCAAGTAGCCGCGCTGTTTTTTGATCTTACTGACGTGTAATAGCGCCATATATATATATATTTTTTTTACCTATGCCGGTTATACTAGTGTAGCGGAACACCTTTGGAAGCATTGGAAGTTTTGCTACATTGATATAGCTGGTGTAGGTTAAAAAAAATGGCCCTAGTGTGTGAGCTGCGCAAACGAGCAGCGTCGGCCATGGAAACTGTGAGACTCCTTGTACTGTGGCTTTCTTTTATCTTGTCCTTTGTCTTCGTATTTGCGCTGTTTATATTAATAATGAATAAGTACCAACTCGCCCAACAAAGTATCTTGATTCCTGCAGTCGATGTATGTCGTCGCCTATACCATGAAGCGATTGCAGGTACCAGTTTTTTTACTCGGAAGTTTTCTACACGTCTCTGTGCTTACGAAGAATAAACACAAGCCGAACTCAGGTTATATGCATTCAACATTCCTCATATGTACTATCTACCGCGTACCGGCCTGTCTAAAATTAGGAGTGATTTGCAGGTTCCGGGGTTGCTGTGATGCGGAGTTGCTCTGAGGCGGCCCCTCTATTGGGGCGCTCCGCTGGCGCGCAAGACTTCGTCACGCATGACCAAGGTGCGCCTAACCATGGGATATGCTGCATGGCAGCTCGGGAACGAGCTGAGCGAGCACCCTTTCCTCCTCCTGTGCCGCACACCTATTGGAAACCACGTAACTGGCGTCGCCATATCGCGGCTCGATCGGGAGCGTGCCGAAGGCTCTACACAGGCCGCGCGCCGAATTAACAGCTGCAGCTCCTGCTCTACATGTACTGTACGCACCGACAGCAGCTGGGAGGCACACGCCGCGCAGCGCCCCACCGGGCTCGGCATTGCGAGCGACTGCGGCTTCCTCCCGTCTTTATTTTTATTTTATTTTTATTTTTTTCTGGCGTGCCACGTTCTTTCGCCTTTTAGAGGTGTTGAAGCGTGGAACCTTGAGTTTTTGGGCAGTCTAGCTCACCTGTAAAAAAGAAAAGAAAGACTTGATAGGGATGCGATGAAGGCGTGATTAGACAAGCTTAAGGCGCTACGCTTTTGAATGGGATTAGAGGGCGAGAACTCCGTTTTAGGCTATCTCTGAGAACGGAAAATTAAAAAAAAAAACGTAAATTAGGGAGGGAGGAGTGTGGGCGTAAACGAATGAATAGAGAAAGAGCTGCCCTAACGGAGTGTTATGGAACAATTTCGACCGAGTGGGGATATTCGACGTGCAATGACATCGCACAGCGGGAAATGCTGTTTTTGTTTGGTTTGTAAGGGTTATAACGTCTCAAAGCGACTCAATAAGCTGCGGGGTTTTTGCCGCCAAACGCACTTCATACTACACACTGGCATCGCACACTGCATGATCGCTGCATCGAAAAGTGACCGCACAGCCCGGATCAAATCCACGTCCATGTGATCAGCAGCCAACAACATCCGCGGCTAGACGGGAAAAGTGTTGTTCGTCTGGGGAACGGTATGTAGCTAGGGGAAGACTGGCTTGTAAAGTTAGTCGTGATACGAGGATCCTCCCCCCCCCCCCCCCCTCCCTCCTTCCCCAATGAGTCAACGGTAGAGTGCGTGTCGACTTATGGGCATACACCTCGATCTGGCCAAATATCGTCGCACACTCCAGCGGAGAGGCAGTTATATGCCGGAAGACGCAGTAAGCGCACTCAGTCGCCCATGTTCTCAGCTCTTGCGCTCCCTTTCGCCTTTCAATTCGCCTCAAATTTTCCCAAGGCGGCATGAGCGCGCTCTCGAATCGCGCGTGGCAGCGGAAAGGCGTGGTCAGCTGGACATGGGAGTCGGAGGGAACCGCTCCGCTCTCTCCCTGCTGTTCGATCAGATGAACGGACACTGTGCCCTCGTGGCAGGCCCGCTCGCTGAGCACGGGCGCGGCTCCTTGTGTTCTCGTTAGGCGAAGACGTGCTCGTTATTGTTGCTCTTTGTTGAGGAATTAGTTGCAAGATCGTCTGTTGACCTTTCTAGCTTTTCTAGAGAGGCGGATAATTGATTCAGACTGTACCATCTCGAACCTTTTTGTTGCATTCCAGCTTTATAAGGAAACAAACGTGGATCTAGCTCGTCGTTTGTCGCGTATAGTAAACTTTGTTGCCGGCGTTAAATGATCCGGTTGTAACTAACCATATCGGAACTCCGCGTGGAAGTTCCGATTGCGGCTCACAAAGCGCGCTCGGTTTGAAACAGCAGTCGCCGGAACCAGGATGTGTTTTTTTTTTTTTTTTTTTTTTTTTTTTTTTTTTTTACTATGCTTTACTATGCCTTCATCGATTCGCTTTTCTATTGTTACTGTGTGCTCGGCGAGGCTCATTTGTTCCCCTTTCAACTGTTATGTGTTTCTGGTTGGTATTACACGCGGGTGATTACGGTACACACGCGCGCAAAAAAAGAAATTCATGATTGCTCTCCGGCGCTCCGCGCATTATTTGGCACGAGCCTCTGGCGTTATTGCTGCTGCTGCTAGCTGCCTGCTCTGCCAGGCGTGTGCATGGTCGATCGACTTCTGCTGCCTTTCGTTTCTGGCTCCTAGGTGTCGGCCGGTCTCGTTCCGCCCGCACTGGTTTGCGTATTTATTTTTACTTTCGATGGCTTCAGGGTGCTGGCTGCATATTCGCGGAGCTCTTGCCCGGAGCTGCGCGGTCACTGCGTCCAACAGTTGCTACGCCTCGAAGAATCGGCGAGGTTGGCGTGAGTATAAAAAAAAAAAAACGAAAAAAAAAAAAAAAAAAAACGAGGTCTCAGTCGGGAGGGAGTGGTCTGCCAACTCTGGTGTCTGTTTATAGGTTGCACTGTTGCTGTGTCCGCGCTTTCGACCCGCGCTTCATGTCCTTTTGGGATCTTAGTAGAATAATGGTTTGTTGACGGAGGTCAAAGCATTTACGCCTTTGTCGCCATTGTTGTTTTTTAAGTCGTCGGTGGCTCTGACCCAATTAGTCGAATTTTGTGACACTGCTCTTTATTTTGATTGGGTCGTCGCCGCACCGCCGTTTGCTAGACTGGGTTATAGACTTATTAAAGGCGAACCCTAGAAAAAGAGAGAAATAAAAACATTGGCGGTCTTTGCATTGCGGTTGTGTGCGTTTCTATCTGAACCTCGGAGTTTCCGACAGTTTGAAAAGGGTCTATGGTTTATTGCTGGAGTTATTTATGTGGATCTATCCACATCCGAAGATAGCGGGTGTTGCGCGTTTTTCTTGACCGGTCTTGGTTCACAAATTTTCGCTCGATTTGTACTCATACCAGTTTTGGTATGTTTCCAGTGTTTTTTTTTTTTTTTAATTCTCGTTCTGCTGGTTTCATTTGCATGATAATGTTTCGGTGCAAAGGTCATCTCTAACAGTTGTGTAGTTATCGTTCATGTCTTTCAGCGGTGAACGCGTGTATAGAAGTCCTTTTATTTATTGTTGGGGAATTTCGTCGTCAGCACTTGAGGTGTCTCGGCAGTGCAGTTATAGTGACCGAGTGTGTGCGCCCGTGGATTCACTTGCTAAAGAGCTGGATATTTTGTTAGTCAGTGAAAACTTCACAATGTCCCGTCACCCGTGGACATCCGGTAGACGTCCGCTGAAGATATCTTCAGGAATTGTCTTGTGGTGGGGCATCTTCTGTGCACGTACGTACAGTTTGTCAAATGTAACCTGACGGTAATGATTGTTCGTGATAAATCGACTCCCCTTAACGTTTGAATATGTGTGCCAGGTAAAGGGAACTCCCCTAGTGGTAACGAAAAACTTTATTTGGTGGAGCCGCGAAATACTTGTTACTTGTCGGCTCCTGATCACGGGTAGTTGCCGGCAGGCCGTGCCTGACGGTGACCGCTTCAGCCCAGTCGACCAGTCTCCTTTGTGAAGCCGGTTCTGAGCTGGGAGACCGCGATCTCCCAAGCCTCGTTGTCCGTAAGGCCCCATTCGGCCGGTGGTTAAAACTCCGGGCAGCTCTCGGTCATCCCTTTTTGAGACCAAGCGTGCTGCATTTTTTTTTTTTCTAAAACTATTTTCGGACTCTGGTAAGCGCTTCCCGCATACCCCGGTCGTATCACTCTGCCAAGTTATCAAAGCTGCCGTACTCCTGGTTTCCACTGGCTCGAGTCTTCGACTGATAGAGCATATCGCAATGGGAATATCTTGGGTGTTGCACTCCTAGTTGCGCAATAGCGTTGTGCGCATTGTATTCTCTGCCACCTTCATTTCTGATAGAACGCGCGCACTCCGCTCCTTTACTGCCCTAAATATTTCTGCTTGGGCGTCTACTAGCTGACCTTTCGGAAGGCCTGAGATTGTTCTCAGCACTGGCGCTCATACGAGCTAAAACAGCGATAAATGCGGTAGTGTCTGTGGGAGACATGTCAGCATACGCATGAGAACACCGTCCAGTATGTGTAGCTATGGCACGGCGCGCCATATGAGAAGAATTGCTGGTCTGCGCTCCTGAGAAGGCACGCCTTATTCTGACCTCCACTGGAGTAAAATATGCTTGTCGCGCGTTTCCTTCTACCCGTTCCGTCACCGTTGTTCTCGATGACGTCGATGATACTGCGGCTGCGCACAAGCGGCAGAGTGCAGGCTACTCAACGGCGTGTCACATCGTCCGATATACGGCGCGGAGGCGCCCGAGAGTGTCCAAGCCATCGACGGCAGGGTACATCCTGCTGACGATTGGATTAGTGCCGAGGATCTTGCGCAGCGGAGAGAACTGTAAGTGCCTCGTTCCGATCTCGCTCTCGACGGCCGCTTAAAAATGCCGCGCTTTAATCTTATCCCAGATCAGACGCCTGGCACTTGCGTAGAAAATGCTTTCTTATGCAAAAGGAATAGTCTTGGGTCATGGGGCACTGATGCGCAGTTTCTAGGCTGTATACCCCAACGGCGTTTTAGAATTGTGTGCTGGTGCCAAACCTAAGAGCAGCTGCTTTGCGACGTTGTATCCGAGGGGGCCGTTGGTTGCCTCTTTACGTCGGTTCGCGTAGCTGGGTAACATCGCGCGCTTTTTTTTTTTTCCGCGTTTGTGAAGTTCCCGCGCCAGCGAATTAATTACTTAACCTGCGGCCCCAGTCGATGTCGCACGCTGTCGGGTTCTGAACGTATGCATACTGAGCCGCAGACTTCACGCCAACACGCCTTGAGCGGATTTTCATTTCTGCGACATTACCTGTATTATACCCGATGCGTTTGGTCTTTTCGTGCGAAGCCCCGGAGTTGCTCGCGTTCCATACATCCTTGCATTTTGGGAGAGTGCATTTAAAAAGCGAGGAGAGCTGCAAAGCGCTCATTTCGAATTGGATCTCTCTCTCTCTCTCTCTCTCTCTCTCTCTCTCTCTCTCTCTCTCTCTCTCTCTCTCTCTCTCTGCGGGTCTTCAGGGCTGCACGTAGTGCTCGAGGAATGAAAATTTCGAGCCCCTCATAAATGCCACTAACTGCACTCGATCGACGGCGACATTGCCCTAATGGTGCAGTTGAGGCGGCAAGTGGGCGGACAGCCGCATAATGTTGAGTAAATTAAAGCGCCTTTGCTTGTTACGGACTGGCGCAGGCAGCTGGACTGTCTGGCCGTGAATGAATGAGGGGGGGCTATATTTAGCGTCGTCTTCCTCGAAACGGGCCGGCACCGCTGTATACTTGTCGCCCTTCCAGCGAGTGTGAATCTCAAGACCGCGCCGTTTCCCTCGTGGGCGCGCGTTAGGCCGTTCTTTTTTTAATTTTATTTTATTTTATTATTATAACTGCGGCTGCTTCGAATTCTTTTCGCCCCCTCGCGCGGACTCCAAAAGCACCTTTTTCGCGTTCTTTGTGCTTTTTGCGGATCTACGAATACTTCGCTGTTTTCTTTTTTTTTTTTTTTTAATTGTAGAGCTTCGTTGGGTACTCGTTAATTTTTATGCTTGGTCCATCACCAACTAATGTGGTGATGACCAACATTCGAAAGGGAACTGCGCTCGTTAGTCGTTCTTTCCAGCCAGCGGTACAGGAGTTGGCTGGTGAGATGACGCCAACGTTATCAGGCTGTCATATTTTCGTGGAAATGCATTGTGTGGGATGAAGCGCCTCTACGTGCGGCGATATTGGGTAGCCGGTAAGGGGCGCTTTCAACTCCGGACATTGGAATGAGCGAAATCAATGTTTCGGTTCGGGCCAGTTGTTTCTTACTACAGGTACATTGGCTTTTTAAGCATTGTTATAAGTGCTCTGCTACAACAACGTCTTTCTAAGGGTAATGATTGTCCGGCTTTCCTTTTTGGACCGACTTGGAAAACTGCAATGAAAACTACAATGACGCTGTTCCCATGCGGTCCGTATCGTCTTGGTACCGCCAGTACTGTGTCCAGGGCGCGAGTCCCTCGCTGTGTGAACATACTTAAAGCCCCTCAATAGGGCTTTAAACATACTCCGTTTCGAATTCCATACGGCACTCTGGTTCGCGACCTGTTGTCACTGCCGCTTGACACTGTTTACCGCGACGTTCGAATGCACTTCGACTAGTGAGAGAGGAGCCCCTGTTTGCACATCCGCAACAGCTTCAGAGCCGCAGTCCGTCCCTCGGCGTCGCGTCTATTCCTGCTTTGCGTGTGCCTTGCTTGTGCATACCCGCTCACCGACTCCCCACCGTCTTTTTATTTTTATTTTTTTTTTTCGTCTCGCTGGAACGCGAAACACGTGCGCTGCCGACTCGCCGGCGCCACTTCGTTGTTTCATCGTTGTCGGTTGCTCTTCCATTTGTTTTTTTTTTCTTTTTTTCACTCCGTCAGGCTTTTTTTTTTTTTTTAAGTAACGGCATTTTCGTTTCGACACGGCGGCATTGGTCGTGCTTCGGTGGTGGGGGGAGAGGTACGAGTTGAGAGTCAGAAAAACAAAAACAAGAGAAATGACTGATGCTTGTGCCTGATACGTTTTTCCTCCTCCTTCCACCTTGAATTCTTGTTTGTTTGTCAGTGCACGGGTCCTGGCGCCGAGTTGAGGGGCTTTAGCGCTGCGCACCTATATGTACTCCGTGCCGCCAAAAGCAAGCGCGTGTGTTGTTATATTCTTTATTTTTACCTACCGGCGGGATGCTTTAACGAAGTTAACGTACTACTACATTAAAGGAGTCGGCGTTGAAGTCGACTGTCCCACTCATGGCAGGCGTACACGATGCACGCTGACGCTAAGAGACTATTAAATTCGTTCGAGTGTGGTAGAAAACATCTTGTTGTTTTAGCGTTTTGCTAAAAGCGTTGTGCTGATTTTTGTAATTTCGGAACACGCTTATTGCATGCACCCCCTGTTTGTGACGTGTTTCGTTGGTAGTCCTTATCTCGTTGTCTATCTGATGTCTACCTGCACAGGTGCCTCAGCAAGTGATAGATAATTTGCTTATCTCGAAATGTGCCGGTTTCGAGTGTTTTTGTGTTTAGAATTAATGCCCCATTGCTTTTCAATTTTTGGAGTCTTCTTGCACCGTTGCGGCACGCTTCTCGTTTCCTACGAAGCGCTTGGCGGTATTCGAAAGTGAGCTTACGGCGTGCTAAGAACTGATAAATACGCCGTGGCGCGTCGTGACAGCGGACTCTATCGTCGATGCCACGCTGGATCGTTTCTCGTTGGTCTTACACTCGTGAGCTCGCGTTCTTGATGTCTGCTTTGCGCGTGCGTATCGTTTACTAATACAGTTGATCGATGCTGGTTGTTTCCCACTTTGTTGATATGCCTAATTACTGTGTTTGCGTGATTGAGTAATCGATATAATAAATAGCGAATATGTACGCTCCATAATTGTCGACCAGTCTGTTCCGAGTTGTGCGGTTATATACGCCAGCGCTTTGTAGGTCACACCTTGTTTGTATTCCGAGGCGTAGAAAAAAAAAATAGTTAAGAAATACGCAGAGCCTTCAAAAGAGTTGCTTGCTCCTTTCCTTCCCGTCACTTCCAGCGCACGGGCAGTCTTAGCCTCGAGGCACCATTAGTTACACTTTCTGCCGAGACAGGGAGCATGTGACGAGTTTTGAGACCCAGGACCGCTGCGGAGGAGACGTGTTCCGCAAACTGAGCGGGTATTTTTAACCCGATACATGCTGCGTCCCTCGCTCTGACGGCGGCATGCATCGGGTCGCTTTTGCCGTCCGGGCTCGTGGACGTGGTTTGGCACGACAGACCGAGTCTTAGCAGAACCTGTCGGTTCACCGAGGATTGCGTCGACGGTGTGCGTGCCCCAGTGTCCTCCGTCTCTCCATCGGTGCCGCCAAGCGCAGCACCCGCCGCCGTCTCGGTGCTCGATGTAGAAGTCGGCATCGTCTTCTCATGACGCTTGTGTCGCGCGCATCCCTTGGCTATAAGCGGGGCTTGTGAACCCCTGTCAGGCCTCGTCATTTCTGATCTATAGCCTGTGCAGCGTGGTCCTTAATTCATTGACCTCCAGTTTCGTCAGAAGCTGTACTGCACACTTCTGATGTCGATTACTCAATTTTTTATTTTTGTAAATTTGTTTAGGCATGCCAACAGTTATTCCTGTAACTCGACTATTGATCAGGCAGTAGCCATGAGCCCCTTGTTAGAGCAAGCTTTTTCTCCAACCCCTTGCTTCCCCAGGGGAATTTACGAAAAGCAAATTTGTCCCAGTGGCTGCGAACACTCGCGGCGGGAACCGTAACATGTACAGTCTTTGTCAAAAGTTCTGAGCCCAGGGGTTCTGCTTCTGAGTCGTGTAGTGGCGCTGGTTTAGCATTACTGGAAATCTTTCGCACTGGAGAGGGTCGGACAAAAAAAAAAATCTTGCCACCAAGAGATTTGAACGCAGGAAATACATTACAAGCAGCACGAAGTGGCTCAGAAGTAATTCCTTTGGGCTCTACACTTCTGACAAAGACTGTACATCCGGCCAAGGTTATCACCACCCGTAGCTTTCTGATCTGTTAGATCATGATTCGGGATGCATATTCTGCCGCTTTCACACGTTTAGAACGTGGTCGTGCTCACCGTAGAAAGGCGCCGATGTTGTATTTTTATTTACTTTATTTTCGTCGTCGGGAGGAGGCTTGCTCCGGTGCACTTTGCGCGATGCTTCTGTGCGCTAACTAATAATTTAACATGGAACAAGCAAACATATAG
Source organism: Amblyomma maculatum (assembly GCF_055883805.1). Lineage (NCBI taxonomy): Eukaryota > Metazoa > Arthropoda > Arachnida > Ixodida > Ixodidae > Amblyomma > Amblyomma maculatum. Next base: position 72,976,920 of record NC_139352.1, on the reverse strand, counting down.
TCTCGTCTCCGGAGTGTACCATACTGCATAAAAAGGAAACCTGCGAAAACAGACGCAGGAGAGCAGACAAGGCACACACACCACACGTGTGTGTGTGTGTGTGTGTGTGTGTGTGTGTGTGTGTGTGTGTGTGTGTGTGTGTGTGTGTGTGTGTGTGTGTGTGTGTGTGTGTGTGTGTGTGTGTGTGTGTGTGTGTGTGCGTGTGCGCGCGCGCGCGCCTTTTCTGCTCTTGTTCTGCGTCTGTTTTCGCTCGTTTCCTTTCTATGCAGTATGAACCAACTAGCCCAGCAGTTTACTCTCCTGAGTGTACCATATTTCATGTTGGCGTTCGATGCGTCTGCCACTGCGCAACTCTGTGAAAGAATTTTATATATATAGCTTGCGTGGCCGGACTTAATGCCGTGTTCTATGCAGCAGCAGCAGCTCCGGCCTTGCGCTCGCGTTGGTAGCCTCGGAAAAGCGCGGCGCAAACGACCTCTGATCCATTTATCCACGCTAGTTCGCCCGATGGCCTGGCCGGGTGGGGTTAGCGTAACGCGCGGGTCATCTTGCGAATGACCGTCGCGCTGAGGAAGGAGCTAGCCTGCGCCAAATCGGGTTTTCTCGGGAGCACCGCGATGCTGCCCGAAGGGGAAAGGTATATAGGGCCTGGAGGCGCAGGGACCTTTGGCGGTTAACCTCTCCGTGTACGTTACCACGTGGGCCGAGCCAGTTAGTCGGCAAACGATGCCGAGGGAAGCAAAAACGAGACTGACTCCATCTTCTGCAGTGCCGTGAGGCGCTAATGGCTGAGCGTCGCAGAGCCATTGGCGGTTAATAAGCGCCCGCAGGGTCGTTTCGTGGGCTGCGTAGTGTCGTCTCGCCGAGAGACTTCGCCGGGCTGCGTGGGACGACGTCATAAAACTTAGGAACGACGGACTGCGCTTGACCGTGTGGTTTGTGTGCATACTGCAAACGAGGATCGCCTGATGTCACGGGGCAGCCACCCAGTGACCCTTCGACCGGGATAGCCGTGTGCCTGCCGGTGATGCGGCGCCCTGTCCTTTTCCTATAATGCAACCATTGATTGCATTGGCACGCTTTGCTAATGTGGAGAGTGACCATGGGTATCGCAACCCCCCCCCCCCCCCCCACACACACACACATACACACACACGCGCACACACACTCTCCTCGCTTGGAGGAGGTTTTGCGCTGGTTATGGTTGTAGCCGTTTTCAGCGTTCTTCACATTCCAGTAGCGCTATGTTGACGATGCTTCGCTTTTGTCTGGCAATTTTCGTTATAAATGGCCCGAGGTGGCCCGGGTCGGTGTCAGCGCTCCCAGAGAACCCAAAATAAACGTATCCTGTTCCATTGAGGCCAGATGGCTCCAGTTGGGCGACACGTATTTCTTGACGTCGCCCGTTCGCTGTAAGCTGCGTTCGGCGCGACAGCTTTCTGATGCCCCTGAACTCGACGCCCTTGGTGTGTCCAGTCCGCGTGCAGAGCACTGCGCTGTCCTGCTTCGGCGCACCTTTTCTTCATCCGCGTGTGTGATGAACGCATGTGTGAGGGGCCCCGCTGATACAGTGCGTCATGTAAGGCGCACAGTTAGTTTTTTATTATTATTATTATTATTATTCCTCATTAGAAAGTGAAATATCGCGTTCTACAGAGTGTACATTCGGCTTTGACGAGATTCACGGTCGCCTAAAGCACCCTGATCCCTTTCCTAAGTGTTTTTAAGCATGGACTGCTTTTAGAGCCAGTTGTCGGCGCGCCGCCGGGGATAACGCGGATGCGAACCTAAACGAACTTTCGCTAGACTGCTCCCTATCTCGATGGACGCCTCAAATGCGCCGTCTGAAGAGACGTGCCAAACCGGAAACGATCGAGACCCTTGATCGCGGTACTCCTTCCCTCCTGTCATTCATTCCCTTCCTTCATTTACTCTCGGCAGATCGACTTGAGTTTTTTTTTTTTTTCTTTTTTTTTTTTTTTTTTTTTTTTTTCTGTTGGCAGAACTGACCACACTGCTCACCGTACAGCATGACCAGGCCAGTGCTGACTTTGTGGCTTGAATGTCTTGCACGTTGTTGATGAGGTGCGGGGTTCGTTTCCACCTAGTGTCGCAATAGTATCTGGTCGGCTTTTCAAATGGCCGCCACGTTTTCTCCCCGGCTGGACTCGCTCGAGGGAAACATGCTTGAGAAATAAACGAGGGCGTTTGTTGGCCTCAACTTGTGTTCAAACTCTCTAGCCGCGGTGCTTGTGGTTATAAGTTCGCTTTGCGCCGTCAGCACTCGACTCGCCCTCTTCGATACGCCGAGTGTGGACTGGAAAAATTACAAGGGACTTTAGCGACTAAACTAGTGAAATGCAAAAGCATTGTCTACACAACGTCTAGAAACGTCTTAAGTTCAGATCATTAATTGGCAATTAACTTCCCTTATTAATTAGTCATTAACTACTCTCATTAATTAAATTCATTAGTCAATAATTAGTATTTCATCGTTTATTGGCATATGGTCATAAGGCACGCATTCGTGCATACTGTGGTGGTGCTCTGTGATTGGTCGAGACCTCCACGACGTCATCCCGTCTCGACCGATTAGAGCCGCCGGAAAGGCGGGACACATTTTATCCACGACAGCGATGAGGCATTATAGGCTTTCGCCTTAATACGGACGCGTTACGCCGTCACACAGTCTGACGTCACGAGACTTGTCCACCACGACGATAACGGACGCTGACGACGGTCTCCGGGCACGCGGACGCGGCTGCGACGCGGAAGTTAGGAGCCGGTGTGTGTGTCCGCCTGTTTTGTGCTGCCCTGCCTGGATCGTAGACGTCAGCGCGAGTCTGCCCCGGCGAGAATGCCATCGCGCTGAATCAGGCGTCCCGGCGGGGCTACCCTTTCATTCGCGCTAGCCGGTCTGTTGCACAGCCTTGGGCGAGACGGCCGCGCTGACTGAGAACCTCCTTTCCCTCCCTGTTTTCTCCATCTTCGCTTTCGAATTTACTCTTTCTTTCTCTCTTACCTCTTGTGGTGGTGAATACCAGCACAAGAGGTGAGGCGCGCGAATAATCCTATTTCTTTCTCTCTCGGAAGAAACATCTCTCGCCCTCTGGCCTCTCGGACCTGTTCGCGAAGGTATTATTCCTCGTGGGTGATGTTTGCCACGCGTGAACGGGTGGGCGGTTGCGCAAGCCGATTGGGGGTGCCAATTCGAGGTCGAAGCGGCGAGCAGCAAGCATCGGGATCAGACGGGTCAGCGCCATTTGTGGTTTGGTTGTCTTCATTTTTGTTGCGTATATAACACCGGCGTTGTCCCATAGCATACCAAGGGAGCCCAGAAGACGTGGCGTCGTCCCATATGGACTTCGTTACAGAGGCACGAAGGTTGTGCATTTGGAGGTTTGATCTGGTCTAGTACGACCGGTTTCGTGATCGTGCAACAAGGCCGCGGGGGTAGTGCTCTGGGTGCCATAACATTTTTACAGCCTGGATCTAGGCACGTTTTCCTGGTCAAATACTTTACTTATAGATGATATTGTGATCTAGGCTCTCAAAAAGGGCTTGGGAATAATTTCGACTACGTGCAGTGCTCTTTATCGCGAATTGCATATCGCCTCCATATAAATGTGGCCGCCACAGCACCTGGATTCGGTCTGACAAGACAATTTTTTTTTTTTTTGA